>NW_028317815.1:3130000-3477500 GCF_062004578.1 Staurois parvus | reverse complement strand
CCCATCAGTGCTGCCTCATCAACGCACATCAGTGAAGGAGAAAAATTACCTGTTTGAAAAATTTTATAATAGAAACAAAGAAACTTTTTTTTTTTCAAATTTTTGCAACTTTTTTATTTATAGCGCAAAAAATAAAGCGCCCAGCGGCGATTAAATACCACCAAAAGAAAGCTCTATTTGTGAGAAAAAAATGATCAAAATTTCATATGGGTACAATGTTGCATGACCGCGCAATTGTCAATCAAAGTGCGGCAGCGCTGAAAGCTGAAAATTGGCCTGGTAAATAAGGGGGTATAAGTGCCTGGTAGGCAAGTGGTTAAACAAATGAATAAGAAATTAAACAAATGAATAAAAAATATAATATAAAAAAATGTCCAAATAAATCTATGTGCAAATAAAAGTCCCAATCCAAAGAATAAAGAAATATTAAAATCCAATGTGCCCCAAAATCAACAAAAGGTGCTGTATGCAGAAAGTTCAGTGTAATAACACCATCCGTGACAACCAATATATACAGCACTCACCAGATATATTGGACTCTCAATAATTAAGAGTCAACTATGCTTTGTGGATATTAAATATCCTCCCAATAGGGGTTCATACTGCTCAGAAGAAGCTCCAACAGAAGGATTTCCCACATTAATTGATCTGCAGCAAATACAGCATAAAGAAACATAAAGTTCATAGATGGGATTTACCCCAAAGTTAGCCGAGTCCAACTCTGGCTGTTTGGCAGCTCCCAGCAAACGCCTTAATACAACACATGCTAACACAAGATATAATGCGAAAAATGCAAATGGACCCTAAACGTTGCTAAGTCAATGCACTTACAAACTTACATACTGGACATACACTTTCAATGTGGTCTGTGTCCCTGTTGAGATTTTTCTGAAAGATATTAGATGCTGTGTCCCCAAAAAAGATATACCCATGAAATATAAAGAAGTTATGGGACAACTCCCCAATGGGGATACAGACACCTATAAAATTCTGTGTGTGTCCCCATTGTAGGAAATCTCCCTAGCTTCCTATTCTGTATGATACCCATCAAACAGGCAGAACTGGGGAACAATCATCCAAAGCGGGATACAGCATACAATAAAAAGTTGGCTTTGGTTCGGCCCTGTCCACACTCTTTTTCAAGCCTAATACTCAGTCCCTGGAAGCTATTAACCTCCACCTCTTAAATGGGCATTACTCCAATAACCTGGCAACGTTCTGCTGCCATACGTCCCTCTGCTAACAAGCCACTCTTACTAGAAGTACGGCTCTCTCATGGTTAACAATACATTCTTTAAGTAACTTGGCACTCAGGAGACAAAATGGAGAATCGTCCCATTCAGCTTCCCCCTACTTACTAGTTAAACTGACTTAGGCCCCATTTATACTATTTGCATTAAATTAACACATGCGTTCGCAAAACGCACAATAGCGCATATTACAGTGCTGCTCACAGCACTGCACAACCATTGCTGTATGTATTGTGTAACTAACTGGAAACGAGCTGTGAATCATGGACAAACGCTAAAATATCACAAAAAAAAACATTTATTTAAAACATTCTAGAAAGCTTTCTATAGTTAGATATCATACAACTCTGAAAAACAGGTGTTAGAGGAAATCTTTCATGAATAAAACATGGAGGTTACCACTGCAGACATCTTTCTGAAAATGCTAGTTGCCTGGCTATCATGTTGGACCATCCGACTTCAATACTGCACCCTGAATAGATATGCAGGGTGGAGTCAGGCTGATTTAGGAATCTCATGGCACCTCCATAGATCATCATTTTCAAAATTAAAAAAAAAAAAGGAGAATCCACTCCATAATAGCGAATGCAGCACAGGAGAACCCCAGCTGAAAAGTAGATCTATGCAAGAGCTGTCATCATGACTTTTCACACAGCACAGCAATTATTTCCATGGCCGATTATAAGAACCACAACAAATCATGGAATGATCAGAGCACTGGGCTCCACATTATTATTATTATACAGGATTTATATAGCGCCAACAGTTTGCTCAGCGCTTTACAATATAATGGGAGACAATACAGTAACAATACAGATCAATACACGAGGGTTAGGAGGGCCTGATCCTGGGAGCTCCAGATGGCATTCTGTTGTTTTCTGAGCCATATAGCGGAGGGTACTGCTGGCAATGTAATCTTCCTGATACTAAATGCCACATGGTCCTTGGTTGCTCATATTGGGGTAATTATTATTATCGGGGGGATTATTAACCAGTTCTGCGCTGCCCTATAGCAGAAATACTGCTACAGGGCGCCACGGGTGAAAAAAAAACACATATACATATATATATACACACACACACACACACACACACACACACACATTTCCAGTTCCAGGTAGGGGGCCATTTGCGGCCTCAGCTGTCAATCACCGCGTCCTGGCCGGTGATCGCCGAGTATCTCCAACGGGGGAGAGACCTGTGTATAAACAACACAGATCTCTCTCCTGTCAGCTCCTAGTGTCAGAATGCCTGCCGCAGTCCCGCTATAAGTCGCTGATTGCCGCCATTACTAGTAAAAAAAATCCCCGTATATATACCACCATTTCTAAACGTTATAACTTTCACATAAACCAATTAATTTACACGTATTGGGATTTTTTTTTTAGCAAAGACATGTCAAAGAACACAATTTGCCCCAAATTTATGACGATTTATTTTTCAAATTTTTTTACTGAACATGTTTAATAGCAAAAAGTCAAAAATATTGTTTTTTCTCAAAATAGACGCTTATTTTTTTATAGAGCAAAAATACAATGCACAAGCGATCAAATACCACAGAAAGAAAGCTCAATTTGTGGGGAAAAAAAGGGCATAAATTTCATATGGGTGCAGCGTTGCATGACCGCACAATTGTTAATTAAGATAACGCAGTGCCTATAGCAAACAATGGCCTGGTCAGGAAGGGGGGTAAATCCTCTGGAGGGCAAGTGGTTAAAGAGTGTCTGAGACATGTTCTAGGGCAACTAGTGCGGCTCCTCATAGCAACCAGTCAGCTTCTGTCTTTCATTTATCTCCACACAGCTTAGAAAATACAGATATTACCGATTGGCAGCTCTCCAGCTTGTCTCAGACACGTTCTTATTCATTCCCCCCATTAATCTGACCTGTACAAATCCACCAACTCTGCTGTCTCCTAGCCGTCACGACAACATCCCAGCAATTCACTTTTTTTTTTCCTCCGAACTTTATCAAAATGAAACAAAATGACACTTCACCATAGCTCTATGTCTTGTGGTGAAATCAGATGAATCAGGATGTATTATAGAAAAATACAAGGTGTTCGCATTTTTAAATAACACACTGCAACTCACCTGAAGGCAGAATTGTGGTGTGAACAGGGCCCTGGGCTTGAGGCTGTGAGTGAGACCTTGGCTGCATAAACAATAGGCTGGCTGTTGCTAGGCAACAGTGCACTGTGACCTCACGCTGTGATGTCATCAAGCTGCTTGCAGCTACGGAAGCGCTGAGTTAGCAGGAGTCATTAGGGGATTGGTGTTTGAGGAGTGAGCAGCAGAATGTACACGCTAGTGTTTTTCGTGATTTTTGCGATTCTTCCTGTAGCCACAGGATTTCCTGTGCGCACAGCAACATGTAAGTGACATTTTTAATAGTTTTTTTCTTATATAGGGTAGTAAATGAAAAGTAAAGAATTAGGCTGGAAAGTCAAAGGTGACCCAGAATCCACCCCTCTGAAAGGGCCACCTCTCCCAATATAGCAGAATAGGAGAATAGAGGTGTGGTTTATCAAAAGTAGGCGTGGTTTGCTCATTTATTTCTGGGTTTTGGTGCCATTAGGCTCAATACGCAAAGCTTGATCACAAAATAAGGAGCTTTATTTGTGCTATGTGACTAGAATTTTCAGATCTCACTGCACTGAAAATAAATGTCACTTTCTTAAAAAAAAAAAATCTTAATTCTTGTGTGTTAGTTTTGTGAATTGAGCCTAATGTGCCTGGTTCTTAAGGGGGTAGTTCACCTTTACCAAAATAGCTGCCTTGTGTAGCTAAAGGGCACCTGTTGATAAAAATCAAACTGTGCAAAGCTGAATAATACCCCTGCTATAGGCATAGGCCATTTATGTACCCCCAAAGCCTGGCTGTAAAACCCCAAGAGATGGCGCCCCCCCCCCCCTGTACTTCCTACCCAGACATTACTGCTCCCCCCCTGACTATCTCTCTCCAATTCTGAGCTCGGCGATACTGCGACCCAAGAGATACTGACTGCATGGGGATTTGAGAGCTTGTCCCTGTGATGATGGGGGCGAGCAGTAATGGCTGCACAGTTTTAAATAGCAATAGTGGCAGTAAAATAGATATCAGAGATGAAGGCCTCATGCACACAGGGTGTTTGAATTTCTCCTTTGAATGCCTTTTACTCCTGGCAGGAAAAAGCAGCACAAGGCCTGGTTCACATCAATGTGTTTTTTAATGCTTTTTGAAATCTTTGACCAGAAGGACTTCTCCTGTCTACTCTGCCTCTCCTTGTTGGTTCCCTTTTCAGGCTGCTTCTGTGCAGCCAGCGTCTATTCTCCCAAACCACCTTTTTGAAAACTCTGATGTTCCACACATGCGCAAGAGAGCGTAAGACGTCATGGGTGATACACTTCTACTCTGCCTGCCACTGCGAGATATCTGCTGGTGGATGCCAGAGTTGTACTGTTTCTGCCTCTGAACTACCGTGCAACCTACAGGTGTTCTAGTTGTCCTGCATATTCCTTGTACCACCCTTTGACTTTATCCTTGTTTTAGCTGTTGGTGGCTTCTCACATTTGCTTTACTATTGTGCCATTATGCCAACACCCTCAAAAGACCAGCATTCCTAGAGAAGGTAGAGGAGTCGCCTGTGGATGACTACCATAGCCAGCATTACCTTTTTGTTGCTTTTCTTAACAAAACATTTTCATCATGTGATTGCACAATTATGGAATCCAATGGCCAGAATATTAATTTATTCTGACCATTGGAATGAATGAATGAACACTCAAGCATATGTCTGGTATATGCTTGACGCATATATGCTTTATGCATGATGCATTTATGTGCATTAAGTGTTTTTTTCTGCCTAAAAGCTTGTCTTCTGAACACGCTGGTGATGTTTTTTTTTCAGCCTGTAAATGCTCCGCTTCTAATACGCCTGTAAATGCCTATGTGTGCACAGACACACTGAGGTGCTTTTACAGGCTGAAAAAAACCAAAACGACTGTAAAACAGATATTAACGCTGTGTGCATGAGGCCTAAAGCCCATCTTAAGGGTCAACTTTGTCAAGTTTTTAAAGTGTATGTAAAACCTAACAATGAACTTCTGTTTGTTCCCTTTTGGTCTGTTTAATATACAATTGGAAGCATTTTGTTATATAAGTTTGATAAGCGCTAAAAAACAAAACAAAAACCTATTGATCTTGTCAGAAATTCAGAGCTATCCGGAGTCCTCTCCAGATCTCCTGTAATATTTTAAAAAGACTCTTCGGTCCTCCTAGTTCTTTTCTTGGACTACACAATGATTAGTATTTATGTTGTGGATATTGAAAAGTAGGAGTGGTTGAATAGTTTAGCAAAGACATGTCCAACTGGGCAGGGCTAACACCATTCACCCTAAAAGTCGCCATTAAAGTTGCTTAGATAATGCATTCAAAAACTTACAACTGTTTCTTTTTCTTTTTTGGCAGTCTACTACGATTATGATTCTGAACGACTGGAAACAATGCCCCATGGGGGGCTGGAAACAATGCCCCATGGGGGGCTGGAAACAATGCCCCATCAAGGGCTAAAAACAATGCCCCATCGAACGCTGAAAACACTGCTCCATGGAAAGCTGGAAACAACGCCCCATCAAGGGCTGGAAACAATGCCCCATGGAGGGCTGGAAACAATGCCCCATGGAGGGCTGGAAACAATGCCCAATCAAGGGCTAAAAACAATGCCCCATCGAACGCTGAAAACACTGCTCCATGGAAAGCTGGAAACAATGCCCCATCAAGGGCTGGAAACAATGCCCCATGGAGGACCGGAAACAATGCCCCATCAAGGGCCGGAAACAATGCCCCATCAAGGGCCGGAAACAATGCCCCATCAAGGGCCGGAAACAATGCCCCATCAAGGGCCGGAAACAATGCCCCATCAAGGGCTGGAAACAATGCCCCATGATAGGCTGGAAACAAAACCCAATGGAGAGCTGAAAGCAATAAACGACAATGTCAACTATGAAGGCCTTAATACAACATCATCTGTAAACCTGACAACATCAAGAATGATGCCAAATTCTACAGACAAGGCTAAAAAGAAATCTCTCTTTTCCAAAGTCAAATCCTATATAAACTGTAAGTATTTATTACCCACTTTTTAATATAAACATTATAGGCCTCATGCACCCTGGCTGTTCAGCCTTGATGTATGAGGCTCCAGCCTTTAGATTCTGGTGGAAGATACAGGTGCACTGTCTAGCCCCACTGCCAGCAGCCTATCAAGCTCTAGACAGTGTGCCAAGAAGTACTTATGTTTATTGAAGCTGTGTTTCTATGTGAAAATATTCTTTGTTTCTCTAACTTTTTTTTCTTTTACAGTTCGAAAGATCAAGTACTGGTCCCTCGTGGGATTTTTTGTCGTATTTGGAATACTTCTGACCCTCGCCTGCACCTAGTAAGTTTCAAAAAATATTTCCTCAGTACATTCACTTCTTGACAACACTCATAAGGATGAGTCTGTATCCATCCTATCTACTTTATCATTGACCACAAAGCTCAAGCAGTAACAGAATAGGGAAAGCTTTTATTGTATCATGGGGGCTTAATTAGTTTTTTTGTCCCAGTGCAAGCCTGCTAAAGAGGAGTGTTCATATACAAGAACAAACGCACACATTTCTTCACCTGACCTTGATAGTAAAATGCACTGAACTGGGACATACATGTAGCCAGTGAAAGTACAAAACCCTAATTGACTGGTTCCCCAGATGCGCACCTTGCAAAAGTGTGTAAATACTTACCTTCTATGCTGACCAGACCACTGAACTCTGCTATTTACAAAAGGAATGGTCACTTGATCTTTGCTGAAAACTGACACTTCCAGGAGTGTCGCCTTATTCCCCTAATGTTCCTCCTATTGACCTCCATGTTACTACAGGACAAAGTAATAACAGGAAAGAAGGAACCAGTATTTGCTGCAAGGCACCAAGGAGGTCAGATTCCCAACAGAATTCAGGGGACCATTCCTTTTCAATATGGAGGTATTTGGTAGCATGGATAGAGAAAAAAGTAATTAAATAGAATTGCCTTTTGCGGGTTATTGCAATTGGGAAATTTAAAAATACGAGGCAGGGTCACATTAAACTGGATTAGTATGACAGCCATCCAATTTACACATATAAATTTAAATACAGATCCCACATTTATCCTGAATGTTTCCTTTTAAAGTGGAACTTTAGCTGACACAGCAATTTTCTTCTATGTACCAAATTGCCTTTAGTGTACATCCAAGGCAGCCAAGTCCTTAAAGGATAAGTTCACCTCTTGTAACATGTTACATCCATATTCAGGGTGTAAAATGTTACAACTAACCCTGCCTTCGCACAAACCCCACTCCGATCCCTCATTGTGACAGATAGCAAGGGATCTTCTACCCCCGCTAGCTGTCACAAACTGAAAAAGACAAGGCCATGCAGGGATCCACCCGCCTGGCTGGGGGAAAACTAGGAGTTCTCAATGAGCTACCAAGGCGCTGTTGAGATACACTGAGAAGTCTGCAGGAGTCCTGTATGGCACCCGCGTTCTGCTGATCGCAGGAGCAATGCTTTACAGGATCCTTAGAAAAAAAAATAATAAATGCACATTTTTTTTTACCTGCAAAAAGATGTGCATATATTATTGTTTTTCAAAGGTGAACTTATCCTTTAAAAAAGCTTTCACAGAGGCTCTCTTCTTTAGTAGGTACTGCAGCTCATGAACGAGTACATAAACTACCTTTTATGGTTGAATTGTGGCTTCCCATGTGTGTTCACATGTGTGTTCAGCAGCTAACTGCAAGAGCATATGCACTTACAGTTTTCCTTTTTACCAAAGTCTCACAAATATCTGTTGATCCTGCCAGTTAAGATCACCTAATTCAGCTTTCTGAGATGGGGTGACAACACTGCTGGACTGCTTGAAATCACAGTAGTGTTGTCACCCTTATGTAATCAGTGCCTGCTTCCACTACAGTGGGATAAGATGCCGCAGGGGGCTAATAGCTGATTCATAAACCTGTAGTATGTCATTCAGCAGCTGGTCACATCTAGTCCTGCCCACTGCTTTCTGGATTGATAGCACTGCATCTGCTGCCTAAACCCTCTCAATGTGAGCTGTGGTGTCTGGGGGAGGGAGTGTGTGGGCTACAAATGAAGGGAGATTTGGGACATGTCTGCACTTTCATACAGAAACCTTTACTTTCAGGGACATAGACAATAATTTTAAAGTACTATAATGACAAAGTTTTATTTAACTAATGTTCTTTAGGCTAATGTTTTTTATTTTTTTTTATTTCAGCAATATATTAGTATGCTTCTTCCTAGTGCCATGTGTACGAGACTTTTTTCCGGATAAAGAATCTCTTATTGAACGCGGGCCAGGTAAATATAATTAGATCCTTTTATATGAATAAGTGAACACTGGGTGCATATCATACATCACAGTGTAGAAACCTACATTTGGTGAGGAAAAACTAAAGCCTTGTACACAGGGCCGAATATCGGATGGTATCTGTTGTCTTAACAGGAACCGGCCAACATTTGGCCCTGTGTACGGCAGCCGCTCGGCTTTCAATCAGCGCTCTCAGCCAATGACTGACAGCGCTGACTGATGTGTTCTGGCTTCCAGATGTTACTGCTCGCCCCCACTATCACAGGTATGAGCTCTCTCTCTCCAATTCTGAGATCATTGCTGCCATGACACAGGAGATAGTGAACAGCACACACGTGGGGGTTTGGGAACTTGTTCCTGCGATGATGGGGGTGAGCAGTTAAGACTTTATAATTCATAGTTTTGAAGAGTAATAGTGGCAGCAAAATAGATACCAGGAATTAAAGCCTAACTCAAGGGTTGACTTTTGTTAAGCATTAAAGTATATGTAAACCCTAACAATGAACTTCTATTTGCTTCCCTTTGGTCTGTTTAATATACAAATGGAAGCATTTTGTTATATGAATTTGATAACTGCAAAAAAAAAAAATGTTGTCAGAAATTCTGAGCTGTCCTGAGTCCCCTCCAGATATCCTGTGCTATATCAAAAATTCTCTTCAGTCCTCCTAGTTCTTATCTTAGACTACAGAATGGTTAGCATTTATGTTGTAGATATTGAAGAGTAGGAGTGATTGAATAGTTTAGCAAAATACATGTCCAACTGGGCAGGGCTGACACCATTCAGATCACAAAATTGCTGTGTGTTGTCATCCCACAACAGGATTTAGGACCTGAGTGCACTTCTAATAGATCAACAGGTATGTTTCTGTACTTGCAGGGTCGTTAAAAGGATAAAGTATAGGGAAAGGTGCACTTATTGCAGATATGAACTGCATAATGGACATACACTTTCAATGCAGTCTGAGTGCCTTTTGAGATTTATCTGTAAGATTTTAGAGGCTGAGTCCTCAGAAAAGATATAGTCATGATCTATAAAAATGTTTTAGGACAACTCCTCAATGTGGACATAAAATTCTGTGTGTGTCCCCTTTGTAGGAACATTCCCTAGCTTCCCGTTCTGTATGATACCATCAAACAGACAGAATTGGGGAACAATCATCCAAATGGGATACAGAATACAATAAAACATTGACTTTGGTTTGGACCCGTCCACACTCTTTGTAAACCTAATACTCAGTCCCTGGAAGCTAATAATACCTCTAAAATGCACATTACTCCAATAACCTGGAAACTTTCTGCTGCCACATGTCTCTCTACTAACAAGGCACTCTTACTAGAGGTATGGCTGTCTTGCGTAACTTGCAAATCAAGAGACAAACTGAAGAATCGTCCCATTCAACCCCCTCCTACTTGCTAGATAATCTGATTTAGGCCCCATTTACACTTTTGTATGAAATTAACACATGCGTGAGCACAACGCATTAAAGCACATGTTACATATGTTGCGGTGTTATACATTCTGGATTGCACTACAACACACCTACGTTAGTGCATACCATTACAAAAAATAGGTCACACCCAAATTATTTTTAATGGACTGCCTTAATACAACAGATGCTAACACAAGATATAATATAAAAGTGTAAATGGGCCCCAAAAATTGCTGTTCAAGTTGCTAAGGCAATGCACTTACAACTGTTTGTATTTTCTTTCTTTTTTGGCAGACCAACCCCATGAAGGCACGGAAGAAGCACCCCATGAGGGCACGGAGGCAACACCCCGTGAAGGCGCGGAAGGAACACCCCATCAGGGCGTGGAAGCAACACCCCGCCAGGGCGTGGAAGCAACACCCCGTCAAGGCGTGGAAACAACACCCCGTCAGGGCACGGAATCAACATCATCTGAAGTCCCGGAAACAACTTCATCTGAAGGCAGGAAAACATCATCTGAAGTTCTGAAAACAACTTCATCTGAAGGATGGGAAACAGCTTCATCTGAAGGATGGGAAACAGCTTCATCTGAAGGCTGCAAAACAATGTCATCTGAAGGCTGGAAAACAATGTCATCTGAAGGCTGGAAAACAATGTCATCTGAAGGCTGGAAAACAATGTCATCTGAAGGCTCGGAAACAACGTCATGTGATGCCCCGGAAACAACATCATCTGAAGGCCCGGAAACATCATCTGACCTGGAAAGACCACTGCATGAAGGACTGAAAACAAAGAGCCAACAAAAGCTAAAAACAAAGCGC
This sequence comes from Staurois parvus, assembly GCF_062004578.1. Classification (NCBI taxonomy): domain Eukaryota; kingdom Metazoa; phylum Chordata; class Amphibia; order Anura; family Ranidae; genus Staurois; species Staurois parvus. The sequence goes on along the minus strand of NW_028317815.1, from coordinate 3,466,611 downwards.
CAACGAAGGCTGAAAACAAAGTGCCAACGAAGGCTGAAAACAAGGCGCCAACGAACTCTGGAAGCAATGCACCATCAAAGACTGAACACAATGAGCCATCAAAGGCTGCAAGCAATGCCCTATTGAAGGCTGAATATAATGCTCCATGGATCATTGCAGCAGCCATGTAGAGGAGAATGGATGTTTCTTTCTTTTAATCCCGCACTGTTGAACCAACAGCAGTACAGACTGAAAGATTTTTGGCCCCTGTATACCCTGCTTGAGGCATGCTGAAAATCCACACCAGACCTATATTCGAGCAAGAAGCCTGGCAGGCTAGCAAAAGGGGGTAAGAAGACAAGCATGGGGGTCCTCCCCCTTTCTGAACCATATTAGGCCAAATTCCCTCAACACTGGAAGGGTACCTTAGCAGGGCAGGCCCCTCTGGCAAAGCACCTTGTCCCCATGTTGATGAGGAAAAGGCTTTCTCCCCACAATCCTGCGCTAATGGTTGTGCTGGGGTGTGGGGGAGGGCAGTTGCAGAGCAACGGTCGTGTATCTTTCCCTCTAGCAGCTGACGAGCCAGGACCAGGGAACAGCCTGGAGCAGGGAGAGGAGAAGTGTCAGAGAGGAAAGAGCCCGGAGGAGGTGAGCTGTGTTGTCTTCTGAGGGCTCTCCCTCCTGTCATCCATCCAGTACTTTACACACTGACAGATCGTATGGGACTGCACACCCCCCACCCTCCTGCTGCCGAGAGAAAGAAAGGGAAGAGAGAGAAGGAGAAAGGGAAGAGTGAAAGGGGAGAGAGAAAGAGAGGGGGGGGAGGGAGGGAGAAAAGAGAGAGATAAAAGGGAATAGAAGAGGGGGAGAAAGAGGGAAGAGAGAGGAGGAAGAGAGGTGGAGAAAGAGAGAGAGAGAGGGAAGAGAGAGAGGGAGAAAGAGAGAGAGACAGAGAGAGAAGGGGAAGAGAGAGATGTAAGAGAGAGGGAAGAGAGAGAGGGAGGGGGGAGAAAGAGAGGAGAGAGGGAGGAGAGAGAGGGCGAAAGAGAGAAAGTGAAAGGGGGGTAGAGAGGAGAGAGAAAGAGAGAGGAGAGAGAGGGGGGAGAAAGAGGGAAGAGAGGGAGAAAGGGAAAGAGAGATAGAGAGAGGAAAGAGAGAGGGAGAAAGAGAGGGAAGAGAGAGGGGGGGAGAGAGGGAGAAAAAGAGCGGGAGAGAGAGGGAGAAAAAGAGCGGGAAAGGGAAGAGAGAGAGAGGGAAGAGAGAGGGAGGGAAGAGAGAGGGAGGGGAGAGAGAGGGAGGGGAGAGAGAGGGAGGGGAGAGAGAGGGAGAAGAGAGAGAAAGAAAGATGGAGAAAGAAAGAAAGCGGGAGAAGAAAGAGAAGCGACAGAGAGAGAGGGGGAAGAGAGAGGAGAAAGTGTGGAGAGAAAGAACGAGAGAGGGGGGAGAGAGGGGGGGGGAGAGAGGGGGGAGAGGGGGAGAAAGAGAGAGGGGGGAGGGAGAGGAAAAAGAGGGAGAGAGGGGGGGAGAGGAGAAAGAGGGAGGAGAGAGCGAAAGAGAGAGAGAGGAAGAGGGAGGAGAGAGCGAAAGAGAGAGAGAGGAAGAGGAGGGAGAGAGGAGAGAGACATAGAAGCTAGAGGGAAGAGAGAGAGTGGGAAGAGAGAGAGAGGAGAGAAAGAGAGACGGAGAAAGAGAGGGATAAAGAGAGAGGGAGGGAGAAAGAAGAGGGAGAGGGAGGGGGAAAGAAGAGAGAGAGGAAAGAGAAACGAGCGAGAGAGGGAGAAATAGAGGGAGGAGAGAGGAGAGAGAGAGGAGAAAGAGGAAGCAAAAGAGAGAGGGGGGAGAAAGAAAGGGAAAAGAGAGAGGGAGAGAGAGAGAGAGAGAGAAGAGAGAGAGAGGGGAGAGAGAGAAGAGAGACACCCCCATAAAAATTATGTAAATAAATTAATTATGGATAAATTAAATAGCTGCTAGCACTTAAGGTATCGGTAACTGTCCTAATGTAAACGTATATTATGAAAATGCAGCGCTATAAACTCATAAAACATAAATATCCCAATGTATCGGTTACATTCGAGTTTGATTTAAGATAGTTATGTTTTAGGAGTTTATAGTGCTGCACTTTTATGATATACGCTACTATTACTAGACAACACATCTTGCTTGCAGTAAAAAATACACATACCTTACCCATAGTATAAAATACACCTTACTAGCAATATAAAATACAGATACCATACTAGCAAATAAAAAGTACACATACCTTACCAGTAATATAAAATACTCCTCACTATCAGTATAAAATTACACATACCTTACTAATAATATAAAATACACACTCCAAACTAGCAGTAGACTTTATACCTTACTAGCTGTTGGAAATCCACACACCTTACCAGTAATATAAAATATACCCTACTAGCAGTAAAAAATACACACACCTTACTAGCAGTAAAACATACACATACCCAGGGGCGGACTTACAGCTCATGGGGCCCCAGGGCATTAGAGGATCATGGGACCCCTGTGTCCTTGCCCACACTCAAAGCACGCCTATAAAAAAGGTACCAGGGGCATTTCATGGGGCCCCCTACTGACCCCGGGCAGTGCCCGAGTGCTCGAATGGTCAGTCCGCCTTTGCACATACCTTACTCTTTACCAGTAATATAAAATACACACTCCTAGCAGTAAAAAAAATATACACACCTTACCAGTAATATAAAATATACCCTACTAGTAGTAGAAAATACACATACCTTACTAGCAGTAGAAAATGCACATACCTTACCAGTAATATAAAATACACCTTCCTAGTAGAAAAAAAAATATACACACACCTTACTTGTAATATAATATACACCATACTAGCAGTAGAAAAGACACCTTACTAGCAATATAAAATACAGATACCATACTAGCAGTAGAAAATACACCTTACTAACAAGTAAAAAGTACAAACCTTACCAGTAATTTAAAATACACCATACTAGCAACAGAAAATACACACGCTATACTAGCAGTAGAAATACACATGCCTTACCAGTAATAGAAAATACACCTTACTAACAGTATAAAATACACATATTTGACCAGTAATATCAAATACACTTTGAGTGAGTCAGCGTATTATCAGCGCCACACAAATAAACGTGGAAAACTGAACAAATTTTGTATATACTGTACTGTACTCCCAAACCTGCTGTTCAAAAATCAGCAAATGTATTACTTTACCCAATGCTTAATCAAAGAAAAAAACAGTGCTCAAGGAAAAATAAACACAGTGATATATTAACCACTTGCCCTCCAGAAGATTCACCCCCTTCCTGACCAGGCCATTTTTTGCGATACGACGCTGCGTTACTTTAACTAACAATTGCGCGGTCATGCAATGCTGTACATAAATTACATTTGTCATTTTTTCCCACAAATAGAGTTTTCCTTTGGTGGTATTTGATCACCTCTGAATTTTTTATTTTTTACTCTATAAACAAAAAAAGACCGACAATTTTGAAAAAAAAAACAAACAAACAATATTTTTTTTACTTTTTGCTATAAAACATATCCAATAGAAAAAATTAAACATTTCTTCATAAATATAGGCCAAAATGTATTCTGCTACATATCTTTGGTGAAAAAAAAAATTCCTATAAGTGTATAATAACTGGTTTAACCTCTTTAGTACCTGCCGCAGTGTATATACTGTGGCAGGGCGGCACCGCTCTGCTAGAGCATGTTAAAAAATGGCACTAGCAATACCGTTGTTTTCACGGGCGGGGGGGCGCGCGCACCCGCGGGTGTCACCATTTGATCCTCAAGGGATCAATCATTCGGTTTCAGCCAGTGATGTCCGGCTGAAATCGGATGATTGGTCCCTGTCCTATCCTGTCCTGTGTTGACAGTTACACAGGACAGGATATGATGTAATTCTTCTCTGCCTGGGCATATTCCGTCCCAGAGAGAGAAGAAGACATACAAATCGTGAGTAAAACAGCTCATACCTACAGTTAGAACACACCTAGGTCACATTTAATCCCCTGATGGCCCCCCCAGTTAACCCCTTCACTGCCCTGTCACCAGTGTCATTGATTACAGTGAACAGATTTTTACTGATCACTGTATTAGCGTCACTGGCGACTTCCGATAGTGTTAGCGCCCCTCCCAGATAGCGCCAGTTTGCCCACTAGTACACCAGTAATCCCATTTAACCCCTTGATCGCCCTCCCCCCTCAGTTAACCCCTTCACTGCCCTGTCACCAGTGTCATTGATTACAGTGAACAGATTTTTACTGATCACTGTATTAGTGCAGCTGGTGACTTCCAATAGTGCTAGCATCAGTTAGCGCCCCTCCCAGATAGCGTCAGATTGCCCGCTAGTACACCAGTAATCACATTTAACCCCTTGATTGCCAGGAACACCCTCACTGGCATGCTAAACCTCCATTTCTAGTATAGTGTCTGATTGGATCAATATCTTTGATCAGATCAGCGCTATACCAGCGTTCAAATTACTATACTGTCCCCAAAAACGCAGTGTTAGCGGGATCAGCCCCAACACCTGCCAGCACCTGCGTTTAGCCCCTACGCCCCCCCCCCCTTCTCTCCCAGCAAGTGCAGTGTCAGTAGATAACTGTCACTTGATACATTACACACAAAACCGCAGTGTTCACAGAATCAGGCCTGATCTTTGTTAGCACTTGTCGGTAAATTTTTTGTAGCAGTTCAAGCAGTCCCTGACAGCCAGGCGCTCTTTTTCCCATGAGTCGCACTAGGTACCTGTAAATTTAGTGGCCAAAATGTCCAACCAAAGGTACTCTAGTGAAGAGGCGTACAGGATTCTGAGCATGTCAGGTGAGAGCGAAGGGGAAGATTCACTGACAGAATCCGCCTCAGAATACGAACCTGTAGACAGCAGCGGCACCCTAACAGATAGCTCAGATGACGGAGAAAAGGTCCCTGCTAAGATCAGGCGTACCCAACCCCATTTCCAAGTTGCTGAGGTGGTAAAAACGCATGATGACTCTCATATGCAGCAGAGTGCTAGTACTAGTGCCGCTCTACTTTTTGGTGAACGGGCAAGCACCAGCGGCCTAGTACGTCCTGGTCTTATACATACCAGCACTGCAGTATCACTTGGTGATGTGGCGAGTCCCGTAAGTGCAGTACAAGATGGTGCGGTGGCAAGCACAAGTATTGTCCCGCAGCCACCAAGAATTCACATACAGGCCTGTAGAGCCCATAGTATCCTTCCGGATGTGCTTGCAAATCCCGATTGGCAGCCCACAAATTCTGAAGCACACTTACTTCCCCCATTCACTAACCAACCCGGAATTCAGGTGGAAATAGCAAATTTAAATACTGCCCTATATTTTTTTGAGCTGTTTTTCACAGATTATCTTTATGCATTGATTGTGGGCCAAAGCAATTTATCGCCGCCAACCCAAATTCACACCTTGCCAGACCATTCGCATGGAAACCCATTATGGTTTCTGAATTTAAAGTTTTTTTGGGCCTAACCCTCAACATGGGCATTACTAAAAGAAATGAATTGCAGTCGTATTGGTCCACCGACCCGCTTGTTCACATGCCAGTGTTCTCTGCTGTCATGGCCAGGCATAGGTATCAGACGATATTGCGTTTTATGCACTTCAACGACAACACACTCAGTCGTCCTCGGGGTGACCCTGAATTGGACCGGCTCCACAAAATTCAGCCCCTTGTAAATCACTTTAACCAAAAATTTGCAGATGTGTATACTCCCCATCAAAACATCTGCATCGATGAGTCCCTCATTCATTTTTGTGGCCGCCTTGCATTCAAACAGTATATCCCCAGCAAGCGTGCCAGATATGGGGTCACGGTGTATAAGACCTGTGAGAGGGCAACAGGCTATACATGTAAGTTTCGGATTTACGAGGGAAAAGATAGTCACGTGGAGCTCCCCGGATGCCCAGACTACATGGGGAGCAGTGGCAAGATAGTTTGGTACTTGGCGTCATCCTTTTTCCATATGGGGTACCACTTATACGTGGACAATTTTTATTCAAGCCTGCCACTATTTAGACATTTGTACAATCTTAGAATTTGCGCATGTGGTACTGTGCGTCCTAATCGCCAGGGCTTCCCCCAACGGTTTGTAAATACCCATCTTAAAAAGTGGGAAAAAGCCTGCTTGAGAAACGAAGAATTGCTCACAGTGGAGGACAAACGGGATGTTTTCGTCCTGTCTTCCATTCACGCAGATACGACCATCCAAATTGCCACGGCAGCTGGTGTTGTTGAGAAGCCCCTCTGTGTCCACGATTATACCCTTAACATGGGAGGGGTGGACTTCAACGACCAGATGATGAAGCCGTACTTAGTTTCCCGAAAATCCAGGCACTGGTACAAAAAAGTGTCTGTTTATTTATTTCAATTGGCTATATATAATGCTTTTGTTCTTTACAAAGCAACTGAACATAGTGGATCCTACTTAAAATTCCAGGAAGATATCATCAAAGCCCTTTTGTATCCAGGAGGTGCTGTGCCCCAAACCCCCAACCCAGATGCAATTAGCCGGCTGCATGAGAGGCATTATGCTGATGTTATTCCTGGTACCCCAACCCAAAGGGACCCCCAAAAAAGATTCCATGTCTGTAGCAGACAAGGAATTAGGCGTGACAGCCACTTTTATTGTCCCTCCTGTCCTGGCCAACCTGGCCTCTGCGTCAAGTACTGCTTCCGCCTCTATCATACACTAGTGGAGTATTAGTATGGGGTACAGCACGGCACAGTTCAGAGCACATTTACACAGGGTCTCGAAGATGTTAGGTAGTCAGGAAACTGGCTATCGCATTTGGAGAGACCCTACCATCTGTTTTAGATGTTAAATGTTAGAGTTTGAAAAAAAAAGTGAAAAAAAAAGTAAAAAAAAAAATAAAAAAGTACAAAAATGTAAAATTTTAAAAACTAAAAATAGTTATAGTTTTTTTTATTGTTGTCATTTTTGTTATTCTTCTACTTTTACTGTTTTATTGCTACTGTTTTATTGTTAACCTTTGCTGTTTGCAGGAATGCTTTCAGCTGCAGCACTGACCTGTTTATTCTGACAGCAACGGGAACTTGCTCTCAGAATATACATAAATCAGTGTGGGCAGCGCGATGTTTTTTTTATCCGCAGTTTAAAAAAAGAGCATATATACTGAAGCATGGGGGCCTGGGGTGGCCAGTGGGTGGATGGCCCCTATGCTTCGGCATATATATATATTTTATATTTGTTGGCACATTTCATGTGTGCCCACCATTAGAAGTGGGTAGATGAAGGGAGGTTTTCTAATGGTGGGAATATCACCACACACTTTTCCTTGCAGAGATCTTTCAATTATAAAGCTGTTTTATTGAGTTACTGTTTTATTGTTAACCATTGTTGATTTCTTTGCAGGATGTCAAACTGCAGCACTGACTTGTTTATTCTGACAGCAATAAAAGAATAAAAAAATAATATATGACAATGCCCATTGAAGTTTTAGGGAATATTTGAATTCCCTGTGATAGCATTAGAAGTGCTAAAAAAAAATAAAAAATTAAAGGGACAGTGTAAGACATTTTTAAATAAATCAGAATAACAAAAAAAACAAAGTAACCTCGCCCCCTCACGCACGCACGCACCTGCGGTCGTGAGGGTTGACTCTGTGCCAGTATGGAAACAGCGGTTGCACCATGCATGTGAGGTATCGCCACAAATGTCAGATCAAGGGCAGTAATTATAGCTCTGGACCTCCTCTGTAAATCTAAAATGGTAGCTTGTAAAGGCTTTTAAAGCGTTGCCTATAGATATAAAAAATGTATGCAGTTTGTCGCCATTGCACGGGGCATGTGCAATTTTAAAGTATGCCATGTTTGGTATCTATTTACTCAGCATAGCATCATTTTTTATATCTTAACAAATAATTGGCCAATATATTGTGTTTTTGTGCATTAAAATTAGTGTATATTTTTTTAAAAAATTGCATTTGAAAAATTGCTGTGTGAGTACTATGTGAGATACAAAATTGCAGCACCCACCATTTTATTCACTAGGGTGTCTGCTCTAAAAAAATATATAATGTTTGGGGGTTCACTTTAATTTCCTAGTAAAAATACAGATTTTTTTTTAATGTGAACAAAAAGTGTCAGAAAAGGCTTGGTCTTCAGGTGGTTAGAAGAGTGAGTGATGTGTGGCATAAACTTCTAATGCTGGGCATAAAATGCCCCCACTCCCCAAAATGACCCCTTTTTGGAAAGTAGACACCGCAAACTATTTGCTGAGAGGCATGTTGAATCAATAGAAAATTGTATTTTTTTACCACAAGTTTTTGGCAAATGACAAAAAAAAAAAATTGTCATTTAAATAATTTATTGCTCACACAAGCCATGGGTATATGTGGAATTAATCCCCAAAATACATTCTGCTACTTCTCCCGAATATGGGGGTACCACATGTGAAAGACATTTTGGCAGTCTAGCCAAGTATAGGACCCCAAAATCCAACAAGCACCGTCAGGCTTTTAAAGGGCTTTATTTCCTCATTACACTTCCTGACTGCCTATCACAGTTTCGGAGGCCCTGGAATGCCAGAATAGCACCAACCCCCCCCCAAATGACCCATTTTTGGAAAGTAGACACCCCAAGGAATTTGATAAGAAGCATGGTTAGTATTTTGCAGATCTCATTTGTTGTCACAAGTTTTTGGAAAATGAAGAAAGAAAACAAAAACATATTTTTTCTTTTTTTTTTTATATTTCAAAACCTTGTGAGAAAAAATGAGATCTGCAAAATACTTACCAAGCCTCTTTAAATTCCTTGGAGTGTCTACATCGCAAAAATGGGTCATTTGGGGGGGGGTTGGTGCTATCCTGGCATTTCAAAGCCTCCAAAACTGTGATTGGTAGCAAGGAAGTGAAATGAAGAAGTTACGCACCTTCAGGCTTTCAAAGTGGTCATTGGATTTCAGGCTCCTGTATGTGGCTAGGCTCCCAAAAAGTCTCACACATGTGGTATCCCCATACTCAGTAGAAGTAGCAGAATGTCTTTTGGGGTGGAATTCTACATATACCCCATGGTTTTTTGTGAGCAATATATCATTTAAGTGACAACTTTGTGTAAAAAAACAAACAAAAAAAAGTTGTGGAAAAAAATAAATCTTCCATGGACTCAATAAGTCTCTCAGCAGATAGCTTAGGGTGTCTAATTTCGGAAAAGGGGACATTTGGGGGTGTTTGCACTATCCTGGTATTTTAGCCCCTCAAGAAATGTGATAGGCAGTCAGAAAGTAAAAGCTGTGTAAATTTCAAATGATCTATACCATTGTAGATACTATAACTTTCACACAAAGCAATCAATATACACTTATTGGGATTTCTTTGTAACAAAACCTTGTAGCAGAATACATTTTGGCCTAAATTTATGACATTTGATTTTTTTTGGATATTTTTTATGACAGAAATGAGAAAATGTTGTTTTTGCTTTAAATTTTGGAATTTTTTTGTTTATAGTGCAAAAAATAAAAGGTGCTCAGTCGATCAAATACCACCAAAAGAAAGCTCTATTTGTGCAAAAAAAAGGACATAAATTTCATTTATGTACAGCATTGCATGACCGCGCAATTATCAGTTAAGTCTAGTGTATAGCAAAAAATGGCATAAATTACAGTATCTATACCATAGTTTGTAGACATTATAACTTTCACACAAAGCAATCAATATACACTTATTGGGATTTTTTTTTACCAAAAACATGTAGCAGAATACATTTTGGCTTAAATTTATGACAACATTTGAGTTTTTTGGATATTTTTATGACAAAAATGAGAAAATATTGTTTTTTTTCAAAATTTTGTTTTTTTTTGTTTATAGCGCAAAAAATAAAAAGCGCACAGTCGATCAAATACCACCAAAAGAAAGCTCTATTTGTGTGAAAAAAAGGACATAAATTTCATTTATGTACAGCATTGCATGACTGCGCAATTGTCAGTTAAGTCTAGTGCAGCGCTGTATAGCAAAATATGGCATAAATTACAGTATCTATACCATAGTTTGTAGACACTATAACTTTCACACAAAGCAATCAATATACACTTATTGGGATTTTTTTTTACCAAAAACATGTAGCAGAATACATTTTGGCTTAAATTTATGACTAACTTTGGGTTTACGATATTTTTTCATAGCCGAAAGTAGAAAATATTGTTTTTTTTCAAAATTTTCAGTCTTTTTTTGTTTATAGCGCAAAAAATAAAATAAAAAGCGCACAGGTGATTAAATAACACCGAAAGAAAGCTCTATTTGTGTGAAAAAAAGGACATAAATTTCGTTTGGGTACAGCATTGCATGACCGTGCAGTTATCAGCTGAAGTAGTGCAGTGCCAAACAGCAAAACAAGGCCTAATAAGGAAGGGGGTTAAATCCTCTGGATGGCAAGTGGTTAGGTAAAAGAAATGCAAAGCAGGACTGCCCTGTAGCAGTATATCTCTTCGATTGTTTTGTTTTGTTACCGTATTGTCTCATGTTCTGTCCCCCACTATAATGTACAGCGCTGAGCAAACCTTTTAGCTCTATATAAATACTGTATAATAATAATAGGGGCGGTCCTTAAATGGTTAATACAAATGATCCTGTTCTCATAAAATACACTCACTATACTCACAGTACACACTCCTATCAGATGTGGTATGAGTGCAGAGTGAGGCACTTACCCCCAGTAAGGTGCCTCTCCCTATCATGGTCGCCCTCTGTTGTCTAGAGTAGGTATCTCTGCTCTCTCTGTCCTTCCATGGCACACACTGGCTGTCAGCACACCACTACACTCTCCCTCTACGCAGCACTTCCTGGTGTGTCACATGACAGTCCACCTTCCAACCCCAGGCCAGAGAAAACTCCCAAGTAAATTTAGGAGTGCAGATGTCATGTCCCAGTCCTCCAAGTCATCTTTCTCCAGCTTAGGGAACCAAGGAACCTACCCTGCTTTCTCACCAGTCACTACACTGGGCCCCAAGCAGACAGAACATGGGAGCCAGCCATGTGCCACAAATGTCAGCAGTTAAAACGAGTTCCCTGCCCTCCCCCCTCATAACAGCAGACTTATTTATAGCATGATCAATGTCAGGGACCCAGTCCCGTAGGTAGGTACAATCGCTGTCAGGGGTCCTGTCCTGCAGGTAGGTACGACCAATGCCACGGGTCCTGTCCTAGAAGTAGGTACAATCACTGCCACAGGTCCTGTCCTGTAGGTAGGTACAATCACTGCTAGGGGCCAAGTCCTGTAAGTAGGTACAATCACTGCCAGGGTTCCTGTCCTGTAGGTAGGTAGATCACTGCCAGGGGCCCATCCTGTAGGTAGGTACGATCACTGCCAGGGGCCCTGAACTGTAGGTAGGTACGATCACTACCAGAAGCACTGACCTGTATGAAAGTAGATCCCTGCCAGGGGCTAGTACTGTAGATAAGTACGATCACTGTCAGGGGCCCTTCCTGTAGGTAAATACGATCACTGACAGGGGCCAGTCCTGTAGGCAGGTACGATCAATGCCACGGGCGCTGACCTGTAGGTAGGTATGATCACTGCCAGGGGCCTAGTCCTGTAGGTAAGTACGATCACTGCCAGGGGCCTGTCCTGTAGGTAGGTACGATCACTGCCAGAGGTGCTGACCTGTATGTAAGTAGATCACTGCCAGGGGCCTAGTCCTGTAGGTAAGTATAATCACTGCCAGGGGCGCTGACGTTTATGTAAGTAGATTACTGCCAGGAGCCTGGTCTTGTAGGTAAGTACAATCATTGCCAGGGGTGCTGACCTGTATGTAAGTAGATCACTGCCAGGGGCCTAGTCCTTTAGGTAAGTACGATCACTGCCAGGGGTGCTGACCTTTATGTAAGTAGATTACTGCCAGGAGTCTAGTCCTGTAAGTAAGTACAATCAATGCCAGGGGTGCTGACCTGTATGTAAGTAGATCACTGCCAGGGGCCTAGTCCTGTAGGTAAGTATGATCACTACCAGGGGCGCTGACCTTTATGTAAGTAGATTACTGCCGGGAGCCTAGTCTTGTAGGCAAGTACAATCAATGCCAGGGGTGCTGACCTGTATGTAAGTAGATCACTGCCAGGGGCCTAGTCCTTTAGGTAAGTACGATCACTGCCAGGGGCGCTGACCTGTAAGTAGGTCCTCTGATGCCATAGGGCACACTGATATCACATTGGTGTGCTGCAATCCAGGTGACTGGCAACAAGTGGTTCAATCTCAGAGATTCAGTTGCTGGGTAACGGACATGCTGCAGTAACTGCTGCTCTCACATGGCTGCCCATGAACCCTTTCCTGATTTCTGATGATATACCCTTCAATTGGGAGTAGATCTCTGGTGTCTACTTAGGATTAACCCTTGCATTACTAGCAGTTCCTTATCTGTGTTCAGAAAGCTTTGTTACTAAAGCATCTCCCAACCTAAACCAATAAAAAAAATGTGACTCTTTCATAGTACAGAGCACATTTGCTCTTGTAATGGCTCATTCACACGAGCAGTAGATCACCACACCTCTGAAAAGCAATCTACGCTGGTATTGATTTTCAGATGTGTTTGATAGGTGGCAGGAAGACAATATATTGTCTGCTGACTTCCTGTTTTAAATCAAATGCGTCAAATGCTACACTACCATGTCACAACTGCACACACCTGCAGGGCTTTTGCAGCGCAGTCCCCTTCACCTGAATGGGTTGTGTGCAGTGGGCAATAATGCTAAACACGGCAGGGGAATAGGATATCAGCTGTGGCATGTGCACACTCCTTTGTAATGGGGGTAAACACACAATTCAGCCACGTTTTTACTGCCCGCCAGCTGTAAGTGTAAACATTCATGAAATGATGGTCATGAGATGACATAATAAATACACCCTTATTGATTATCAGAAAAGTGCACACTTTATTTACATTGGAGCCTTCAGATAATTGCAACTTCAATCAGAGGATCATGGGTGCAATGCTCAAACTCCTGCAGATTATTCCTCCTTCCCGGGTCTGTACAAGGGTAGGAGAGTACTGGAGGACTTATCAATGAAGTACAAGTGTTGTGACATCCGCACTTGTGCTCTATTGAGATCTGTATGTCCCTCTGCCTCAGTAGTAGATGGTACTTGTAGCCTTTTCCATCACAGATCCTGGAAATGTATGACTAAACTGTGCAGGCTCTGCCAACTTCAAAATTACCCAGCATTCCAGCTAGAAGGAACCTTGGATTCCTTAAGGGGGTCAGCAGACTCCAACCGTGTTTCATGGTACATTGTTATAATGGGTGTAACATGAAACATAGAAAGGTGGACTTAGGCTACGTTCACACCAGCCTGACACCTACATGCAGTGTGTGATATGAAGTGCGGAAACATTTTCTGCACTGTATTGCACCGGACATCAAACCAGCATTATGATTTGAAAGGACTACATAGAAAACAATTGTTATCTATGTGCACTAGCGATGACCTGCTTTTGCCTAGTGTTGTAAACTGCAGGTCTCCACAGATCACATGAATGAGCCCTTTGCCTTTAAAGCTGAATACAAGGAAACCTAAAAATCATTGCTTGCACAAGGGTTAACTTTTATGGCGAGTAGACTGTGAAAAGCACTTTTCCCACCGCCTAGGCAGAAATAAGCAGTTGAATTCCAGATATGGATACTTTATACATAGTAACATTGCTCCAGCTTGGACCAATGTAACTATGCAAATACTGTACCATACTACCGCTACTACAGTGATCTTCACTCGCTTCCGAGACCTGCTTCACAGACAACATTCAGAGAATGCTTTACATTTTCTCAATGAACACAAAGCATTCTGTGATTGGATGACAGAGAGCGTGACATTCCAGCTCAGCCTCTCCACAATTTCTAATCAGAGAACTCTTTGCATTTTTTGGATGAATGCAAAGTGATCTTTGAATGTTCCTGTACCAAGTGAGAAGCTTCCTGTGTTCACAATGCAGTGGGCAGATGGTCAGAAAGTAGACATACTACAGTAGATAGGTTGACCTTACCATAGTATATCGTCAGACACTGCAGGCATGCTTAAGGAGATGGTGAAAAACTGGACATATCATAGCAAAGACTATGTCCACTGCACATGTGCGAGGAGCGCTCCGCCTCCTAATTGGTCTGGCAGTCTTCTGGGACTAGTGAAAGTTCCCAGGAGATTGCGGGAGGGAGGAGAGGGCCACACTTCCGGTTCACTTCCCCATTGCGAACTGTGGCAGAAGTGGAAGTGTGTACCTGTGAAAAACAGGTATCTGCTCCCACTCAAAAGGTGCCAAATATGGCAGTGGAGAGGGGGGGGGCACAAATAAGCGGAGCTTCCACTTTTGAGTGGAAGTCCGCTTTGTCTAGTATTACCTCTCTTCTAAAGTGAGCATGTGCTGCAGAAATTCTTTTATCCCTGTGTATCTTAGGCAGTAGACAGATTTTTGTAGCATACATACCACATATGAATTAGTATATATATATAATAAATATATAATACCCCTGCGCTATTAGAAAAAAATATATAATAAGCAGCCGGCACTTGGGTGTCCCAACCCTGGCACCAAATACAGTCAAAGGATTACAGATATAAAAGTGCAGTGCTATAAGTACCTCATCCACAAAAATGTACTATATGAAAAATATCTCATACCATATTTACTAAGAAAAAGAAATAAATATATAGTGCTGTGATTTCTCTCAGATAACAAGTGAATAAAAACACACAGCAATCTTCATGCAAGTGCTCCCAGTTGGATAATGAATCCACAGTGACAGGGGTGCCCCCTCACCTTCCTGCCCAGGCCCCTCAGGACCACTGAGCTAGATAAAATGCCTCTTTTGTTATCCTCCCAAGACACCGTGGAAACCTCCTCAGCAATAACGGTGGTAATTCCTCCTCTGATCAGTATATATCCAACGAATACCTCCAGATATTAGTGCGAACACCTCTCCATACATGTCCCACATAAGACAAAGAGATCCAACATAGTGTAAAACTGCATACTTTTAATAGAAACCATACTCAAAGTACTACTCACATTTGTGCAGCTCAATAACCGCATTTCACCACACCATGGGTGTACTAATTGTCTGGATCCTCACAAGGTGCACCAAGATGGCGCCAATGCCAGATATGACGTCACCACGCGGTCCGTTAGGCTCCTCCCACTGGCGTATCTACGTGCTACGTCACGATTGGTTACATGTGACTTCCTCAGGATATAACGGACCGCGTGGTGACGTCATATCCATTTTATCTAGCTCAGTGGTCCTGAGGGGCCTAGGCAGGAAGGTGAGGGGGCACCCCTGTCACTGTGGATTCATTATCCAACTGGGAGCACTTGCATGAAGATTGCTGTGTGTTTTTATTCACTTGTTATCTGAGAGAAATCACAGCACTATATATTTATTTCTTTTTCTTAGTAGATATGGTATGAGATATTTTTCATATAGTACATTTTTGTGGATGAGGTACTTATAGCGCTGCACTTTTATATCTGTAATACATACCACATAGTTTGCATCTGTTTTCATATGTAATGTATGCTTTATTCCTGAAACACTTTATTCCTGAAAAGTCCAGTACTGATTTTGCCAACATTTTTCTGCTTTAGTCAGTACAGTACAAAATGGGTCTCTGCAGACATAATTCTGGTTAAGTCAGTATGGCACAGTTTTGCATTTGTATGCCATGTGTTGATATTTTTTTTGGGGGGGAGGCAGGGGGAGCGGCAGCAAAAGGTAGCTGTCAGAGTAGCATAGGGACTGGCCAGAGAGGGATTACTTTGACGCAGTTGGCCGGCTTAAACATGTATTGCAATGTATGTGAAATAAAAAAAAAAAAAATCTATTTTTATGCCAGGTTTACTACAAAGGGTGCATAGCAGGGTGCAGATGGTTCATCCACAGTGTAAACATGGGTCACCCCTATTTAGCACCTGATGAGTTATATGTATAAGCTATTTGGATTTCAGCAAAGAAATATCTTATTTCTATTGCATAGTGCAGGTCAGTGACTGTAGCTCTCCTACAACTTGTGTCTATTTGCCCCATATTGGCACTATATCAATCGTAGTATGCTAAAAGCAAGTATTTTGCAGAATAAAGTAGGGACTGGCCAGAGAGGGATTACTTTGACGCAGTTGGCCAGCTTAAACATATATTGCAATGTATGTGAACTAAAATCCCTGGTTTTAAGCAAAGTTTGCTAGAAAGGGTATATAGCAATGTGAAGAGGGGTCATTAAAGTAATACTAAAGGATTAATTTTTTTTAAATAACAAACACATCTCACTTGCTCTCTGCAGTGGTTTTGAACAGAGCAGCCCTGATCCTCCTCTTCTCGGGTCCCCCGAAGGTACTCCTGGCCCCTTCCTCCTGTCAGGTGCCCCCACAGCAAGCAGCCTGCTATGGGGGCACCCATTGCTCGGTATGTCGATTCACACACAGAGCTGTGGCTCAGCCCCACCCCCTCTTTTATCATTAGCTCCAGCTGCTGTCTCAGCCAATGAGGAGAAGGAGTCCCGGGATAGCTGAGACTCCAGTGCACATCACTGGATTGAGAGGGAGCTTAGTTATTAGGGGGGCTGGGGGAGCTGCTGCACACAGGTTTTTTACCTTTATGCATAGAATGCATGAAGGTAAAAAAACCTTAAGCCTTTACAACCATTTTAAGAAAATTTACTGTGTTTGGACATAGCACACAATGGGGTTGATTTACTAAAGGCAAATATACTGTGCACTGCAAGTGCACTTGCTCCAGAGCTTAGTAAATGAGGTACGCAAAAAATACCCAATTACATGCAAGGAAATTTAAAAAAAAAACAGCATTTTTGCTTGCACATGGTTAGATGATAAAAATCAGCAGAGCTTCCCCTGAGATCTAGAGCAACTGCACTTACAGTGCACAGACTATCTGCCTTTAGTAGATCAACCCCAATGTAGCTTACTCTTATACCACTGCCGGCTATTTTCCCTTTTTATTTGCATCTCACTCCACCACAATCCCAGCCTCACCAACGTAAACATTCATAAAGAAGTTATGGGGCAACTCCCTGATGGGGACATGGACTCCTATAAAATTCTGTGTGTGTCCCCCCCTTGGAGGAAATCTCCCTAGCTTCCTATTCTGTATGATACCATCAAACAGACAGAATTGGGGAACAATCATCCAAATGGGATACAGAATGCAATAAAAAGATGGCTTTGGTTTGGACCCGTCCACACTCTTTGTAAACCTAATACTCAGTCCCTGGAAGCTAATAACACCTCTCAAATGTGCATTACTCCAATAACCTGGAAACTTTCTGCTGTCACATGTCTCTCTACTAACAAGGCACTCTTACTAGAGGTATGGCTGTCTTGCGGTTAACAATACGTTATTTTAAGTAACTTGGAAATCAGGAGACAAACTGAAGAATCGTCCCTTTCAACCCCCTCCTTCTTGCTAGATAATCTGATTTAGGCCCCATTTACACTTTTGTATGAAATTAACACATGCGTGAGCACAACGCATTAAAGCACATGTTACATATGATGCGGTGTTATACATTCTGGATTGCACTACAACGCACCTACCTTAGTGCATACCATTACAAAATATAGGTCACACCCAAATTATTTTTAATGAGCTGCCTTAATACAACAGATGCTAACACAAGATATAATGCGAAAAATGTAAATTTGCCCTAAACGTTGCCGTTAAAGTTGCTAAGTCAATGCACTTACAAACTTACATACTGGACATACACCTTCAATGTGGTCTGTGTCCCTGTTGAGATTTTTCTGAAAGATATTAGAAGCTGCATCCCCAAAAAAGATATACCCATGACCTGTAAAGAAGTTATGGGACAACTCTCCAATGAGGATACAGACATGTATAAAATTCCGTTTGTGTCCCCATTGGAGGAAATCTCCCTAGCTTCCTATTCTGCATGATGAAAATAAAAAACACAGCGCAAAAATATTTAAACAAATGAATAAGAAATTAAACAAATGAATAAAAAATATGATATAAAAAATGTCCAAATAAATCTATATGCAAATAAAAGTCCCAATCCAAAGAATAAAGAAATATTAAAATCCAATGTGCTGCAAAATCAACAAAAGGTGCTGTATGCAGAAAGTTCAGTGTATTAACACCATCCGTGACAACCAATATATACAGCACTCACCAGATATATTGGACTCTCAATAATTAAGAGTCAACTATGCTTTGTGGATATTACATATCCTCCCAATAGGGGTTCATACTGCTCAGAAGAAGCTCCAACAGAAGGATTTCTCACACAAATCGATCTGCAGCAAATACAGTATAAAGAAACATAAAGTTCATAGATGGGGTTTACCCCAAAGTTAGCCGAGTCCAACTCTGGCTGTTTGGCAGCTCCCAGCAAACGCCTTAATACAACACATGCTAACACAAGATATAATGCAAAAATGTAAATGGGCCCTAAACGTTGCTAAGTCAATGCACTTACAAACTTACATACTGGACATACACTTTCAGTGTGGTCTGTGTCCCTGTTGAGATTTTTCTGAAAGATATTAGATGCTGTGTCCCCAAAAAAGATATACCCATGAAATATAAAGATGTTATGGGACAACTCCCCAATGGGGATACAGACACCTATAAAATTCTGTGTGTGTCCCCATTGGAGGAAATCTCCCTAGCTTCCTATTCTGTATGATACCCATCAAACAGGCAGAACTGGGGAACAATCATCCAAATCGGGATACAGCATACAATAAAAAGTTGGCTTTGGTTCGGCCCTGTCCACACTCTTTTCAAGCCTAATACTCAGTCCCTGGAAGCTATTAACCTCCACCTCTTAAATGGGCATTACTCCAATAACCTGGCAACGTTCTGCTGCCATACGTCCCTCTGCTAACAAGCCACTCTTACTAGAAGTACGGCTCTCTCATGGTTAACAATACATTCTTTTAAGTAACTTGGCACTCAGGAGACAAAATGGAGAATCGTCCCATTCAGCTTCCCCCTACTTACTAGTTAAACTGACTTAGGCCCCATTTATACTATTTGCATTAAATTAACACATGCGTTCGCAAAACGCACAATAGCGCATATTACAGTGCTGCTCGCAGCACTGCACAACCATTGCTGTATGTATTGTGTAACTAACTGGAAACGAGCTGTGAATCATGGACAAGCGCTAAAATATCACAAAAAAAAAACATTTATTTAAAACATTCTAGAAAGCTTTCTATAGTTAGATATCATACAACTCTGAAAAACAAGTGTTAGAGGAAATCTTTCATGAATAAAACATGGAGGTTACCACTGCAGACATCTTTCTGAAAATGCTAGTTGCCTGGCTATCATGTTGGACCCTCCAACTTCAATACTGCACCCTGAATAGATATGCAGGGTGGAGTCAGGCTGATTTAGGAAGCTCATGGCACCCCCATAGACCATCATTTTCAAAATTAAAAAAAAAAAAAAAAAAAAGAAATACTGCTACAGGGCAGCATGGGTGCAAAAAAATCACGTATATATATATATGTGATTTTGCAGTTCCGGGTAAGGGGCCATTTGCGGCCTCAGCTGTCAATCACTAGGTCCTGGCTGGTGATCGCCAAGTATCTCCAACAGGGGAGAGACCTGTGTAAAAACAACACAGATCTCTCCTCTGTCAGCTTCTAGCATCAGAATGCCCGCCGCAGTCCCGCTATAAGTTGCTGATCGCCGCCATTACTAGTAAAAAAAAAAATCCCAGTATATATACCGCCATTTGTAAACGCTATAACGTTCACATAAACCAATTAATTTACATGTATTGGGATTTTTTTTTTTTTAGCAAAGACGTGTTGCAGAATACATTTTGGCCTAAATTTATGACGAAATTTAATTTTTAAAATTTTTTTTACTGGACATGTTTAATAGCAAAAAGTCAAAAATATTATTTTTTTCTCAAAATTGACGCTTTTTTTTTTTAGAGAGCAAAAATACAATGCACAGGTGATCAAATACCATTGAAAGAAAGCTTAATTTGTGGGAAAAAAAGGGCGTAAATTTCATATGGGTGCAGCGTTGCATTACCGCGCAATTGTTAGTTAAAATAACGCAGTGCCATATAGCAAACAATGGCCTGGTCAGGAATGGGGGTTAATTCTCTGGAGGGCAAGTGGTTAAAGAGTGTCTGAGACATGTTCTAGGGCAACTAGTGCGGCTCCTCATAGCAACCAGTCAGCTTCTGTCTTTCATTTATCTCCACACAGCTTAGAAAATACAGATATTACTGATTGGCAGCTCTCCAGCTTGTCTCAGACACGTTCTTATTCATTCCCCCCATTAATCTGACCTGTACATGCGCGGTTATAATGGGAGGACGTCATATGACGTCCTCACAGAACGAGAGAACCACCTTGCGCCCGTCATTGGATTATATGGCGGGCGGGAGGTGGTTAAAAAAAAAAATCTTAATTCTTGTGTGTTAGTTTTGTGAATTGAGCCTAATGTGCCTGGTTCTTAAGGGGGTAGTTCACCTTTACCAAAATAGCTGCCTTATGTAGCTAAAGGGCACCTGTTGATAAAAAAACAAACTGTAATTTAATCAAAGCTGAATAATACCCCTGCTATAGGCATAGGCCATTTATGTACCCCTGAAGCCTGGCTGTAAAACCCCAAGAGATGGCGCCCCCCCCCCCCTGTACTTCCTACCCAGACATTACTGCTCCCCCCTATCTCTCTCCAATTCTGAGCTTGGCGCTACTGCGACCCAAGAGATACTGACTGCATGGGGATTTGAGAGCTTGTCCCTGTGATGATGGGGGTGAGCAGTAATGGCTGCACAGTTTTAAATAGCAATAGTGGCAGTAAAATAGATATCAGAGATGAAGGCCTCATGCACACAGGGTGTTTGAATTTCTCCTTTGAATGCCTTTTACTCCTGGCAGGAAAAAGCAGCACAAGGCCTGGTTCACATCAATGTGTTTTTTAATGCTTTTTGAAATCTTTGACCAGAAGGACTTCTCCTGTCTACTCTGCCTCTCCCTGTTGGTTCCCTTTTCAGGATGCTTCTGTGCAGCCAGCGTCTATTCTCCCAAACCACCTTTTTGAAAACTCTGATGTTCCACACATGCGCAAGAGAGCGTAAGACGTCATGGGTGATACACTTCTACTCTGCCTGCCACTGGGAGATATCTGCTGGTGGATGCCAGAGTTGTACTGTTTCTGCCTCTGAACTACCGTGCAACCTACAGGTGTTCTAGTTGTCCTGCATATTCCTTGTACCACCCTTTGGCTTTATCTTTGTTTTAGCTGTTGGTGGCTTCTCACATTTGCTTTACTATTGTGCCATTATGCCAACACCCTCAAAAGACCAGCATTCCTAGAGAAGGTAGAGGAGTCGCCTGTGGATGACTACCACAGCCAGCATTGCCTTTTTGTTGCTTTTCTTAACAAAACATTTTCATCATGTGATTGCACAATTATGGAATCCAATAGCCAGAATATTAATTTATGCGGTTAACAATACATTATTTTAGGTAACTTGGAAATCAGGAGACAAACTGAAGAATCGTCCCATTCAACCCCCTCCTTCTTGCTAGATAATCTGATTTCGGCCCCATTTACACTTTTGTATGAAATTAACACATGCGTGAGCACAACGCATTAAAGCACATGTTACATATGATGCGGTGTTATACATTCTGGATTGCACTACAACGCACCTACGTTAGTGCATACCATTACAAAATATAGGTCACACCCAAATTATTTTTAATGAGCTGCCTTAATACAACAGATGCTAACACAAGATGTAATGCGAAAAATGTAAATGGGCCCTAAACGTTGCCGTTAAAGTTGCTAAGTCAATGCACTTACAAACTTACATACTGGACATACACCTTCAATGTGGTCTGTGTCCCTGTTTAGATTTTTCTGAAAGATATTAGATGCTGTGTCCTCAAAAAAGATATACCCATAACCTATAAAGAAGTTATGGGACAACTCTCCAATGGGGATACAGACACCTATAAAATTCTGTGTGTGTCCCTCATTGGAGGAAATCTCCCTAGCTTCCTATTCTGCATGATGAAAATAAAAAACACAGCGCAAAAATATTTAAACAAATGAATAAGAAATTAAATGAATAAAAAATATGATATAAAAAAATGTCCAAATAAATCTATATCCAAGTAAAAGTCCCAATCCAAAGAATAAAGAAATATTAAAATCCAATGTGCCCCAAAATCAACAAAAGGTGCTGTATGCAGAAAGTTCAGTGTATTAACACCATCCGTGACAACCAATATATACAGCACTCACCAGATATATTGGACTCTCAATAATTAAGAGTCAAATATGCTCTGTGGATATTAAATATCCTCCCAATAGGGGTTCACACTGCTCAGAAGAAGCTCCAACAGAAGGATTTCTCACACAAATCGATCTGCAGCAAATACAGCATAAAGAAACATAAAGTGCATAGATGGGGTTTACCCCAAAGTTAGCCGAGTCCAACTCTGGCTGTTTAGCAGCTCCCAGCAAACGCCTTAATACAACAGATGCTAACACAAGATATAATGCAAAAATGTAAATGGGCCCTAAACGTTGCTAAGTCAATGCACTTACAAACTTACATACTGGACATACACTTTCAATGTGGTCTGTGTCCCTCCTGAGATTTTTCTGAAAGATATTAGATGCTGTGTCCCCAAAAAAGATATACCCATGAAATATAAAGATGTTATGGGACAACTCCCCAATGGGGATACAGACACCTATAAAATTCTGTGTGTGTCCCCATTGGAGGAAATCTCCCTAGCTTCCTATTCTGTATGATACCCATCAAACAGGCAGAACTGGGGAACAATCATCCAAAGCGGGATACAGCATACAATAAAAAGTTGGCTTTGGTTCGGCCCTGTCCACACTCTTTTCAAGCCTAATACTCAGTCCCTGGAAGCTATTAACCTCCACCTCTTAAATGGGCATTACTCCAATAACCTGGCAACGTTCTGCTGCCATACGTCCCTCTGCTAACAAGCCACTCTTACTAGAAGTACGGCTCTCTCATGGTTAACAATACATTCTTTTAAGTAACTTGGCACTCAGGAGACAAAATGGAGAATCGTCCCATTCAGCTTCCCCCTACTTACTAGTTAAACTGACTTAGGCCCCATTTATACTATTTGCATTAAATTAACACATGCGTTCGCAAAACGCACAATAGCGCATATTACAGTGCTGCTCGCAGCACTGCACAACCATTGCTGTATGTATTGTGTAACTAACTGGAAACGAGCTGTGAATCATGGACAAGCGCTAAAATATCACAAAAAAAAAACATTTATTTAAAACATTCTAGAAAGCTTTCTATAGTTAGATATCATACAACTCTGAAAAACAAGTGTTAGAGGAAATCTTTCATGAATAAAACATGGAGGTTACCACTGCAGACATCTTTCTGAAAATGCTAGTTGCCTGGCTATCATGTTGGACCCTCCAACTTCAATACTGCACCCTGAATAGATATGCAGGGTGGAGTCAGGCTGATTTAGGAAGCTCATGGCACCCCCATAGACCATCATTTTCAAAATTAAAAAAAAAAAAAAAAAAAAGAAATACTGCTACAGGGCAGCATGGGTGCAAAAAAATCACGTATATATATATATGTGATTTTGCAGTTCCGGGTAAGGGGCCATTTGCGGCCTCAGCTGTCAATCACTAGGTCCTGGCTGGTGATCGCCAAGTATCTCCAACAGGGGAGAGACCTGTGTAAAAACAACACAGATCTCTCCTCTGTCAGCTTCTAGCATCAGAATGCCCGCCGCAGTCCCGCTATAAGTTGCTGATCGCCGCCATTACTAGTAAAAAAAAAAATCCCAGTATATATACCGCCATTTGTAAACGCTATAACGTTCACATAAACCAATTAATTTACATGTATTGGGATTTTTTTTTTTTAGCAAAGACGTGTTGCAGAATACATTTTGGCCTAAATTTATGACGAAATTTAATTTTTAAAATTTTTTTTACTGGACATGTTTAATAGCAAAAAGTCAAAAATATTATTTTTTTCTCAAAATTGACGCTTTTTTTTTTTAGAGAGCAAAAATACAATGCACAGGTGATCAAATACCATTGAAAGAAAGCTTAATTTGTGGGAAAAAAAGGGCGTAAATTTCATATGGGTGCAGCGTTGCATTACCGCGCAATTGTTAGTTAAAATAACGCAGTGCCATATAGCAAACAATGGCCTGGTCAGGAATGGGGGTTAATTCTCTGGAGGGCAAGTGGTTAAAGAGTGTCTGAGACATGTTCTAGGGCAACTAGTGCGGCTCCTCATAGCAACCAGTCAGCTTCTGTCTTTCATTTATCTCCACACAGCTTAGAAAATACAGATATTACTGATTGGCAGCTCTCCAGCTTGTCTCAGACACGTTCTTATTCATTCCCCCCATTAATCTGACCTGTACATGCGCGGTTATAATGGGAGGACGTCATATGACGTCCTCACAGAACGAGAGAACCACCTTGCGCCCGTCATTGGATTATATGGCGGGCGGGAGGTGGTTAAAAAAAAAAATCTTAATTCTTGTGTGTTAGTTTTGTGAATTGAGCCTAATGTGCCTGGTTCTTAAGGGGGTAGTTCACCTTTACCAAAATAGCTGCCTTATGTAGCTAAAGGGCACCTGTTGATAAAAAAACAAACTGTAATTTAATCAAAGCTGAATAATACCCCTGCTATAGGCATAGGCCATTTATGTACCCCTGAAGCCTGGCTGTAAAACCCCAAGAGATGGCGCCCCCCCCCCCCTGTACTTCCTACCCAGACATTACTGCTCCCCCCTATCTCTCTCCAATTCTGAGCTTGGCGCTACTGCGACCCAAGAGATACTGACTGCATGGGGATTTGAGAGCTTGTCCCTGTGATGATGGGGGCGAGCAGTAATGGCTGCACAGTTTTAAATAGCAATAGTGGCAGTAAAATAGATATCAGAGATGAAGGCCTCATGCACACAGGGTGTTTGAATTTCTCCTTTGAATGCCTTTTACTCCTGGCAGGAAAAAGCAGCACAAGGCCTGGTTCACATCAATGTGTTTTTTAATGCTTTTTGAAATCTTTGACCAGAAGGACTTCTCCTGTCTACTCTGCCTCTCCTTGTTGGTTCCCTTTTCAGGATGCTTCTGTGCAGCCAGCGTCTATTCTCCCAAACCACCTTTTTGAAAACTCTGATGTTCCACACATGCGCAAGAGAGCGTAAGACGTCATGGGTGATACACTTCTACTCTGCCTGCCACTGGGAGATATCTGCTGGTGGATGCCAGAGTTGTACTGTTTCTGCCTCTGAACTACCGTGCAACCTACAGGTGTTCTAGTTGTCCTGCATATTCCTTGTACCACCCTTTGGCTTTATCTTTGTTTTAGCTGTTGGTGGCTTCTCACATTTGCTTTACTATTGTGCCATTATGCCAACACCCTCAAAAGACCAGCATTCCTAGAGAAGGTAGAGGAGTCGCCTGTGGATGACTACCACAGCCAGCATTGCCTTTTTGTTGCTTTTCTTAACAAAACATTTTCATCATGTGATTGCACAATTATGGAATCCAATAGCCAGAATATTAATTTATGCGGTTAACAATACATTATTTTAGGTAACTTGGAAATCAGGAGACAAACTGAAGAATCGTCCCATTCAACCCCCTCCTTCTTGCTAGATAATCTGATTTCGGCCCCATTTACACTTTTGTATGAAATTAACACATGCGTGAGCACAACGCATTAAAGCACATGTTACATATGATGCGGTGTTATACATTCTGGATTGCACTACAACGCACCTACGTTAGTGCATACCATTACAAAATATAGGTCACACCCAAATTATTTTTAATGAGCTGCCTTAATACAACAGATGCTAACACAAGATGTAATGCGAAAAATGTAAATGGGCCCTAAACGTTGCCGTTAAAGTTGCTAAGTCAATGCACTTACAAACTTACATACTGGACATACACCTTCAATGTGGTCTGTGTCCCTGTTTAGATTTTTCTGAAAGATATTAGATGCTGTGTCCTCAAAAAAGATATACCCATGACCTATAAAGAAGTTATGGGACAACTCTCCAATGGGGATACAGACACCTATAAAATTCTGTGTGTGTCCCTCATTGGAGGAAATCTCCCTAGCTTCCTATTCTGCATGATGAAAATAAAAAACACAGCGCAAAAATATTTAAACAAATGAATAAGAAATTAAATGAATAAAAAATATGATATAAAAAAATGTCCAAATAAATCTATATCCAAGTAAAAGTCCCAATCCAAAGAATAAAGAAATATTAAAATCCAATGTGCCCCAAAATCAACAAAAGGTGCTGTATGCAGAAAGTTCAGTGTATTAACACCATCCGTGACAACCAATATATACAGCACTCACCAGATATATTGGACTCTCAATAATTAAGAGTCAAATATGCTCTGTGGATATTAAATATCCTCCCAATAGGGGTTCACACTGCTCAGAAGAAGCTCCAACAGAAGGATTTCTCACACAAATCGATCTGCAGCAAATACAGCATAAAGAAACATAAAGTGCATAGATGGGATTTACCCCAAAGTTAGCCGAGTCCAACTCTGGCTGTTTAGCAGCTCCCAGCAAACGCCTTAATACAACAGATGCTAACACAAGATATAATGCAAAAATGTAAATGGGCCCTAAACGTTGCTAAGTCAATGCACTTACAAACTTACATACTGGACATACACTTTCAATGTGGTCTGTGTCCCTCCTGAGATTTTTCTGAAAGATATTAGATGCTGTGTCCCCAAAAAAGATATACCCATGAAATATAAAGATGTTATGGGACAACTCCCCAATGGGGATACAGACACCTATAAAATTCTGTGTGTGTCCCCATTGTAGGAAATCTCCCTAGCTTCCTATTCTGTATGATACCCATCAAACAGGCAGAACTGGGGAACAATCATCCAAAGCGGGATACAGCATACAATAAAAAGTTGGCTTTGGTTCGGCCCTGTCCACACTCTTTTCAAGCCTAATACTCAGTCCCTGGAAGCTATTAACCTCCACCTCTTAAATGGGCATTACTCCAATAACCTGGCAACGTTCTGCTGCCATACGTCCCTCTGCTAACAAGCCACTCTTACTAGAAGTACGGCTCTCTCATGGTTAACAATACATTCTTTAAGTAACTTGGCACTCAGGAGACAAAATGGAGAATCGTCCCATTCAGCTTCCCCCTACTTACTAGTTAAACTGACTTAGGCCCCATTTATACTATTTGCATTTAATTAACACATGCGTTCGCAAAACGCACAATAGCGCATATTACAGTGCTGCTCACAGCACTGCACAACCATTGCTGTATGTATTGTGTAACTAACTGGAAACGAGCTGTGAATCATGGACAAACGCTAAAATATCACAAAAAAAAACATTTATTTAAAACATTCTAGAAAGCTTTCTATAGTTAGATATCATACAACTCTGAAAAACAAGTGTTAGAAGAAATCTTTCATGAATAAAACATGGAGGTTACCACTGCAGACATCTTTCTGAAAATGCTAGTTGCCTGGCTATCATGTTGAACCCTCCGACTTCAATACTGCAGCCTGAATAGATATGCAGGGTGGAGTCAGGCTGATTTAGGAACCTCATGGCACCTCCATAGACCATCATTTTCAAAATTAAAAAAAAAGGAGAATCCACTCCATAATAGCGGATGCAGCACAGGAGAACCCCAGCTGAAAAGTAGATCTATGCAAGAGCTGTCATCATGACTTTTCACACAGCACAGCAATTATTTCCATGGCTGATTATAAGAACCACAACAAATCATGGAATGATCAGAGCACTGGGCTCCACATTATTATTATTATACAGGATTTATATAGCGCCAACAGTTTGCTCAGCGCTTTACAATATAATGGGAGACAATACAGTAACAATACAGATCAATACAAGAGGGTTAGGAGGGCCTGATCCTGGGAGCTCCAGATGGCATTCTGTTGTTTTCTGAGCCATATAGCGGAGGGTACTGCTGGCAATGTAATCTTCCTAATACTAAATGCCACATGGTCCTTGGTTGCTCACTTTGGGGGTAATTATTATTATTGGGGGGAATTATTAACCCGTTCTGTGCTGCCCTATAGCAGAAATACTGCTACATTGTGGCATGGGTGCATAAAATCACGTATATATGTATATGTGATTTTGCAGTTCCGGGTAAGGGGCCATTTGAGGCCTCAGCTGTCAATCACTAGGTCCTGGCTGGTGATTACTCGCCGGCACCTGGTGATCGCCAAGTATCTCCAACAGGGGAGAGATCTGTGTATAAACAACACAGACCTCTCCTCTGTCAGCTTCTAGCATCAGAATGCCCGCCGCAGTCCCGCTATAAGTTGCTGATCGCCGCCATTACTAGTAAAAAAAAAAAAATCCCAGTATATATACCGCCATTTGTAAACGCTATAACGTTCACATAAACCAATTAATTTACATGTATTGGGATTTTTTCTTTTAGCAAAGACGTGACACAATACATTTTGGCCTAAATTTATGACATTTTTAACATTTTTTTACTGGACATGTTTAATAGCAAAAAGTCAAAAATATTGTTTTTTCTCAAAATTGAGGCTTATTTTTTTATAGAGCAAAAATACAATGCACAGGTGATCAAATACCATTGAAAGGAAGCTCAATCTGTGGGAAAAAAAAGGCGTAAATTTCATATGGGTGCAGCGTTGCATGACCGCGCAATTGTTAGTTAAAATAACGCAGTGCCGTATAGCAAACAATGGCCTGGTCAGGAAGGGGGGTGAATCCTCTGGAGAGCAAGTGGTTAAAGAGTTA
Source organism: Staurois parvus (assembly GCF_062004578.1). Taxonomy (NCBI): domain Eukaryota; kingdom Metazoa; phylum Chordata; class Amphibia; order Anura; family Ranidae; genus Staurois; species Staurois parvus. The sequence goes on along the minus strand of NW_028317815.1, from coordinate 3,437,781 downwards.
CTGAGACATGTTCTAGGGCAACTAGTGCGGCTCCTCATAGCAACCAGTCAGCTTCTGTCTTTCATTTTTCTCCACACAGCTTAGAAAATACAGATATTACCGATTGGCAGCTCTCCAGCTTGTCTCAGACACGTTCTTATTCATTCCCCCCATTAATCTGACCTGTACATGCGCGGTGAGAATGGGAAGACGTCATATGACGTCCTCTCAGAACGAGAGAACCACCTTGTGCCCGTCATTGGACTATATGGCGGGTGGGAGGTGGTTAAAAAAAAAAATCTTAATTCTTGTGTGTTAGTTTTGTGAATTGAGCCTAATGTGCCTGGTTCTTAAGGGGGTAGTTCACCTTTACCAAAATAGCTGCTTTATGTAGCTAAAGGGCACCTGTTGATAAAAAAACAAACTGTGCAAAGCTGAATAATACCCCTGCTATAGGCATAGGCCAGTGGTCGGCAAGCCGCGGCTCGCGAGCCACATGCGGCTCTTTACACATTTTAATGCGGCTCTTCTGTGTGCCGGGCGCCCGCTCCCCTCCCTCCTCTCGGGCGGCCGCCCCAAAAGTCAGGACTCTGCAGCTAGCCCAGCAATGGGCAAACTACGGCCCGGCGGACCTTTTAATCCCGCGGAGCGTGGCAAACATTGGCTGTCAGGATGTAGGCGGGGCAGCGTGACAAACTCCTCTCCTCTCACAGTCCGCCCTGAAGACCGGAACGGCGCGGGAACACGGCGAGAGGAACGCGCAGAGCAAAGGTAAGTGAATTGACACAATATGGGGAATGAATTACTATAGGGGGGATGAATTACTATAGGGGGGATAAATTACTATAGGGGGGATGAATTACTATGGGGGGGATGAATTACTATGGGGGATGAATTACTATGGGGGATGAATTACTATATGGGGAACGAATTACTATATGGGGGATGAATTACTATGGGGGATGAATTACTATATGGGGCATGAATTACTATATGGGGGATGAATTACTATATGGGGGATGAATTACTATAGGGGGGATGAATTACTATAGGGGGGATGAATTACTATATGGGGGATGAATTACTATATGGGGGATGAATTACTATGGGAGATGAATTACTATATGGGGGATTAATTACTATGGGGGATGAATTACTATATGGGGGATGAATTACTATGGGGGATGAATTACTATATGGGGGATTAATTACTATGGGGGACGAATTACTATATGGGGGACGAATTACTATATGGGGGATGAATTACTATATGGGGAATGAATTACTATGGGGGATGAATTACTATATGGGGGATTAATTACTATGGGGGATTAATTACTATATGGGGGATGAATTACTATATGGGGGATGAATTACTATATGGGGGATGAATTACTATGGGGGATGAATTACTATATGGGGGATGAATTACTATGGGGGATGAATTACTATGGGGGCTGAATTACTATATGGGGGATGAATTACTATATGGGGGATGAATTACTATGGGGGATGAATTACTATATGGGGGATGAATTACTATATAGGGGATGAATTACTATGGGGGATGAATTACTATATGGGGGATGAATTACTATGGGGGATGAAATACTATATGGGGGATGAATTACTATGGGGGATGAATTACTATGGGGGATGAATTACTATATGGGGGATGTATTTTCAGTTTTAAAAATGTGGCTCTCAAAATACATTTCAATCGTGGTTTTGGCGAGATTTGGCTAAGTTGAAAAAAAAGGTTGCCCACCACTGGCATAGGCCATTTATGTACCCCCAAAGCCTGGCTGTAAAACCCCAAGAGATGGCGCCCCCCTGTACTGCCTACCCAGACATTACTGCTCCCCCCCCTGACTATCTCTCTCCAATTCTGAGCTCGGCGCTACTGCGACCCAAGAGATACTGACTGCATGGGGATTTGAGAGCTTGTCCCTGTGATGATGGGGGCGAGCAGTAATGGCTGCACAGTTTTAAATAGCAATAGTGGCAGTAAAATAGATATCAGAGATGAAGGCCTCATGCACACAGGGTGTTTGAATTTCTCCTTTGAATGCCTTTTACTCCTGGCAGGAAAAAGCAGCTCAAGGCCTGGTTCACATCAATGTGTTTTTTAATGCTTTTTGAAATCCTTGACCAGAAGGACTTCTCCTGTCTACTCTGCCTCTCCCTGTTGGTTCCCTTTTCAGGCTGCTTCTGTGCAGCCAGCGTCTATTCTCCCGCACCACCTTTTTGAAAACTCTGATGTTCCACACATGCGCAAGAGAGCGTAAGACGTCATGGGTGATACACTTCTACTCTGCCTGCCACTGCGAGATATCTGCTGGTGGATGCCAGAGTTGTACTGTTTCTGCCTCTGAACTACCGTGCAACCTACAGGTGTTCTAGTTGTCCTGCATATTCCTTGTACCACCCTTTGACTTTGTCCTTATTTTAGCTGTTGGTGGCTTCTCACATTTGCTTTACTATTGTGCCATTATGCCAACACCCTCAAAAGACCAGCATTCCTAGAGAAGGTAGAGGAGTCGCCTGTGGATGACTACCATAGCCAGCATTGCCTTTTTGTTGATTTTCTTAACAAAACATTTTCATCATGTGTTTGCACAATTATGGAATCCAATGGCCAGAATATTAATTTATGCGGTTAACAATACATTCTTTTAAGTAACTTGGAAATCAGGAGACAAACTGAAGAATCATCCCATTCAACCCCCTCCTTCTTGCTAGATAATCTGATTTAGGCCCCATTTACACTTTTGTATGAAATTAACACATGCGTGAACACAAAGCATTAAAATCCAATGTGCTGCAAAATCAACAAAAGGTGCTGTATGCAGAAAGATCAGTGTATTAACACCATCCGTGACAACCAATATATACAGCACTCACCAGATATATTGGACTCTCAATAATTAAGAGTCAAATATGCTCTGTGGATATTACATATCCTCCCAATAGGGGTTCATATTGCTCAGAAGAAGCTCCAACAGAAGGATTTCTCACACAAATCGATCTGCAGCAAATACAGCATAAAGAAACATAAAGTTCATAGATGGGATTTACCCCAAAGTTAGCCGAGTCCAACTCTGGCTGTTTGGCAGCTCCCAGCAAACGCCTTAATACAACACATGCTAACACAAGATATACCGTATTTTTCGCTCCATAAGACGCACCTAGGTTTTAGAGGTGAAAAACAAGAAAAAAAAAATATTCTGAACCAATGGACTGCAGACACAGTACAGGGGATGACCAGAGACTGCGGACATAGTACAGGAGATGACCAAAGACTGTGGACACAGTACAGGAGATGACCAGAGACTGCAGACACAGTACAGGACATGACCAGAGACTGCGGACACAGTACAGGAGATGACCAGAGACTGCGGACACAGTACAGGAGATGACCAGAGACTGCGGACAAAGTACAGGGGATGACCAGAGACTGCGGACATAGTACAGGAGATGACCAGAGACTGCGGACACAGTGCAGGGGATGACCAGAGACTGCGGACATAGTGCAGGAGATGACCAGAGACTGCAGAAACAGTACAGGAGATGACCAGAGACTGCGGACATAGTACAGGAGATGACCAGAGACTGCGGACATAGTACAGGAGATGACCAGAGACTGCGGACATAGTGCAGGAGATGACCAGAGACTGCGGACATAGTGCAGGAGATGACCAGAGACTGCGGACATAGTGCAGGAGATGACCAGAGACTGCAGACACAGTGCAGGGAATGACCAGAGACTGCGGACAGTGCAGGTAATGACCAGAGACTGCAGACAGTGAAGGGAATGACCAGAGACTGCAGACAGTGAAGGGAATGACCAGAGACTGCTGACCTTTGGGGAGGGAGGGGGAGCGGGTACCTGAATTTGACAGGTACCCGCTCCCACTTCCGCGGAGTTGCCTTCCCTCTTCTTCCCGGGCCGGCTTCTGTGACAGCCGGGTGCCCACTGCGCAGGTGCGAGAAGCGCTTCGCTTTGTGAATGGCCCGGCGCCTTCTGGGACCTTTCATGTGTCCCAGAAGACACCGGATCATTCACAAAGCGCAGCACATGCGCAGTGGGCACCCGGCTGTCACAGAAGCCAGCGCGGAAAGACTGTGCAGCGCTGGAGCGAGGAACAGGTAAGGCCCTGCAGGAGACAACAGCTGAGCGGCCGGCCCGGTATTCTGACATGGTGGCCGCAAAAATACCGGACCGGCCACTTTATATTCGCTCCATAAGACGCACTGACATTTTCCCCCCTTTTTGGGGGGGAAAAAAGTGCGTCTTATGGTGCGAACAATACGTTAATGCAAAAATGTAAATGGGCCCTAAACGTTGCTAAGTCAATGCACTTACAAACTTACATACTGGACATACACTTTCAATGTGGTCTGTGTCCCTATTGAGATAAAAAAGATATACCCATGAAATATAAAGAAGTTATGGGACAACTCCCCAATGGGGATACAGACACCTATAAAATTCTGTGTGTGTCCCCATTGGAGGAAATCTCCCTAGCTTCCTATTCTGTATGATACCCATCAAACAGGCAGAACTGGGGAACAATCATCCAAATCGGGATACAGCATACAATAAAAAGTTGGCTTGGTTCGGCCCTGTCCACACTCTTTTCAAGCCTAATACTCAGTCCCTCTAAGCTATTAACCTCCACCTCTTAAATGGGCATTACTCCAATAACCTGGCAACGTTCTGCTGCCATACGTCCCTCTGCTAACAAGCCACTCTTACTAGAAGTACGGCTCTCTCATGGTTAACAATACATTCTTTAAGTAACTTGGCACTCAGGAGACAAAATGGAGAATCGTCCCATTCAGCTTCCCCCTACTTACTAGTTAAACTGACTTAGGCCCCATTTATACTATTTGCATTAAATTAACACATGTGTTCGCAAAACGCACAATAGCGCATATTACAGTGCTGCTCACAGCACTGCACAACCATTGCTGTATGTATTGTGTAACTAACTGGAAACGAGCTGTGAATCATGGACAAACGCTAAAATATCACAAAAAAAACATTTATTTAAAACATTCTAGAAAGCTTTCTATAGTTAGATATCATACAACTCTGAAAAACAGGTGTTAGAGGAAATCTTTCATGAATAAAACATGGAGGTTACCACTGCAGACATCTTTCTGAAAATGCTAGTTGCCTGGCTATCATGTTGAACCCTCCGACTTCAATACTGCACCCTGAATAGATATGCAGGGTGGAGTCAGGCTGATTTAGGAATCTCATGGCACCTCCATAGACCATCATTTTCAAAATTAAAAAAAAAAGAAAAAAAAGGAGAATCCAATCCATAATAGCGGATGCAGCACAGGAGAACCCCAGCTGAAAAGTAGATCTATGCAAGAGCTGTCATCATGACTTTTCACACAGCACAGCAATTATTTCCATGGCCGATTATAAGAACCACAACAAATCATGGAATGATCAGAGCACTGGGCTCCACATTATTATTATTATACAGGATTTATATAGCGCCAACAGTTTGCTCAGCGCTTTACAATATAATGGGAGACAATACAGTAACAATACAGATCAATACAAGAGGGTTAGGAGGGCCTGATCCTGGGAGCTCCAGATGGCATTCTGTTATTTTCTGAGCCATATAGCGGAGGGTACTGCTGGCAATGTAATCTTCCTAATACTAAATGCCACATGGTCCTTGGTTGCTCATATTGGGGTAATTATTATTATCGGGGGGATTATTAACCAGTTCTGCGCTGCCCTATAACAGAAATACTGCTACAGGGCGCCACGGGTGCAAAACAGATCACACATATATACACACACACACACACACACATTTCCAGTTCCAGGTAGGGGGCCATTTGCGGCCTCAGCTGTCAATCACCGCGTCCTGGCTGGTGATCGCCGAGTATCTCCAACGGGGGAGAGACCTGTGTATAAACAACACAGATCTCTCTCCTGTCAGCTCCTAGTGTCAGAATGCCTGCCGCAGTCCCGCTATAAGTCGCTGATTGCCGCCATTACTAGTAAAAAAAATCCCCGTATATATACCACCATTTCAAAACGTTATTACTTTCACATAAACCAATTAATTTACACGTATTGGGACTTTTTTTTAGCAAAGACATGTCAAAGAACACAATTTGCCCTAAATTTATGACGAAATTTCATTTTTCAAATTTTTTTACTGAACATGTTTGATAGCAAAATGTCAAAAATATTGTTTTTTTCTCAAACTTGACGCTTTTTTTTATAGCACAAAAATACAATGCACAAGCGATCAAATACCACAGAAAGAAAGCTCAATTTGTGGGGAAAAAAGGGCATAAATTTCATATGGGTGCAGCGTTGCATGACCGCGCAATTGTTAGTTAAAATAACGCAGTGCCTATAGCAAACAATGGCCTGGTCAGGAAGGGGGGTAAATCCTCTGGAGGGCAAGTGGTTAAAGAGTGTCTGAGACATGTTCTAGGGCAACTAGTGCGGCTCCTCATAGCAACCAGTCAGCTTCTGTCTTTCATTTATCTCCACACAGCTTAGAAAATACAGATATTACCGATTGGCAGCTCTCCAGCTTGTCTCAGACACGTTCTTATTCATTCCCCCCATTAATCTGACCTGTACAAATCCACCAACTCTGCTGTCTCCTAGCCGTCACGACAACATCCCAGCAATTCACTTTTTTTTTTCCTCCGAACTTTATCAAAATGAAACAAAATGACACTTCACCATAGCTCTATGTCTTGTGGTGAAATCAGATGAATCAGGATGTATTATAGAAAAATACAAGGTGTTCGCATTTTTAAATAACACACTGCAACTCACCTGAAGCCAGAATTGTGGTGTGAACAGGGCCCTGGGCTTGAGGCTGTGAGTGAGACCTTGGCTGCATAAACAATAGGCTGGCTGTTGCTAGGCAACAGTGCACTGTGACCTCACGCTGTGATGTCATCAAGCTGCTTGCAGCTACGGAAGCGCTGAGTTAGCAGGAGTCATTAGGGGATTGGTGTTTGAGGAGTGAGCAGCAGAATGTACACGCTAGTGTTTTTCGTGATTTTTGCGATTCTTCCTGTAGCCACAGGATTTCCTGTGCGCACAGCAACATGTAAGTGACATTTTTAATAGTTTTTTTCTTATATAGGGTAGTAAATGAAAAGTAAAGAATTAGGCTGGAAAGTCAAAGGTGACCCAGAATCCACCCCTCTGAAAAGGCCACCTCTCCCAATATAGCAGAATAGGAGAATAGAGGTGTGGTTTATCAAAAGTAGGCGTGGTTTGCTCATTTATTTCTGGGTTTTGGTGTCATTAGGCTCAATACGCAAAGCTTGATCACAAAATAAGGAGCTTTATTTGAGCTATGTGACTAGAATTTTCAGATCTCACTGCACTGAAAATAAATGTCACTTTCTTAAAAAAAACCAAAAAAAAAACCATGTAATTCTTGTGTGTTAGTTTTGTGAATTGAGCCTAATGTGCCTGGTTCTTAAGGGGGTAGTTCACCTTTACCAAAATAGCTGCTTTATGTAGCTAAAGGGCACCTGTTGATAAAAATCAAACTGTGCAAAGCTGAATAATACCCCTGCTATAGACATAGGCCATTTATGTACCCCCAAAGCCTGGCTGTAAAACCCCAAGAGATGGCGCCCCCCCTGTACTGCCTACCCAGACATTACTGCTCCCCCCCTTACTATCTCTCTTCAATTCTGAGCTCGGCGCTACTGCGACCCAAGAGATACTGACTGCATGGGGATTTGAGAGCTTGTCCCTGTGATGATGGGGGCGAGCAGTAATGGCTGCACAGTTTTAAATAGCAATAGTGGCAGTAAAATAGATATCAGAGATGAAGGCCTCATGCACACAGGGTGTTTGAATTTCTCCTTTGAATGCCTTTTACTCCTGGCAGGAAAAAGCAGCTCAAGGCCTGGTTCACATCAATGTGTTTTTTAATGCTTTTTGAAATCCTTGACCAGAAGGACTTCTCCTGTCTACTCTGCCTCTCCCTGTTGGTTCCCTTTTCAGGCTGCTTCTGTGCAGCCAGCGTCTATTCTCCCAAACCACCTTTTTGAAAACTCTGATGTTCCACACATGCGCAAGAGAGCGTAAGACGTCATGGGTGATACACTTCTACTCTGCCTGCCACTGCGAGATATCTGCTGGTGGATGCCAGAGTTGTACTGTTTCTGCCTCTGAACTACCGTGCAACCTACAGGTGTTCTAGTTGTCCTGCATATTCCTTGTACCACCCTTTGACTTTGTCCTTGTTTTAGCTGTTGGTGGCTTCTCACATTTGCTTTACTATTGTGCCATTATGCCAACACCCTCAAAAGACCAGCATTCCTAGAGAAGGTAGAGGAGTCGCCTGTGGATGACTACCATAGCCAGCATTGCCTTTTTGTTGATTTTCTTAACAAAACATTTTCATCATGTGTTTGCACAATTATGGAATCCAATGGCCAGAATATTAATTTATGCGGTTAACAATACATTCTTTTAAGTAACTTGGAAATCAGGAGACAAACTGAAGAATCATCCCATTCAACCCCCTCCTTCTTGCTAGATAATCTGATTTAGGCCCCATTTACACTTTTGTATGAAATTAACACATGCGTGAACACAAAGCATTAAAATCCAATGTGCTGCAAAATCAACAAAAGGTGCTGTATGCAGAAAGATCAGTGTATTAACACCATCCGTGACAACCAATATATACAGCACTCACCAGATATATTGGACTCTCAATAATTAAGAGTCAAATATGCTCTGTGGATATTACATATCCTCCCAATAGGGGTTCATATTGCTCAGAAGAAGCTCCAACAGAAGGATTTCTCACACAAATCGATCTGCAGCAAATACAGCATAAAGAAACATAAAGTTCATAGATGGGATTTACCCCAAAGTTAGCCGAGTCCAACTCTGGCTGTTTGGCAGCTCCCAGCAAACGCCTTAATACAACACATGCTAACACAAGATATACCGTATTTTTCGCTCCATAAGACGCACCTAGGTTTTAGAGGTGAAAAACAAGAAAAAAAAAATATTCTGAACCAATGGACTGCAGACACAGTACAGGGGATGACCAGAGACTGCGGACATAGTACAGGAGATGACCAAAGACTGTGGACACAGTACAGGAGATGACCAGAGACTGCGGACACAGTACAGGAGATGACCAGAGACTGCAGACACAGTACAGGACATGACCAGAGACTGCGGACACAGTACAGGAGATGACCAGAGACTGCGGACACAGTACAGGAGATGACCAGAGACTGCGGACAAAGTACAGGGGATGACCAGAGACTGCGGACATAGTACAGGAGATGACCAGAGACTGCGGACACAGTGCAGGGGATGACCAGAGACTGCGGACATAGTGCAGGAGATGACCAGAGACTGCAGAAACAGTACAGGAGATGACCAGAGACTGCGGACATAGTACAGGAGATGACCAGAGACTGCGGACATAGTACAGGAGATGACCAGAGACTGCGGACATAGTGCAGGAGATGACCAGAGACTGCGGACATAGTGCAGGAGATGACCAGAGACTGCGGACATAGTGCAGGAGATGACCAGAGACTGCAGACACAGTGCAGGGAATGACCAGAGACTGCGGACAGTGCAGGTAATGACCAGAGACTGCAGACAGTGAAGGGAATGACCAGAGACTGCAGACAGTGAAGGGAATGACCAGAGACTGCTGACCTTTGGGGAGGGAGGGGGAGCGGGTACCTGAATTTGACAGGTACCCGCTCCCACTTCCGCGGAGTTGCCTTCCCTCTTCTTCCCGGGCCGGCTTCTGTGACAGCCGGGTGCCCACTGCGCAGGTGCGAGAAGCGCTTCGCTTTGTGAATGGCCCGGCGCCTTCTGGGACCTTTCATGTGTCCCAGAAGACACCGGATCATTCACAAAGCGCAGCACATGCGCAGTGGGCACCCGGCTGTCACAGAAGCCAGCGCGGAAAGACTGTGCAGCGCTGGAGCGAGGAACAGGTAAGGCCCTGCAGGAGACAACAGCTGAGCGGCCGGCCCGGTATTCTGACATGGTGGCCGCAAAAATACCGGACCGGCCACTTTATATTCGCTCCATAAGACGCACTGACATTTTCCCCCCTTTTTGGGGGGGAAAAAAGTGCGTCTTATGGTGCGAACAATACGTTAATGCAAAAATGTAAATGGGCCCTAAACGTTGCTAAGTCAATGCACTTACAAACTTACATACTGGACATACACTTTCAATGTGGTCTGTGTCCCTATTGAGATAAAAAAGATATACCCATGAAATATAAAGAAGTTATGGGACAACTCCCCAATGGGGATACAGACACCTATAAAATTCTGTGTGTGTCCCCATTGGAGGAAATCTCCCTAGCTTCCTATTCTGTATGATACCCATCAAACAGGCAGAACTGGGGAACAATCATCCAAATCGGGATACAGCATACAATAAAAAGTTGGCTTGGTTCGGCCCTGTCCACACTCTTTTCAAGCCTAATACTCAGTCCCTCTAAGCTATTAACCTCCACCTCTTAAATGGGCATTACTCCAATAACCTGGCAACGTTCTGCTGCCATACGTCCCTCTGCTAACAAGCCACTCTTACTAGAAGTACGGCTCTCTCATGGTTAACAATACATTCTTTAAGTAACTTGGCACTCAGGAGACAAAATGGAGAATCGTCCCATTCAGCTTCCCCCTACTTACTAGTTAAACTGACTTAGGCCCCATTTATACTATTTGCATTAAATTAACACATGTGTTCGCAAAACGCACAATAGCGCATATTACAGTGCTGCTCACAGCACTGCACAACCATTGCTGTATGTATTGTGTAACTAACTGGAAACGAGCTGTGAATCATGGACAAACGCTAAAATATCACAAAAAAAACATTTATTTAAAACATTCTAGAAAGCTTTCTATAGTTAGATATCATACAACTCTGAAAAACAGGTGTTAGAGGAAATCTTTCATGAATAAAACATGGAGGTTACCACTGCAGACATCTTTCTGAAAATGCTAGTTGCCTGGCTATCATGTTGAACCCTCCGACTTCAATACTGCACCCTGAATAGATATGCAGGGTGGAGTCAGGCTGATTTAGGAATCTCATGGCACCTCCATAGACCATCATTTTCAAAATTAAAAAAAAAAGAAAAAAAAGGAGAATCCAATCCATAATAGCGGATGCAGCACAGGAGAACCCCAGCTGAAAAGTAGATCTATGCAAGAGCTGTCATCATGACTTTTCACACAGCACAGCAATTATTTCCATGGCCGATTATAAGAACCACAACAAATCATGGAATGATCAGAGCACTGGGCTCCACATTATTATTATTATACAGGATTTATATAGCGCCAACAGTTTGCTCAGCGCTTTACAATATAATGGGAGACAATACAGTAACAATACAGATCAATACAAGAGGGTTAGGAGGGCCTGATCCTGGGAGCTCCAGATGGCATTCTGTTATTTTCTGAGCCATATAGCGGAGGGTACTGCTGGCAATGTAATCTTCCTAATACTAAATGCCACATGGTCCTTGGTTGCTCATATTGGGGTAATTATTATTATCGGGGGGATTATTAACCAGTTCTGCGCTGCCCTATAACAGAAATACTGCTACAGGGCGCCACGGGTGCAAAACAGATCACACATATATACACACACACACACACACACATTTCCAGTTCCAGGTAGGGGGCCATTTGCGGCCTCAGCTGTCAATCACCGCGTCCTGGCTGGTGATCGCCGAGTATCTCCAACGGGGGAGAGACCTGTGTATAAACAACACAGATCTCTCTCCTGTCAGCTCCTAGTGTCAGAATGCCTGCCGCAGTCCCGCTATAAGTCGCTGATTGCCGCCATTACTAGTAAAAAAAATCCCCGTATATATACCACCATTTCAAAACGTTATTACTTTCACATAAACCAATTAATTTACACGTATTGGGACTTTTTTTTAGCAAAGACATGTCAAAGAACACAATTTGCCCTAAATTTATGACGAAATTTCATTTTTCAAATTTTTTTACTGAACATGTTTGATAGCAAAATGTCAAAAATATTGTTTTTTTCTCAAACTTGACGCTTTTTTTTATAGCACAAAAATACAATGCACAAGCGATCAAATACCACAGAAAGAAAGCTCAATTTGTGGGGAAAAAAGGGCATAAATTTCATATGGGTGCAGCGTTGCATGACCGCGCAATTGTTAGTTAAAATAACGCAGTGCCTATAGCAAACAATGGCCTGGTCAGGAAGGGGGGTAAATCCTCTGGAGGGCAAGTGGTTAAAGAGTGTCTGAGACATGTTCTAGGGCAACTAGTGCGGCTCCTCATAGCAACCAGTCAGCTTCTGTCTTTCATTTATCTCCACACAGCTTAGAAAATACAGATATTACCGATTGGCAGCTCTCCAGCTTGTCTCAGACACGTTCTTATTCATTCCCCCCATTAATCTGACCTGTACAAATCCACCAACTCTGCTGTCTCCTAGCCGTCACGACAACATCCCAGCAATTCACTTTTTTTTTTCCTCCGAACTTTATCAAAATGAAACAAAATGACACTTCACCATAGCTCTATGTCTTGTGGTGAAATCAGATGAATCAGGATGTATTATAGAAAAATACAAGGTGTTCGCATTTTTAAATAACACACTGCAACTCACCTGAAGCCAGAATTGTGGTGTGAACAGGGCCCTGGGCTTGAGGCTGTGAGTGAGACCTTGGCTGCATAAACAATAGGCTGGCTGTTGCTAGGCAACAGTGCACTGTGACCTCACGCTGTGATGTCATCAAGCTGCTTGCAGCTACGGAAGCGCTGAGTTAGCAGGAGTCATTAGGGGATTGGTGTTTGAGGAGTGAGCAGCAGAATGTACACGCTAGTGTTTTTCGTGATTTTTGCGATTCTTCCTGTAGCCACAGGATTTCCTGTGCGCACAGCAACATGTAAGTGACATTTTTAATAGTTTTTTTCTTATATAGGGTAGTAAATGAAAAGTAAAGAATTAGGCTGGAAAGTCAAAGGTGACCCAGAATCCACCCCTCTGAAAAGGCCACCTCTCCCAATATAGCAGAATAGGAGAATAGAGGTGTGGTTTATCAAAAGTAGGCGTGGTTTGCTCATTTATTTCTGGGTTTTGGTGTCATTAGGCTCAATACGCAAAGCTTGATCACAAAATAAGGAGCTTTATTTGAGCTATGTGACTAGAATTTTCAGATCTCACTGCACTGAAAATAAATGTCACTTTCTTAAAAAAAACCAAAAAAAAAACCATGTAATTCTTGTGTGTTAGTTTTGTGAATTGAGCCTAATGTGCCTGGTTCTTAAGGGGGTAGTTCACCTTTACCAAAATAGCTGCTTTATGTAGCTAAAGGGCACCTGTTGATAAAAATCAAACTGTGCAAAGCTGAATAATACCCCTGCTATAGACATAGGCCATTTATGTACCCCCAAAGCCTGGCTGTAAAACCCCAAGAGATGGCGCCCCCCCTGTACTGCCTACCCAGACATTACTGCTCCCCCCCTTACTATCTCTCTTCAATTCTGAGCTCGGCGCTACTGCGACCCAAGAGATACTGACTGCATGGGGATTTGAGAGCTTGTCCCTGTGATGATGGGGGCGAGCAGTAATGGCTGCACAGTTTTAAATAGCAATAGTGGCAGTAAAATAGATATCAGAGATGAAGGCCTCATGCACACAGGGTGTTTGAATTTCTCCTTTGAATGCCTTTTACTCCTGGCAGGAAAAAGCAGCTCAAGGCCTGGTTCACATCAATGTGTTTTTTAATGCTTTTTGAAATCCTTGACCAGAAGGACTTCTCCTGTCTACTCTGCCTCTCCCTGTTGGTTCCCTTTTCAGGCTGCTTCTGTGCAGCCAGCGTCTATTCTCCCAAACCACCTTTTTGAAAACTCTGATGTTCCACACATGCGCAAGAGAGCGTAAGACGTCATGGGTGATACACTTCTACTCTGCCTGCCACTGCGAGATATCTGCTGGTGGATGCCAGAGTTGTACTGTTTCTGCCTCTGAACTACCGTGCAACCTACAGGTGTTCTAGTTGTCCTGCATATTCCTTGTACCACCCTTTGACTTTGTCCTTGTTTTAGCTGTTGGTGGCTTCTCACATTTGCTTTACTATTGTGCCATTATGCCAACACCCTCAAAAGACCAGCATTCCTAGAGAAGGTAGAGGAGTCGCCTGTGGATGACTACCATAGCCAGCATTGCCTTTTTGTTGATTTTCTTAACAAAACATTTTCATCATGTGTTTGCACAATTATGGAATCCAATGGCCAGAATATTAATTTATTCTGACCATTGGAATGAATGAATGAACACTCAAGCATATGTCTGGTATATGCTTGACGCATATATGCTTTATGCATGATGCATTTATGTGCATTAAGTGTTTTTTTCTGCCCAAAAGCTTGTCTCCTGAACATGCTGGTGATGTTTTTTTTTCAGCCTGTAAATGCTGCTGTTCTAATACGCCTGTAAATGCCTATGTGTGCACAGACACACTGAAGTGCTTTTAAAGGCTGAAAAAAAAACAAAACGACTGTAAAACAGATATTTATTAACGCTGTGTGCATGAGGCCTAAAGCCCATCTTAAGGGTCAACTTTGTCAAGTTTTAAAAGTGTATGTAAAACCTAACAATGAACTTCTGTTTGCTCCCTTTTGGTCTGTTTAATATACAATTGGAAGCATTTTGTTATATAAGTTTGATAAGCGCTAAAAAACAAAACAAAAACCTATTGATCTTGTCAGAAATTCAGAGCTATCCGGAGTCCTCTCCAGATCTCCTGTAATATTTTAAAAAGTCTCTTCTGTCCTCCTAGTTCTTGTCTTGGACTACACAATGATTAGTATTTATGTTGTGGATATTGAAAAGTAGGAGTGGCTGAATAGTTTAGCAAAGACATGTCCAACTGGGCAGGGCTAACACCATTCACCCTAAAAGTCGCCATTAAGGTTGCTTAGATAATGCATTCAAAAACTTACAACTGTTTTTTTTTCTTTTTTGGCAGTCTACTACGATTATGATTCTGAACGACTGGAAACAATGCCCCATGGGGGGCTGGAAACAATGCCCCATCAAGGGATGGAAACAATGCCCCATCAAGGGCTAAAAACAATGCCCCATCGAACGCTGAAAACATTGCTCCATGGAAAGCTGGAAACAATGCCCCATCAAGGGCTGGAAACAATGCCCCATGGAGGGTTGGAAACAATGCCCCATGAAGGGCTGGAAACAATGCCACATCGAACCCTGAAAACATTGCTCCATGGAAAGCTGGAAACAATGCCCCATCAAGGGCTGGAAACAATGCCCCATGGAGGACTGGAAACAATGTCCCATCAAGGGCTAAAAACAATGCCCCATCGAACGCTGAAAACATTGCTCCAACGAAAGTTGGAAACAATGCCCCATCCAGGGCTGGAAACAAAGCCCCATCAAGGGCCGGAAACAATGCCCCATCAAGGGCCGGAAACAATGCCCCATCAAGGGCCGGGAACAATGCCCCAAGGGCCGGACACAATGCCCCAAGGGCCGGACACAATGCCCCAAGGGCCGGACACAATGCCCCATCAAGGGCCGGAAACAATGCCCCATCAAGGGCCGGAAACAATGCCCCAAGGGCCGGAAACAATGCCCCATCAAGGGCTGGAAACAACGCCCCATGAAAGGCTGGAAACAACGCCCCATGAAAGGCTGGAAACAAAACCCAATGGAGAGCTGAAAGCAATAAACGACAATATCAACTATGAAGGCCTTAATACAACATCATCTGTAAACGTGACAACATCAACAATGATGCCAAATTCTACAGACCAGGCTGAAAAGAAATCTTTCTTTTCCAAAGTCAAATCCTACATAAACGGTAAGTATTTATCACCCACTTTTTAATATAAACATTATAGGCCTCATGCACCCTGGCTGTTCAGCCTTGATGTATGAGGCTCCAGCCTTTAGGTTCTGGTGGAAGATACAGGTGCACTGTCTAGCCCAGGGGTGGGCAAACTTTTTGACTTGAGGGCCGCAATGGGTTCATATATTGGACCCGGGGGCCGGACCAAGAGTAGATGAATGATGTGTATGTGTCATCCATAGTAAGTATAGTAATATTCCCCCATAGTAAGCATAGTAATTAATCCCCCATATAGTAATTCATCTCCCATAGTAATTCATCCCCCATATAGTAATTCGTCCCCCATATAGTAATTCGTCCCCCATATAGTAATTCATCCCCCATATAGTAATTCATCCCCCATAGTAATTCATCCCCCATAGTAATTCATCCCCCACATAGTAATTCATCCCCCATATAGTAATTCATCCCCCATAGTAATTCATCCCCCACATAGTAATTCATCCCCCACATAGTAATTCATCCCCCATATTAATTCATCCCCCATATTAATTCATCCCCCATATTAATTCATCCCCCATATAGTAATTCATCCCCCATATAGTAAGTCCCCCATATAGTAAGTCCCCCATATAGTAATTCATTCCCCATATAGTAAGTCCCCCATATAGTAATTCATTCCCCATATAGTAAGTCCCCCATATAGTAATTCATTCCCCATATAGTAAGTCCCCCATATAGTAATTCATTCCCCATATAGTAAGTCCCCCATATAGTAATTCATCCCCCATATAGTAATTCATTCCCCATATAGTAAGTCCCCCATATAGTAATTCATTCCCCATATAGTAAGTCCCCCATATAGTAATTCATCCCCCATATAGTAAGTCCCCCATATAGTAATTCATTCCCCATATAGTAAGTCCCCCATATAGTAATTCATTCCCCATATAGTAAGTCCCCCATATAGTAATTCATCCCCCATATAGTAAGTCCCCCATATAGTAATTCATTCCCCATATAGTAAGTCCCCCATATAGTAATTCATCCCCCATATAGTAAGTCCCCCATATAGTAATTCATTCCCCATATAGTAAGTCCCCCATATAGTAATTCATCCCCCATATAGTAAGTCCTCCATATAGTAATTCATTCCCCATATAGTAAGCCCCCCCTGTGTCAATTCACTTACCTTTGCTCCTCCGCGCGTTCCTCTCATATTCCCGCGCCGTTCTGGTCTTCAGGGAGGACTGTGAGAGAAGAGTTCGTCACGCTGCCCCGCCTACATCCTGGCTGCCCCGCCTACATCCTGACAGCTGCAGAGTCCTGACGCCCGAGAGGAGGGAGGGGGCGGCCATCCTAGAGGGGGGGCGGCCATCCGAGAGGAGGGGAGGGGAGAGGAGGAGAGGAGGTCGCCCGCCCGCCCGCCCGAGAGGAGGGAGGGGAGCGGGCGCCCGGCACACAGGAGAGCCGCATCTATTGTAAAGAGCCGCGGCTTGCCGACCACTGGCCTTGCGGGAGCCTAGCTCCGCGGGCCGGATTAAAAGGTCCGCCGGGCCGTATACGGCCCGCGGGCCGTAGTTTGCCCATTGCTGGTCTAGCCCCACTGCCAGCAGCCTATCAAACTCTAGACAGTGTGCCAAGAAGTACTTATGTTTATTGAAGCTGTGTTTCTATGTGAAAATATTCTTTGTTTCTCTAACTTTTTTTTTTCTTTTACAGTACAAAAGATCAAGCACTGGTCCTTCGTCGTTTTTTTTGTCGTATTTGGAATATTTCTGAGCCTCGGCTGCATCTAGTAAGTTTCAAAAAATATTTCCTCAGTACATTCACTTCTTGACAACACTCATAAGGATGAGTCTGTATCCATCCTATCTACTTTATCATTGACCACAAAGCTCAAGCAGTAACAGAATAGGGAAAGCTTTTATTGTATCATGGGGGCTTAAATAGTTTTCTTGTCCCAGTGCAAGCCTGCTAAAGAGGAGTGTTCATATACAAGAACAAACGCACACATTTCTTCACCTGACCTTGATAGTAAAATGCACTGAACTGGGACATACATGTAGCCAGTGAAAGTACAAAACCCTAATTGACTGGTTCCCCAGATGCGCACCCTGCAAAAGTATAAATACTTACCTTCTATGCTGACCAGACCACTGAACTCTGCTATTTACAAAAGGAATGGTCACTTGATCTTTGCTGAAAACTGACACTTCCAGGAGTGTCGCCTTATTCCCCTAATGTTCCTCCTATTGACCTCCATGTTACTACAGGACAAAGTAATAACAGGACAGAAGGAACCACTGATTGCTGCAAGGCACCAAGGAGGTCAGATTCCCAACAGAATTCAGAGGACCATTCCTTTTCAATACAGCGGTATTTGGTAGCATGGATAGAGAAAAAAGTAATTAAATAGAATTGCCTTTTGCAGGTTATTGCAATTGGGCAGTTTTAAAATACGAGGCAGGGTCACATTAAACAGGATTAGTATGACAGCCATCCAATTTACACATATAAATTTAATACAGATCCCACATTTATCCTGAATGTTTCCTTTTAAAGTGGAACTTTAGCTGACACAGTGTACATCCAAGTCCTTAAAGGATAAGTTCACCTCTTGTAACATGTTACATCCATATTCAGGGTGTAAAATGTTACAACTAAACCTACCTTCGCACAGACCCCATTCCGATCCCTCATTGTGACAGCTAGCAAGGGATCTTCTACCCCCGCTAGCTGTCACAATCTGAAAAAGACAAGGCCATGCAGGGATCCACCCGCCTGGCTGGGGGAAAACTAGGAGTTCTCAATGAGCAACCAAGGCGCTGTTGAGATACACTGAGAAGTCTGCAGGAGTCCTGTATGGCACCCGCGTTCTGCTGATCGCAGGAGCAATGCTTTACAGGATCCTTAGAAAAAAAAAAATAATAAATGCACATTTTTTTTTGTACTTGCAAACAGATGTGCATATATTATTGTTTTCAAAAGGTGAACTTATCCTTTAAAAAAGCTTTCACAGAGGCTCTCTTCTTTAGTAGGTACTGCAGCTCATGAACGAGTACATAAACTACCTTTACCTACTTTTAGGTTGAATTGTGGCTTCCCATGTGTGTTCACATGTGTGTTCAGCAGCTAACTGCAAGAGCATATGCACTTACAGTTTTCCTTTTTACCAAAGTCTCACAAATATCTGTTGATCCTGCCAGTTAAGATCACCTAATTCAGCTTTCTGAGATGGGGTGACAACACTGCTGGACTGCTTGAAATCACAGTAGTGTTGTCACCCTTATGTAATCAGTGCCTGCTTCCACTACAGTGGGATAAGATGCCACAGGGGGCAAATAGCTGATTCATAAACCTGTAGTATGTCATTCAGCAGCTGGTCACATCTAGTCCTGCCCACTGCTTTCTGGATTGATAGCACTGCATCTGCTGCCTAAACCCTCTCAATGTGAGCTGTGGTGTCTGGGGGAGGGAGTGTGTGGGCTACAAATGAAGGGAGATTTGGGACATGTCTGCACTTTCATACAGAAACCTTTACTTTCAGGGACATAGACAATACTTTTGAAGTACTATAATGACAAAGTTTTATTTAACTAATGTTCTTTTCGCTAATGTTTTTTATTTTTTTTTTATTTCAGCAAAATATTAGAATGCATCTTCCTAGTGCCATGTATACGAGACTTTTTTCCGGATAAAGAATCTCTTATTGAACGCGGGCCAGGTAAATATAATTAGATCCTTTTATATGAATAAGTGAACACTGGGTGCATATCATACATCACAGTGTAGAAACCTACATTTGGTGAGGAAAAACTAAAGCCTTGTACACAGGGCCGAATATCGGATGGTATCTGTTGTCTTAACAGGAACCGGCCAACATTTGGCCCTGTGTACGGCAGCCGCTCGGCTTTCAATCAGCGCTCTCAGCCAATGACTGACAGCGCTGACTGATGTGTTCTGGCTTCCAGATGTTACTGCTCGCCCCCACTATCACAGGTATGAGCTCTCTCTCTCCAATTCTGAGATCATTGCTGCCATGACACAGGAGATAGTGAACAGCACACACGTGGGGGTTAGGGAACTTGTTCCTGCGATGATGGGGGTGAGCAGTAAAGACTTTATAATTCATAGTTTTGAAGAGTAATAGTGGCAGCAAAATAGATACCAGGAATTAAAGCCTAACTCAAGGGTTGACTTTTGTTAAGCATTAAAGTATATGTAAACCCTAACAATGAACTTCTATTTGCTTCCCTTTGGTCTGTTTAATATACAATTGGAAGCATTTTGTTATATGAATTTGATAACTGCAAAACAAAATGTTGTCAGAAATTCTGAGCTGTCCTGAGTCCCCTCCAGATATCCTGTGCTATCTCAAAAATTCTCTTCAGTCCTCCTAGTTCTTATCTTAGACTACAGAATGATTAGCATTTATGTTGTAGATATTGAAGAGTAGGAGTGATTGAATAGTTTAGCAAAATACATGTCCAACTGAACAGGGCTGACACCATTCAGATCACAAAACTGCTGTGTGTTGTCATCCCACAACAGGATTTAGGATCTGAGTGCACTTCTAACAGATCAACAGGTATGTTTCTGTACTTGCAGGGTCGTTAAAAGGATAAAGTATAGGGAAAGGTGCACTTATTGCAGATATGAACTGCATACTGGACATACACTTTCAATGCAGTCTGAGTGCCTTTTGAGATTTATCTGTAAGATTTTAGAGG
Source organism: Staurois parvus (assembly GCF_062004578.1). NCBI lineage: Eukaryota > Metazoa > Chordata > Amphibia > Anura > Ranidae > Staurois > Staurois parvus. Next base: position 3,417,176 of record NW_028317815.1, on the reverse strand, counting down.
CTGAGTCCCCAGAAAAGATATAGTCATGATCTATAAAAATGTTTTAGGACAACTCCTCAATGTGGACATAAAATTCTGTGTGTGTCCCCTTTGTAGGAACATTCCCTATCTTCCTGTTCTGTATGATACCACAAAACAGACAGAATTGGGGAACAATCATCCAAATGGGATACAGAATACAATAAAACGTTGGCTTTGGTTTGGACCCGTCCACACTCTTTGTAAACCTAATACTCAGTCCCTGGAAACTAATAATACCTCTAAAATGCACATTACTCCAATAACCTGACAACTTTCTGCTGCCACATGTCTCTCTACTAACAAGGCACTCTTACTAGAGGTATGGCTGTCTTGCGTAACTTTTAAATCAGGAGACAAACTGAAGAATCATCCCATTCAACCCCCTCCTACTTGCTAGATAATCTGATTTAGGCCCCATTTACACTTTTGTATTAAATTAACACATGCGTGAGCACAACGCATTAAAGCACATGTTACATATGTTGTGGTGTTATACATTCTGGATTGCACTACAACACACCTACGTTAGTGCATACCATTACAAAAAATAGGTCACACCCAAATTATTTTTAATGGACTGCCTTAATACAACAGATGCTAACACAAGATATAATATAAAAGTGTAAATGGGCCACAAAAATTTCTGTTCAAGTTGCTAAGACAATGCACTTACAACTGTTTGTATTTCTTTCTTTTTTGGCAGACCAACCCCATGAAGGCACGGAAGAAGCACCCCGTGAGGGCGCAGAGGCAACACCCCGTGAAGGCGCGGAAGCAACACCCCGCCAGGGCGCGGAAGCAACACCCCGTCAAGGCGCGGAAACAACACCCTGTCAGGGCACAGAATCAACATCATCTGAAGTCCCTGAAACAACTTCATCTGAAGGCAGGAAAACATCATCTGAAGTTCTGAAAACAACTTCATCTGAAGGATGGGAAACAGCTTCATCTGAAGGATGGGAAACAGCTTCATCTGAAGGCTGCAAAACAATGTCATCTGAAGGCTGGAAAACAATGTCATCTGAAGGCTGGAAAACAATGTCATCTGAAGGCTCGGAAACAACGTCATGTGATGCCCCGGAAACAACATCATCTGAAGGCCCGGAAACATCATCTGACCTGGAAAGACCACTGCATGAAGGACTGAAAACAAAGAGCCAACAAAAGCTAAAAACAAAGCGCCAACGAAGGCTGAAAACAAAGTGCCAACGAAGGCTGAAAACAAGGCGCCAACGAACTCTGGAAGCAATGCACCATCAAAGACTGAACACAATGAGCCATCAAAGGCTGCAAGCAATGCCCTATTGAAGGCTGAATATAATGCTCCATGGATCATTGCAGCAGCCATGTAGAGGAGAATGGATGTTTCTTTCTTTTAAACCCGCACTGTTGAACCCACAGCAGTACAAACAGACTGAAAGATTTTTGGCCCCTGTATACCCTGCTTGAGGCGTGCTGAAAATCCACACCAGACCTATATTCGAGCAAGAAGCCTGGCAGGCTAGCAAAAGGGGGTAAGAAGACAAGCATGGGGGTCCTCCCCCTTTCTGAACCATATTAGGCCAAATTCCCTCAACACTGGAAGGGTACCTTAGCAGGGCAGGCCCCTCTGGCAAAGCACCTTGTCCCCATGTTGATGAGGAAAGGCTTTCTCCCCACAATCCTGCGCCAATGGTTGTGGTGGGGCGTGGGGGAGGGCAGTTGCAAAGCGACGGTCGTGTATCTCTCCCTCTAGCAGCTGACGAGCCAGGACCAGGGAACAGCCTGGAGCAGGGAGAGGAGAAGTGTCAGAGAGGAAAGAGCCCGGAGGAGGTGAGTTGTGTTGTCTTCTGAGGGCTCTCCCTCCTGTCATCCATCCAGTACTTTACACACTGACAGATCGTATGGGACTGCACACCCCCCACCCTCCTGCTGCCGAGAGAAAGAAAGGGAAGAGAGAGAAGGAGAAAGGGAAGAGAGAAAGGGAGAAAGGGGAGAGAGAAAGAGGGGGAAAGAGAGGGGGGGAGAGAAGAGAGAGATAAAAGGGAAGAGAAGAGAGAGAGGGGGAGAAAGAGGGAAGAGAGGGGGAGAAAGAGAGAGAGAGAGGGAGAAAGAGAGAGGGAGAAAGGGAGAGAGAGACAGAGAGAGAAGGGGCAGAGAGAGATGTAAGAGAGGGGAGAGAGAGGGAGGGGGGAGAAAGAGAGGAATGAGGGAGAAAGAGAGAAAGTGAAAGGGAGAGAGAGAGGAGAGAGAAAGAGAGAGGGGGGAGAAAGAGGGAAGAGAGGGAGAAAGGGAAAGAGAGAGAGAGAGGAAAGAGAGAGGGAGAAAGAGAGAGAAGGGGAGAAAGAGAGGGAAGAGAGAGAGAGGGAGAAAAAGAGCGGGAGAGAGAGGGAGAAAAAGAGCGGGAGAAAAAGGGAGAAAAAGAGCGGGAGAGAGAGGGAGAAAAAGAGCGGGAGAGAGAAGAGAGAGGGATGAGAGAAAGAAAGAGGGAGAAAGAGAGAGGGAGAAGAAAGAGAAGCGACAGAGAGAGAGGGGGAGAAGGAGAGAGTGTGGAGAGAAAGAAAGAGAGGGGGGGAGAGAGGGGGAGAGAGAAAGAAAGAGAGGGGGGGAGAGAGGGGGGGAGAGAGGGGGGAGAAAGAGAGAGGGGGGGAGAGGAAAAAGAGGGGGAGAGAGGGGGAGGGAGAGAGAGGGGGGAGGAGAAAGAGGGAGGAGAGAGAGAGCGAAAGAGAGAGAGAAAGAGGAGGGAGAGAGGAGAGAGACATAGAAGATAGAGGGAAGAGAGAGAGAGAGAGTGGGAAGAGAGAGAGGGGAGAGAGAGACGGAGAGAGGGAGGGAGAAAGAAGAGAGAGAAGAAGGAGAAACGAGCGAGAGAGGGAGAAATAGAGGGAGAAAGAAGAGAGAGAGGAAAGAGAAACGAGCAAGAGAGGGAGAAATAGAGGGAGAAGGAGAGAGAGAGGAGAAAGAGGAAGAAAAAGAGAGAGGGGGGAGAAAGAGAGGGAGGGAGAGATAAGAGAGAAGGAGAAAGAGAAAGGCAGAGAGGGGGAGAGAGAGAAGAGAGAGAGAGGGAAGAGAGAGAAGAGAGACACCCCCATAAAAAATTATGTAAATAAATTAATTACGGATAAATTAAATAGCTGCTAGCACTTAAGGTGCTGTCCCAATGTAAACATATATTATGAAAATGCAGCTCTATAAACTCATAAAACATAAATATCCCAATGTATCGGTTACATTCGAGTTTGATTTAAGATAGTTATGTTTTAGGAGTTTATAGTGCTGCACTTTTATGATATACGCTACTATTACTAGACAACACATCTTGCTTACAGTAAAAAATACACATACCTTACCCATAGTATAAAATACACCTTACTAGCAATATAAAATACAGATACCATACTAGCAAGTAAAAAGTACACATACCTTACCAGTAATATAAAATACTCCTTACTATCAGTATAAAATTACACATACCTTACTAATAATATAAAATACACACTCCAAACTAGCAGTAGACTTTATACCTTACTAGCTGTTGGAAATCCACACACCTTACCAGTAATATAAAATATACCCTACTAGCAGTAAAAAATACACACACCTTACTAGCAGTAAAACATACACATACCCAGGGGCGGACTTACAGCTCATGGGGCCCCAGGGCATTAGAGGATCATGGGACCCCTGTGTCCTTGCCCACACTCAAAGCACACCCAAAAAAGCCTATAAAAAAGGTACCAGGGGCATTTCATGGGGCCCCCTACTGACTCCGGGTCCTCGGGCAATGCCCGAGTGCTCGAATGGTCAGTCCGCCTTTGCACATACCTTACTCTTTACCAGTAATATAAAATACACACTCCTAGCAGTAAAAAAAATATACACAACTTACCAGTAATATAAAATATACCCTACTAGCAGTAGAAAATACATATACCTTACTAGCAGTAGAAAATGCACATACCTTACCAGTAATATAAAATACACCTTCCTAGTAGAAAAAAAAAATATACACACACCTTACTTGTAATATAATATACACCATACTAGCAGTAGAAAAGACACCTTACTAGCAATATAAAATACAGATACCATACTAGCAGTAGAAAATACACCTTACTAACAAGTAAAAAGTACAAACCTTACCAGTAATTTAAAATACACCATACTAGCAACAGAAAATACACACGCTATACTAGCAGTAGAAATACACATGCCTTACCAGTAATAGAAAATACACCTTACTAACAGTATAAAATACACATATTTGACCAGTAATATCAAATACACTTTGAGTGAGTCAGCGTATTATCAGCGCCACACAAATAAACGTGGAAAATACTGTACTGTACTCCCAAACCTGCTGTTCAAAAATCAGCAAATGTATTACTTTACCCAATGCTTAATCAAAGAAAAAAACAGTGCTCAAGGAAAAATAAACACAGTGATATATTAACCACTTGCCCTCCAGAAGATTCACCCCCTTCCTGACCAGGCCATTTTTTGCGATACGACGCTGCGTTACTTTAACTAACAATTGCGCGGTCATGCAATGCTGTACATAAATTACATTTGTCATTTTTTCCCACAGATAGAGTTTTCCTTTGGTGGTATTTGATCACCTCTGAATTTTTTATTTTTTACTCTATAAACAAAAAAAGACCGACAATTTTGAAAAAAAAAAAAAAACAAACAATATTATTTTTACTTTTTGCTATAAAACATATCCAATAGAAAAAATTAAACATTTCTTCATAAATATAGGCCAAAATGTATTCTGCTACATATCATTGGTGAAAAAAAAAATTCCTATAAGTGTATAATAACTGGTTTACCTCTTTAATACCTGCCGCAGTGTATATACTGTGGCAGGGTGGCACCGCTCTGCTAGAGCATGTTAAAAAATGGCACTAGCAATACCGTTGTTTTCGCGGGCAGGGGGGCGCGCGCACCCGCGGGTGTCACCATTTGATCCTCGAGGGATCAATCGTTCGGTTTCAGCCAGTGATGTCCGGCTGAAATCGGATGATTGGTCCCTGTCCTATCCTGTCCTGTGTTGACAGTTACACAGGACAGGATATGATATAATTCTCTGCCTGGGCATATTCCGTCCCAGAGAGAGAAGAAGACATACAAATCATGAGTAAAACAGCTCATACCTACAGTTAGAACACACCTAGGTCACATTTAATCCCCTGATGCCCTCCCCCCAGTTAACCCCTTCACTGCCCTGTCACCAGTGTCATTGATTACAGTGAACAGATTTTTACTGATCACTGTATTAGCGTCACTGGCGACTTCCAATAGTGTTAGCGCCCCTCCCAGATAGCGCCAGTTTGCCCACTAGTACACCAGTAATCCCATTTAACCCCTTGATCGCCCCCCCCCCCCCAGTTAACCCCTTCACTGCCCTGTCACCAGTGTCATTGATTACAGTGAACAGATTTTTACTGATCACTGTATTAGTGTAGCTGGTGACTTCCAATAGTGTTAGCGTCAGTTAGCGCCCCTCCCAGATAGCGTCAGATTGCCCGCTAGTACACCAGTAATCACATTTAACCCCTTGATTGCCAGGAACACCCTCACTGGCATGCTAAACCTCCATTGCTAGTATAGTGTCTGATTGGATCAATATCTTTGAACAGATCAGCGCTATAGCAGCGTTCAAATTACTATACTGTCCCCAAAAACGCAGTGTTAGCGGGATCAGCCCCAACACCTGCCAGCACCTGCGTTTAGCCCCTTCTCCCCCAGCAAGTGCAGTGTCAGTAGATAACTGTCACTTGATACATTACACACAAAACCGCAGTGTTCACAGAATCAGGCCTGATCTTTGTTAGCACTTGTCGGTAAATTTTTTGTAGCAGTTCAAGCAGTCCCTGACAGCCAGGCGCTCTTTTTCCCATGAGTGGCACTAGGTACCTGTAAATTTAGTGGCCAAAATGTCCAACCAAAGGTACTCTAGTGAAGGGGCGTACAGGATTCTGAGCATGTCAGGTGAGAGCGAAGGGGAAGATTCACTGACAGAATCCGCCTCAGAATACAAACCTGTAGACAGCAGCGGCACCCTAACAGATAGCTCAGATGACGGAGAAAAGGTCCCTGCTAAGATCAGGCGTACCCAACCCCATTTCCAGGTTGCTGAGGTGGTACAAACGCATGATGACTCTCATATGCAGCAGAGTGCCAGTACTAGTGCCGCTCTACTTTTTGGTGAACGGGCAAGCACCAGCAGCCTAGTACGTCCTGGTCTTATACATACCAGCACTGCAGTATCACTTGGTGACGTGGCGAGTCCCATAAGTGCAGTACAAGATGGTGCGGTGGTAAGCACAAGTATTGTCCCGCAGCCACCAAGAATTCGCATACAGGCCCGTAGAGCCCATAGTATCCTTCCGGATGTGCTTGCAAATCCAGATTGGCAGCCCACAAATTCTGAAGCACACTTACTTCCCCCATTCACTGCCCAACCCGGAATTCAGGTGGAAATAGCAAATTTAAATACTGCCCTATATTTTTTTTGAGCTGTTTTTCACAGATTATCTTTATGCATTGATTGTGGGTCAAAGCAATTTATATGCACGACAATTTATCGCAGCCAACCCAAATTCACACCTTGCCAGACCATTCGCATGGAAATCCATTACGGTTTCTGAATTTAAAGTTTTTTTGGGCCTAACCCTCAACATGGGCATTACTAAAAGAAATGAATTGCAGTCGTATTGGTCCACCGACCCGCTTGTTCACATGCCAGTGTTCTCTGCTGTCATGGCCAGGCATAGGTATCAGACGATATTGCGTTTTATGCACTTCAACGACAACACACTCAGTCGTCCTCGGGGTGACCCTGAATTGGACCGGCTCCACAAAATTCAGCCCCTTGTAAATCACTTTATCCAAAAATTTGCAGATGTGTATACTCCCCATCAAAACATCTGCATCGATGAGTCCCTCATTCATTTTTGTGGCCGCCTTGCATTCAAACAGTATATCCCCAGCAAGCGTGCCAGATATGGGGTCACGGTGTATAAGACCTGCGAGAGGGCAACAGGCTATACATGTAAGTTTCGGATTTACGAGGGAAAAGATAGTCACGTGGAGCTCCCCGGATGCCCAGACTACATGGGGAGCAGTGGCAAGATAGTTTGGTACTTGGCGTCATCCTTTTTCTATATGGAGTACCACTTATACGTGGACAATTTTTATTCAAGCCTGCCACTATTTAGACATTTGTACAATCTTGGAATTTGCGCATGTGGTACTGTGCGACCTAATCGCCAGGGCTTCCCCCAACGGTTTGTAAATACCCGTCTTAAAAAGTGGGAAAAAGCCTGCTTGAGAAACGAAGAATTGCTCACAGTGAAGTGGAAGGACAAACGGGATGTTTTCGTCCTGTCTTCCATTCACGCAGATACGACCATCAAAATTGCCACGGCAGCTGGTGTTGTTGAGAAGCCCCTCTGTGTCCACGATTATACCCTTAACATGGGAGGGCTGGACTTCAACGACCAGATGATGAAGCCGTACTTAGTTTCCCGAAAATCCAGGCACTGGTACAAATAAAGTTTATTTATTTCAATTGGCTATATATAATGCTTTTGTTCTTTACAAAGCAACTGAACATAGTGGATCCTACTTAAAATTCCAGGAAGATATCAACAAGGCCCTTTTGTATCCAGGAGGTGCTGTGCCCCAAACCCCCAACCCAGATGCAGTTAGCCGGCTGCATGAGAGGCATTTTGCTGATGTCATTCCTGGTACCCCAACCCAAAGGGACCCCCAAAGAAGATTCCATGTCTGTAGCAGACATGGAATTAGGCGTGACAGCCACTTTTATTTTCCCTCCTGTCCTGGCCAACCTGGCCTCTGCGTCAAGTACTGCTTCCGCCTCTACCATACACTAGTGGAGTATTAGTATAGGGTACAGCACGGCACAGTTCAGGGCACATTTACACAGGGTCTCGAAGATGTTAGGTAGTCAGGAAACTGGCTATCGCATTTGGAGAGACCCTACCATCTGTTTTAGAAGTTAAATGTTAGAGTTTGAAAAAAAAAGTAAAAAAAAAAAATAAAAAAGTACAAAAATTTAAAATTTTAAAAACTAAAAATAGTTATAGTTTTTTTTATTGTTGTCATTTTTGTTATTCTTCTACTTTTACTGTTTTATTGCTACTGTTTTATTGTTAACCTTTGCTGTTTGCAGGAATGCTTTCAGCTGCAGCACTGACCTGTTTATTCTGACAGCAACGGGAACTTGCTCTCAGAATATACATAAATCAGTGTGGGCAGCGCTGTTGGATGAGTTTTTTTAATCCGCAGTTTAAAAAAAGAGCATATATGCCGAAGCATGGGGGCCTGGGGTGGCCAGTGGGTGGATGGCCCCTATGCTTCGGCATATACATATATTTTATATTTGTTGGCACATTTCATGTGTGCCCACCATTAGAAGTGGGTAGATGAAGGGAGGTTTTCTAATGGTGGGAATATCACCACACACTTTTCCTTGCAGAGATCTTTCAATTATAAAGCTGTTTTATTGAGTTACTGTTTTATTGTTAACCATTGCTGATTTCTTTGCAGGATGTCAAACTGCAGCACTGACTTGTTTATTCTGACAGCAATAGGGTCTTGCTTTCAGAATATACATAAGTAGGTGTGTGCAGGGCTGTCGGATGAGATTTTTCATCCGCAGTTAAAAAAAGAGCATATATGCTGAAGCATGGGGGCCTGGGGAGGCCAGTGGGTGGATGGCCCCTATGCTTCGGCATATATATTTTATATTTGTTGGCACATTTCATGTGTGCCCACCATTAGAAGTGGGTGGATGTAGGGAGGTATTCTAATGGTGGGCATACCACACACTTTTTCTGGCAGAGATTTCTTCTCTTTTTTTCCATTCAGCCCACAGGCTGCATAAAGAAAAAAAGAACATAGCATATACACCCAACAAGGACCAGCGACGTACTGATACATCACTGGACTTTGGTCATACCAGCGTGATGCCTGCAGGTGCAGGCATCATCCTGGTATCGGTTTTTTCAGCCGGCAATGGGCTTTCATGTAAAAGCAATCCTAATGGCTAATTAGCTGCAGAATTGCTTTTACAAGCAGCGGGAGAAAATGCCCCCCTCCCCCGCTGCCTTCCACGGCCTTCTTGGGCAGTCCCGTGCCATCGGGGAAACCTGAGAATGCAGCCGGTGTTTCTGCCAGCTGATCATAGAGCTGACTGGAGACCGGAATGGTACCAATCATCTCTATAGTCTAAGAAATCAGAAGCTACGAGCATTTCATCACTTCAGTTGCGCAGGATATAAACAGCGCCATTTGTAAATTGGGAAAGCATCTGATCACACTGATCTTGGTGAGATTAGATAATGTAAGGGCAGAGGCGATATCTAGAGTATGATAGACCCCAGATTTCTCAAAAAAGAATATATGACAATGCCCATTGAAGTTATAGGGGATATTTGAATTCCCTGTGATAGCATTAGAAGTGCTAAAAAAAATAAAAAATTAAAGGGACTGTGCAAGACATTTTTAAATAAATCAGAATAACAAAAAAACAAAGTAACCTCGCCCCCCCACGCACGCATGCACCTGAGGTCGTGAGGGTTGACTCTGTGCCAGTATGGAAACAGTGGTTGCACCATGCATGTGAGGTATCGCCACAAATGTCAGATCAAGGGCAGTAATTATAGCTCTAGACCTCCTCTGTAAATCTAAAATGGTAGCTTGTAAAGGCTTTTAAAGCGTTGCCTATAGATATTAAAAATGAATGCAGTTTGTCGCCATTACACGGGGCATGCGCAATTTTAAAGTATGTCATGTTTGGTATCTATTTACTCAGCATAGCATCATTTTTTATATCTTAACAAATAATTGGCCAATATATTGTGTTTTTGTGCATTAAAATTAGTGTATATTTTTTTAAAAAATTGCATTTGAAAAATTGCTGTGTGAGTACTATGTGAGATACAAAATTGCAGCACCCACCATTTTATTCACTAGGGTGTCTGCTCTAAAAAAATATATAATGTTTGGGGGTTCACTTTAATTTCCTAGCAAAAATACAGATTTTTTTTTAATGTGAACAAAAAGTATCAGAAAAGGCTTGGTCTTCAGGTGGTTAGAAGAGTGAGTGATGTGTGGCATAAACTTCTAATGCTGGGCATAAAATGCCCCCACTCCCCAAAATGACCCCTTTTTGGAAAGTAGACACCGCAAACTATTTGCTGAGAGGCATGTTGAATCAATAGAAAATTTTATTTTTTTACCAAAAGTTTTTGGCAAATGACAAAAAAAAAAAATAAATATTTCACAAAATTGTCATTTAAATAATTTATTGCTCACACAAGCCATGGGTATATGTGGAATTAATCCCCAAAATACATTCTGCTACTTCTCCCGAATATGGGGGTACCACATGTGAGAGACATTTTGGCAGTCTAGCCAAGTATAGGACCCCAAAATCCAATAAGCACCGTCAGGCTTTTAAAGGGCTTTATTTCCTCATTACACTTCCTGACTACCTATCACAGTTTCGGAGGCCCTGGAATGCCAGAATAGCACCAAACCCCCCCAAATGACCCATTTTTGGAAAGCAGACACCCCAAGGAATTTGATAAGAAGCATGGTTAGTATTTTGCAGATCTCATTTGTTGTCACAAGTTTTTGGAAAAAGAAGAAAGAAAACAAAAACGTATTTTTTCTTTTCTTTTTTTATATTTCAAAACCTTGTGAGAAAAAATGAGATCTGCAAAATACTTATCAAGCCTCTTTAAATTCCTTGGAGTGTCTACATCGCAAAAATGGGTCATTTGGGGGGGGGTTTGGTGCTATCCTGGCATTTCAAAGCCTCCGAAACTGTGATTGGTAGCAAGGAAGTGAAATTAAGAAGTTACGTACCTTCAGGCTTTCAAAGTGGTCACTGGATTTCAGGCTCCTGTATGTGGCTAGGCTCCCAAAAAGTCTCACACACATGGTATCCCCATACTCAATAGAAGTAGCAGAATGTCTTTTGGGGTGGAATTCTACATATACCCATGGTTTTTGTGAGCAATATATCATTTAAGTGACAACTTTGTGTAAAAAAAAAAAAAAAAAAAAGTTGTGGAAAATAAAATAAATCTTCCATGGACTCAATATGCCTCTCAGCAGATAGCTTAGGGTGTCTAATTTCGGAAAAAGGGTCATTTGGGGGTGTTTGTACTATCCTGGTATTTTAGCACCTCAAGAAATATGATAGGCAGTCAGAAAGTAAAAGCTGTGTAAATTTCAAATGATCTATACCATAGTAGATACTATAACTTTCACACGAAGCAATCAATATACACTTATTGGGATTTCTTTGTAACAAAAACATGTAGCAGAATACATTTTGGCCTAAATTTATGACATTTGAGTTTTTTGGATATTTTTTATGACAGAAATGAGAAAATGTTTTTTTTTTTAAATTTTGGGATTTTTTTGTTTATAGTGCAAAAAATAAAAGGTGCTCAGTCGATCAAATACCACCAAAAGAAAGCTCTATTTGTGCGAAAAAAAAGACATAAATTTCATTTATGTACAGCATTGCATGACCGCACAATTGTCAGTTAAGTCTAGTGCAGCGCTGTATAGCAAAAAATGGCATAAATTACAGTATCTATACCATAGTTTGTAGACACTATAACTTTCACACAAAGCAATCAATATACACTTATTGGGATTTTTTTACCAAAAACATGTAGCAGAATACATTTTGGCCTAAATTTATGACAACATGATATTGGCACTATATCAATCGTAGTATGCTAAAAGCAAGTATTTTGCAGAATAAAGTAGGGACTGGCCAGAGAGGGATTACTTTGACGCAGTTGGCCAGCTTAAACATATATTGCAATGTATGTGAACTAAAATCCCTGGTTTTAAGCAAAGTTTGCTAGAAAGGGTATATAGCAGTGTGAAGAGGGTTCATTAAAGTAATACTAAAGGCTTAATTTTTTTTAAATAACAAACACATCTCACTTGCCCCTTCCTCCTGTCAGGTGGCCCCACAGCAAGCAGCTTGCTATGGGGGCACCCATTGCTCGGTATGTCGATTCACACACAGAGCTGTGGCTCAGCCCCACCCCCTCTTTTATCATTAGCTCCAGCTGCTGTCTCAGCCAATGAGGAGAGGGAGTCCCGGGATAGCTGAGACTCCAGTGCACATCACTGGATTGAGAGGGAGCTTAGTTATTAGGGGGGCTGGGGGAGCTGCTGCACACAGGTTTTTTACCTTCATGCATAGAATGCATGAAGGTAAAAAAACCTTGAGCCTTTACAACCACTTTAAGAAAATATACTGTGTTTGGACATAGCACACAATGGGGTTGATTTACTAAAGGCAAATATACTGTGCACTGCCAGTGCACTTGCTCCAGAGCTCAGTAAATGAGGTACGCAAAAAATACCCAATTACATGCAAGGAAATTAAAAAAAAACAAAAAAACAGCATTTTTGCTTGCACATGGTTAGATGATAAAAATCAGCAGAGCTTCCCCTGAGATCTAGAGCAACTGCACTTACAGTGCACAGACTATCTGCCTTTAGTAGATCAACCCCAATGTAGCTTACTCTTATACCACTGCCGGCTATTTTCCCTTTTTATTTGCATCTCACTCCACCACAATCCCAGCCTCACCAACGTAAACATTCATAAAGAAGTTATGGGGCAACTCCCTGATGGGGACATGGACTCCTATAAAATTCTGTGTGTGTCCCCCCCTTGGAGGAAATCTCCCTAGCTTCCTATTCTGTATGATACCATCAAACAGACAGAATTGGGAAACAATCATCCAAATGGGATACAGAATGCAATAAAAAGATGGCTTTGGTTTGGACCCGTCCACACTCTTTGTAAACCTAATACTCAGTCCCTGGAAGCTAATAACACCTCTCAAATGTGCATTACTCCAATAATCTGGAAACTTTCTGCTGTCACATGTCTCTCTACTAACAAGGCACTCTTACTAGAGGTATGGCTGTCTTGCGGTTAACAATACGTTATTTTAAGTAACTTGGAAATCAGGAGACAAACTGAAGAATCGTCCCTTTCAACCCCCCCCCCTTCTTGCTAGATAATCTGATTTAGGCCCCATTTACACTTTTGTATGAAATTAACACATGCGTGAGCAAAACGCATTAAAGCGCGTGTTACATATGATGCGGTGTTATACATTCTGGATTGCACTACAACGCACCTACCTTAGTGCATACCATTACAAAATATAGGTCACACCCAAATTATTTTTAATGAGCTGCCTTAATACAACAGATGCTAACACAAGATGTAATGCGAAAAATGTAAATGGGCCCTAAACGTTGCCGTTAAAGTTGCTAAGTCAATGCACTTAAAAATTTACATACTGGACATACACCTTCAATGTGGTCTGTGTCCCTGTTGAGATTTTTCTGAAAGATATTAGATGCTGCATCCCCAAAAAAGATATACCCATGACCTGTAAAGAAGTTATGGAACAACTCTCCAATAGGGTTACAGACACGTATAAAATTCTGTTTGTGCCCCTCATTGGAGGAAATCTCCCTAGCTTCCTATTCTGCAGGATGAAAATAAAAAACACAGCGCAAAAATATTTAACTAGTAGCCGACCACAGATAGCCGAATGACGGCTGCACTGCGGCCGGCCAGTTCTGGGTGGACGTCATATGACGTCCCACCAGAACGCGCTCTCCTGCGCGCCCCAGGGGGCGCGCACCCGGCGATCTCCGTGATCGCTGTGTCCTACGGACACAGCTGATCACGTGATGTGATAAAAGGCCAATCACAGCGTCCTTTTACCACCTGATCAGCAGTGTCCAATGACACGCTGATCAGAGGGAAATGCATGTGCCGGTTCTCGGCTGCACTTTCCTCACGCTGTCAGATCGTGAGGAAAGTACTGCCGAGAACCGGCAGTTGTCAGAGCGAGGATCGGCACCGATCATCAGGGCACTGATGATCAGTGCCCTGATGATCGGTGCCCAGCAGTGCCACCCGCAAGTTCCGCCCACCTGTGCCCAGCAGTGCGCCCACTAACTCCGCCCACCTGTGCCCAGCAGATCACCCACCTGTGCCCAGCAGTGCATCCACCTGTGCCACTCTGCAGTGTCACACACCTGTGCCCAGAAGTGCCACCTACCTGTGCCCAGCAGTGCCACCCACCTGTGCCCACCAGTGCCACCCACCTGTGCCCACCAGTGCCACCCACCTGTGCCTGCCCACCAGTGCCACCCACCAGTGCAGCCCAGCAGTGCTGCCAGTCAGTGCCACCAGTCAGTGCCCAGCGGTTGTGCCAGTCAGTGCCGCCAGTCAGTGCCCAGCAGTGATGCCAGTCAGTGCCGTCTATCAGTACCCATCATCAGTGTCACCTATCAGTGCCGCATATTAGTGCCGCCTATCCGTGACACCTCATTAGTGCTGCCTATCAGTGCCCTTCAGTGCTGCCTATAAGTGCCCATCAGTGCCGCCTATCAGTGCCCATCAGTGCTGCCTCATCAACGCACATCAGTGAAGGAGAAAAATTACCTGTTTGAAAAATTTTATAATAGAAACAAAGAAACTTTTTTTTTTTCAAATTTTTGCAACTTTTTTATTTATAGCGCAAAAAATAAAGCGCCCAGCGGCGATTAAATACCACCAAAAGAAAGCTCTATTTGTGAGAAAAAAATGATCAAAATTTCATATGGGTACAATGTTGCATGACCGCGCAATTGTCAATCAAAGTGCGGCAGCGCTGAAAGCTGAAAATTGGCCTGGTAAATAAGGGGGTATAAGTGCCTGGTAGGCAAGTGGTTAAACAAATGAATAAGAAATTAAACAAATGAATAAAAAATATAATATAAAAAAATGTCCAAATAAATCTATGTGCAAATAAAAGTCCCAATCCAAAGAATAAAGAAATATTAAAATCCAATGTGCCCCAAAATCAACAAAAGGTGCTGTATGCAGAAAGTTCAGTGTAATAACACCATCCGTGACAACCAATATATACAGCACTCACCAGATATATTGGACTCTCAATAATTAAGAGTCAACTATGCTTTGTGGATATTAAATATCCTCCCAATAGGGGTTCATACTGCTCAGAAGAAGCTCCAACAGAAGGATTTCCCACATTAATTGATCTGCAGCAAATACAGCATAAAGAAACATAAAGTTCATAGATGGGATTTACCCCAAAGTTAGCCGAGTCCAACTCTGGCTGTTTGGCAGCTCCCAGCAAACGCCTTAATACAACACATGCTAACACAAGATATAATGCGAAAAATGCAAATGGGCCCTAAACGTTGCTAAGTCAATGCACTTACAAACTTACATACTGGACATACACTTTCAATGTGGTCTGTGTCCCTGTTGAGATTTTTCTGAAAGATATTAGATGCTGTGTCCCCAAAAAAGATATACCCATGAAATATAAAGAAGTTATGGGACAACTCCCCAATGGGGATACAGACACCTATAAAATTCTGTGTGTGTCCCCATTGTAGGAAATCTCCCTAGCTTCCTATTCTGTATGATACCCATCAAACAGGCAGAACTGGGGAACAATCATCCAAAGCGGGATACAGCATACAATAAAAAGTTGGCTTTGGTTCGGCCCTGTCCACACTCTTTTTCAAGCCTAATACTCAGTCCCTGGAAGCTATTAACCTCCACCTCTTAAATGGGCATTACTCCAATAACCTGGCAACGTTCTGCTGCCATACGTCCCTCTGCTAACAAGCCACTCTTACTAGAAGTACGGCTCTCTCATGGTTAACAATACATTCTTTAAGTAACTTGGCACTCAGGAGACAAAATGGAGAATCGTCCCATTCAGCTTCCCCCTACTTACTAGTTAAACTGACTTAGGCCCCATTTATACTATTTGCATTAAATTAACACATGCGTTCGCAAAACGCACAATAGCGCATATTACAGTGCTGCTCACAGCACTGCACAACCATTGCTGTATGTATTGTGTAACTAACTGGAAACGAGCTGTGAATCATGGACAAACGCTAAAATATCACAAAAAAAAACATTTATTTAAAACATTCTAGAAAGCTTTCTATAGTTAGATATCATACAACTCTGAAAAACAGGTGTTAGAGGAAATCTTTCATGAATAAAACATGGAGGTTACCACTGCAGACATCTTTCTGAAAATGCTAGTTGCCTGGCTATCATGTTGGACCATCCGACTTCAATACTGCACCCTGAATAGATATGCAGGGTGGAGTCAGGCTGATTTAGGAATCTCATGGCACCCCCATAGACCATCATTTTCAAAATTAAAAAAAAAAAAGGAGAATCCACTCCATAATAGCGAATGCAGCACAGGAGAACCCCAGCTGAAAAGTAGATCTATGCAAGAGCTGTCATCATGACTTTTCACACAGCACAGCAATTATTTCCATGGCCGATTATAAGAACCACAACAAATCATGGAATGATCAGAGCACTGGGCTCCACATTATTATTATTATACAGGATTTATATAGCGCCAACAGTTTGCTCAGCGCTTTACAATATAATGGGAGACAATACAGTAACAATACAGATCAATACACGAGGGTTAGGAGGGCCTGATCCTGGGAGCTCCAGATGGCATTCTGTTGTTTTCTGAGCCATATAGCGGAGGGTACTGCTGGCAATGTAATCTTCCTGATACTAAATGCCACATGGTCCTTGGTTGCTCATATTGGGGTAATTATTATTATCGGGGGGATTATTAACCAGTTCTGCGCTGCCCTATAGCAGAAATACTGCTACAGGGCGCCACGGGTGAAAAAAAAACACATATACATATATATATACACACACACACACACACACACACACACACACATTTCCAGTTCCAGGTAGGGGGCCATTTGCGGCCTCAGTTGTCAATCACCGCGTCCTGGCTAGTGATCGCCGAGTATCTCCAACGGGGGAGAGACCTGTGTATAAACAACACAGATCTCTCTCCTGTCAGCTCCTAGTGTCAGAATGCCTGCCGCAGTCCCGCTATAAGTCGCTGATTGCCGCCATTACTAGTAAAAAAAATCCCCGTATATATACCACCATTTCTAAACGTTATAACTTTCACATAAACCAATTAATTTACACGTATTGGGATTTTTTTTTTAGCAAAGACATGTCAAAGAACACAATTTGCCCCAAATTTATGACGATTTATTTTTCAAATTTTTTTACTGAACATGTTTAATAGCAAAAAGTCAAAAATATTGTTTTTTCTCAAAATAGACGCTTATTTTTTTATAGAGCAAAAATACAATGCACAAGCGATCAAATACCACAGAAAGAAAGCTCAATTTGTGGGGAAAAAAAGGGCATAAATTTCATATGGGTGCAGCGTTGCATGACCGCACAATTGTTAATTAAGATAACGCAGTGCCTATAGCAAACAATGGCCTGGTCAGGAAGGGGGGTAAATCCTCTGGAGGGCAAGTGGTTAAAGAGTGTCTGAGACATGTTCTAGGGCAACTAGTGCGGCTCCTCATAGCAACCAGTCAGCTTCTGTCTTTCATTTATCTCCACACAGCTTAGAAAATACAGATATTACCGATTGGCAGCTCTCCAGCTTGTCTCAGACACGTTCTTATTCATTCCCCCCATTAATCTGACCTGTACAAATCCACCAACTCTGCTGTCTCCTAGCCGTCACGACAACATCCCAGCAATTCACTTTTTTTTTTCCTCCGAACTTTATCAAAATGAAACAAAATGACACTTCACCATAGCTCTATGTCTTGTGGTGAAATCAGATGAATCAGGATGTATTATAGAAAAATACAAGGTGTTCGCATTTTTAAATAACACACTGCAACTCACCTGAAGGCAGAATTGTGGTGTGAACAGGGCCCTGGGCTTGAGGCTGTGAGTGAGACCTTGGCTGCATAAACAATAGGCTGGCTGTTGCTAGGCAACAGTGCACTGTGACCTCACGCTGTGATGTCATCAAGCTGCTTGCAGCTACGGAAGCGCTGAGTTAGCAGGAGTCATTAGGGGATTGGTGTTTGAGGAGTGAGCAGCAGAATGTACACGCTAGTGTTTTTCGTGATTTTTGCGATTCTTCCTGTAGCCACAGGATTTCCTGTGCGCACAGCAACATGTAAGTGACATTTTTAATAGTTTTTTTCTTATATAGGGTAGTAAATGAAAAGTAAAGAATTAGGCTGGAAAGTCAAAGGTGACCCAGAATCCACCCCTCTGAAAGGGCCACCTCTCCCAATATAGCAGAATAGGAGAATAGAGGTGTGGTTTATCAAAAGTAGGCGTGGTTTGCTCATTTATTTCTGGGTTTTGGTGCCATTAGGCTCAATACGCAAAGCTTGATCACAAAATAAGGAGCTTTATTTGTGCTATGTGACTAGAATTTTCAGATCTCACTGCACTGAAAATAAATGTCACTTTCTTAAAAAAAAAAAATCTTAATTCTTGTGTGTTAGTTTTGTGAATTGAGCCTAATGTGCCTGGTTCTTAAGGGGGTAGTTCACCTTTACCAAAATAGCTGCCTTGTGTAGCTAAAGGGCACCTGTTGATAAAAATCAAACTGTGCAAAGCTGAATAATACCCCTGCTATAGGCATAGGCCATTTATGTACCCCCAAAGCCTGGCTGTAAAACCCCAAGAGATGGCGCCCCCCCCCCCCTGTACTTCCTACCCAGACATTACTGCTCCCCCCCTGACTATCTCTCTCCAATTCTGAGCTCGGCGATACTGCGACCCAAGAGATACTGACTGCATGGGGATTTGAGAGCTTGTCCCTGTGATGATGGGGGCGAGCAGTAATGGCTGCACAGTTTTAAATAGCAATAGTGGCAGTAAAATAGATATCAGAGATGAAGGCCTCATGCACACAGGGTGTTTGAATTTCTCCTTTGAATGCCTTTTACTCCTGGCAGGAAAAAGCAGCACAAGGCCTGGTTCACATCAATGTGTTTTTTAATGCTTTTTGAAATCTTTGACCAGAAGGACTTCTCCTGTCTACTCTGCCTCTCCTTGTTGGTTCCCTTTTCAGGCTGCTTCTGTGCAGCCAGCGTCTATTCTCCCAAACCACCTTTTTGAAAACTCTGATGTTCCACACATGCGCAAGAGAGCGTAAAGTTGCTTAGATAATGCATTCAAAAACTTACAACTGTTTCTTTTTCTTTTTTGGCAGTCTACTACGATTATGATTCTGAACGACTGGAAACAATGCCCCATGGGGGGCTGGAAACAATGCCCCATGGGGGGCTGGAAACAATGCCCCATCAAGGGCTAAAAACAATGCCCCATCGAACGCTGAAAACACTGCTCCATGGAAAGCTGGAAACAACGCCCCATCAAGGGCTGGAAACAATGCCCCATGGAGGGCTGGAAACAATGCCCCATGGAGGGCTGGAAACAATGCCCAATCAAGGGCTAAAAACAATGCCCCATCGAACGCTGAAAACACTGCTCCATGGAAAGCTGGAAACAATGCCCCATCAAGGGCTGGAAACAATGCCCCATGGAGGACCGGAAACAATGCCCCATCAAGGGCCGGAAACAATGCCCCATCAAGGGCCGGAAACAATGCCCCATCAAGGGCCGGAAACAATGCCCCATCAAGGGCCGGAAACAATGCCCCATCAAGGGCTGGAAACAATGCCCCATGATAGGCTGGAAACAAAACCCAATGGAGAGCTGAAAGCAATAAACGACAATGTCAACTATGAAGGCCTTAATACAACATCATCTGTAAACCTGACAACATCAAGAATGATGCCAAATTCTACAGACAAGGCTAAAAAGAAATCTCTCTTTTCCAAAGTCAAATCCTATATAAACTGTAAGTATTTATTACCCACTTTTTAATATAAACATTATAGGCCTCATGCACCCTGGCTGTTCAGCCTTGATGTATGAGGCTCCAGCCTTTAGATTCTGGTGGAAGATACAGGTGCACTGTCTAGCCCCACTGCCAGCAGCCTATCAAGCTCTAGACAGTGTGCCAAGAAGTACTTATGTTTATTGAAGCTGTGTTTCTATGTGAAAATATTCTTTGTTTCTCTAACTTTTTTTTCTTTTACAGTTCGAAAGATCAAGTACTGGTCCCTCGTGGGATTTTTTGTCGTATTTGGAATACTTCTGACCCTCGCCTGCACCTAGTAAGTTTCAAAAAATATTTCCTCAGTACATTCACTTCTTGACAACACTCATAAGGATGAGTCTGTATCCATCCTATCTACTTTATCATTGACCACAAAGCTCAAGCAGTAACAGAATAGGGAAAGCTTTTATTGTATCATGGGGGCTTAATTAGTTTTTTTGTCCCAGTGCAAGCCTGCTAAAGAGGAGTGTTCATATACAAGAACAAACGCACACATTTCTTCACCTGACCTTGATAGTAAAATGCACTGAACTGGGACATACATGTAGCCAGTGAAAGTACAAAACCCTAATTGACTGGTTCCCCAGATGCGCACCTTGCAAAAGTGTGTAAATACTTACCTTCTATGCTGACCAGACCACTGAACTCTGCTATTTACAAAAGGAATGGTCACTTGATCTTTGCTGAAAACTGACACTTCCAGGAGTGTCGCCTTATTCCCCTAATGTTCCTCCTATTGACCTCCATGTTACTACAGGACAAAGTAATAACAGGACAGAAGGAACCAGTATTTGCTGCAAGGCACCAAGGAGGTCAGATTCCCAACAGAATTCAGGGGACCATTCCTTTTCAATATGGAGGTATTTGGTAGCATGGATAGAGAAAAAAGTAATTAAATAGAATTGCCTTTTGCGGGTTATTGCAATTGGGAAATTTAAAAATACGAGGCAGGGTCACATTAAACTGGATTAGTATGACAGCCATCCAATTTACACATATAAATTTAAATACAGATCCCACATTTATCCTGAATGTTTCCTTTTAAAGTGGAACTTTAGCTGACACAGCAATTTTCTTCTATGTACCAAATTGCCTTTAGTGTACATCCAAGGCAGCCAAGTCCTTAAAGGATAAGTTCACCTCTTGTAACATGTTACATCCATATTCAGGGTGTAAAATGTTACAACTAACCCTGCCTTCGCACAAACCCCACTCCGATCCCTCATTGTGACAGATAGCAAGGGATCTTCTACCCCCGCTAGCTGTCACAAACTGAAAAAGACAAGGCCATGCAGGGATCCACCCGCCTGGCTGGGGGAAAACTAGGAGTTCTCAATGAGCTACCAAGGCGCTGTTGAGATACACTGAGAAGTCTGCAGGAGTCCTGTATGGCACCCGCGTTCTGCTGATCGCAGGAGCAATGCTTTACAGGATCCTTAGAAAAAAAAATAATAAATGCACATTTTTTTTTTACCTGCAAAAAGATGTGCATATATTATTGTTTTTCAAAGGTGAACTTATCCTTTAAAAAAGCTTTCACAGAGGCTCTCTTCTTTAGTAGGTACTGCAGCTCATGAACGAGTACATAAACTACCTTTTATGGTTGAATTGTGGCTTCCCATGTGTGTTCACATGTGTGTTCAGCAGCTAACTGCAAGAGCATATGCACTTACAGTTTTCCTTTTTACCAAAGTCTCACAAATATCTGTTGATCCTGCCAGTTAAGATCACCTAATTCAGCTTTCTGAGATGGGGTGACAACACTGCTGGACTGCTTGAAATCACAGTAGTGTTGTCACCCTTATGTAATCAGTGCCTGCTTCCACTACAGTGGGATAAGATGCCGCAGGGGGCTAATAGCTGATTCATAAACCTGTAGTATGTCATTCAGCAGCTGGTCACATCTAGTCCTGCCCACTGCTTTCTGGATTGATAGCACTGCATCTGCTGCCTAAACCCTCTCAATGTGAGCTGTGGTGTCTGGGGGAGGGAGTGTGTGGGCTACAAATGAAGGGAGATTTGGGACATGTCTGCACTTTCATACAGAAACCTTTACTTTCAGGGACATAGACAATAATTTTAAAGTACTATAATGACAAAGTTTTATTTAACTAATGTTCTTTAGGCTAATGTTTTTTATTTTTTTTTATTTCAGCAATATATTAGTATGCTTCTTCCTAGTGCCATGTGTACGAGACTTTTTTCCGGATAAAGAATCTCTTATTGAACGCGGGCCAGGTAAATATAATTAGATCCTTTTATATGAATAAGTGAACACTGGGTGCATATCATACATCACAGTGTAGAAACCTACATTTGGTGAGGAAAAACTAAAGCCTTGTACACAGGGCCGAATATCGGATGGTATCTGTTGTCTTAACAGGAACCGGCCAACATTTGGCCCTGTGTACGGCAGCCGCTCGGCTTTCAATCAGCGCTCTCAGCCAATGACTGACAGCGCTGACTGATGTGTTCTGGCTTCCAGATGTTACTGCTCGCCCCCACTATCACAGGTATGAGCTCTCTCTCTCCAATTCTGAGATCATTGCTGCCATGACACAGGAGATAGAGAACAGCACACACGTGGGGGTTTGGGAACTTGTTCCTGCGATGATGGGGGTGAGCAGTTAAGACTTTATAATTCATAGTTTTGAAGAGTAATAGTGGCAGCAAAATAGATACCAGGAATTAAAGCCTAACTCAAGGGTTGACTTTTGTTAAGCATTAAAGTATATGTAAACCCTAACAATGAACTTCTATTTGCTTCCCTTTGGTCTGTTTAATATACAAATGGAAGCATTTTGTTATATGAATTTGATAACTGCAAAAAAAAAAATGTTGTCAGAAATTCTGAGCTGTCCTGAGTCCCCTCCAGATATCCTGTGCTATATCAAAAATTCTCTTCAGTCCTCCTAGTTCTTATCTTAGACTACAGAATGGTTAGCATTTATGTTGTAGATATTGAAGAGTAGGAGTGATTGAATAGTTTAGCAAAATACATGTCCAACTGGGCAGGGCTGACACCATTCAGATCACAAAATTGCTGTGTGTTGTCATCCCACAACAGGATTTAGGACCTGAGTGCACTTCTAATAGATCAACAGGTATGTTTCTGTACTTGCAGGGTCGTTAAAAGGATAAAGTATAGGGAAAGGTGCACTTATTGCAGATATGAACTGCATAATGGACATACACTTTCAATGCAGTCTGAGTGCCTTTTGAGATTTATCTGTAAGATTTTAGAGGCTGAGTCCTCAGAAAAGATATAGTCATGATCTATAAAAATGTTTTAGGACAACTCCTCAATGTGGACATAAAATTCTGTGTGTGTCCCCTTTGTAGGAACATTCCCTAGCTTCCCGTTCTGTATGATACCATCAAACAGACAGAATTGGGGAACAATCATCCAAATGGGATACAGAATACAATAAAACATTGACTTTGGTTTGGACCCATCCACACTCTTTGTAAACCTAATACTCAGTCCCTGGAAGCTAATAATACCTCTAAAATGCACATTACTCCAATAACCTGGAAACTTTCTGCTGCCACATGTCTCTCTACTAACAAGGCACTCTTACTAGAGGTATGGCTGTCTTGCGTAACTTGGAAATCAAGAGACAAACTGAAGAATCGTCCCATTCAACCCCCTCCTACTTGCTAGATAATCTGATTTAGGCCCCATTTACACTTTTGTATGAAATTAACACATGCGTGAGCACAACGCATTAAAGCACATGTTACATATGTTGCGGTGTTATACATTCTGGATTGCACTACAACACACCTACGTTAGTGCATACCATTACAAAAAATAGGTCACACCCAAATTATTTTTAATGGACTGCCTTAATACAACAGATGCTAACACAAGATATAATATAAAAGTGTAAATGGGCCCCAAAAATTGCTGTTCAAGTTGCTAAGGCAATGCACTTACAACTGTTTGTATTTTCTTTCTTTTTTGGCAGACCAACCCCATGAAGGCACGGAAGAAGCACCCCATGAGGGCACGGAGGCAACACCCCGTGAAGGCGCGGAAGGAACACCCCATCAGGGCGTGGAAGCAACACCCCGCCAGGGCGTGGAAGCAACACCCCGTCAAGGCGTGGAAACAACACCCCGTCAGGGCACGGAATCAACATCATCTGAAGTCCCGGAAACAACTTCATCTGAAGGCAGGAAAACATCATCTGAAGTTCTGAAAACAACTTCATCTGAAGGATGGGAAACAGCTTCATCTGAAGGATGGGAAACAGCTTCATCTGAAGGCTGCAAAACAATGTCATCTGAAGGCTGGAAAACAATGTCATCTGAAGGCTGGAAAACAATGTCATCTGAAGGCTGGAAAACAATGTCATCTGAAGGCTCGGAAACAACGTCATGTGATGCCCCGGAAACAACATCATCTGAAGGCCCGGAAACATCATCTGACCTGGAAAGACCACTGCATGAAGGACTGAAAACAAAGAGCCAACAAAAGCTAAAAACAAAGCGCCAACGAAGGCTGAAAACAAAGTGCCAACGAAGGCTGAAAACAAGGCGCCAACGAACTCTGGAAGCAATGCACCATCAAAGACTGAACACAATGAGCCATCAAAGGCTGCAAGCAATGCCCTATTGAAGGCTGAATATAATGCTCCATGGATCATTGCAGCAGCCATGTAGAGGAGAATGGATGTTTCTTTCTTTTAATCCCGCACTGTTGAACCAACAGCAGTACAGACTGAAAGATTTTTGGCCCCTGTATACCCTGCTTGAGGCATGCTGAAAATCCACACCAGACCTATATTCGAGCAAGAAGCCTGGCAGGCTAGCAAAAGGGGGTAAGAAGACAAGCATGGGGGTCCTCCCCCTTTCTGAACCATATTAGGCCAAATTCCCTCAACACTGGAAGGGTACCTTAGCAGGGCAGGCCCCTCTGGCAAAGCACCTTGTCCCCATGTTGATGAGGAAAAGGCTTTCTCCCCACAATCCTGCGCTAATGGTTGTGCTGGGGTGTGGGGGAGGGCAGTTGCAGAGCAACGGTCGTGTATCTTTCCCTCTAGCAGCTGACGAGCCAGGACCAGGGAACAGCCTGGAGCAGGGAGAGGAGAAGTGTCAGAGAGGAAAGAGCCCGGAGGAGGTGAGCTGTGTTGTCTTCTGAGGGCTCTCCCTCCTGTCATCCATCCAGTACTTTACACACTGACAGATCGTATGGGACTGCACACCCCCCACCCTCCTGCTGCCGAGAGAAAGAAAGGGAAGAGAGAGAAGGAGAAAGGGAAGAGTGAAAGGGGAGAGAGAAAGAGAGGGGGGGGAGGGAGGGAGAAAAGAGAGAGATAAAAGGGAATAGAAGAGGGGGAGAAAGAGGGAAGAGAGAGGAGGAAGAGAGGTGGAGAAAGAGAGAGAGAGAGGGAAGAGAGAGAGGGAGAAAGAGAGAGAGACAGAGAGAGAAGGGGAAGAGAGAGATGTAAGAGAGAGGGAAGAGAGAGAGGGAGGGGGGAGAAAGAGAGGAGAGAGGGAGGAGAGAGAGGGCGAAAGAGAGAAAGTGAAAGGGGGGTAGAGAGGAGAGAGAAAGAGAGAGGAGAGAGAGGGGGGAGAAAGAGGGAAGAGAGGGAGAAAGGGAAAGAGAGATAGAGAGAGGAAAGAGAGAGGGAGAAAGAGAGGGAAGAGAGAGGGGGGGAGAGAGGGAGAAAAAGAGCGGGAGAGAGAGGGAGAAAAAGAGCGGGAAAGGGAAGAGAGAGAGAGGGAAGAGAGAGGGAGGGAAGAGAGAGGGAGGGGAGAGAGAGGGAGGGGAGAGAGAGGGAGGGGAGAGAGAGGGAGAAGAGAGAGAAAGAAAGATGGAGAAAGAAAGAAAGCGGGAGAAGAAAGAGAAGCGACAGAGAGAGAGGGGGAAGAGAGAGGAGAAAGTGTGGAGAGAAAGAACGAGAGAGGGGGGAGAGAGGGGGGGGGAGAGGGGGGGAGAGAGGGGGGAGAGGGGGAGAAAGAGAGAGGGGGGAGGGAGAGGAAAAAGAGGGAGAGAGGGGGGGAGAGGAGAAAGAGGGAGGAGAGAGCGAAAGAGAGAGAGAGGAAGAGGAGGGAGAGAGGAGAGAGACATAGAAGCTAGAGGGAAGAGAGAGAGTGGGAAGAGAGAGAGAGGAGAGAAAGAGAGACGGAGAAAGAGAGGGATAAAGAGAGAGGGAGGGAGAAAGAAGAGGGAGAGGGAGGGGGAAAGAAGAGAGAGAGGAAAGAGAAACGAGCGAGAGAGGGAGAAATAGAGGGAGGAGAGAGGAGAGAGAGAGGAGAAAGAGGAAGCAAAAGAGAGAGGGGGGAGAAAGAAAGGGAAAAGAGAGAGGGAGAGAGAGAGAGAGAGAGAAGAGAGAGAGAGGGGAGAGAGAGAAGAGAGACACCCCCATAAAAATTATGTAAATAAATTAATTATGGATAAATTAAATAGCTGCTAGCACTTAAGGTATCGGTAACTGTCCTAATGTAAACGTATATTATGAAAATGCAGCGCTATAAACTCATAAAACATAAATATCCCAATGTATCGGTTACATTCGAGTTTGATTTAAGATAGTTATGTTTTAGGAGTTTATAGTGCTGCACTTTTATGATATACGCTACTATTACTAGACAACACATCTTGCTTGCAGTAAAAAATACACATACCTTACCCATAGTATAAAATACACCTTACTAGCAATATAAAATACAGATACCATACTAGCAAATAAAAAGTACACATACCTTACCAGTAATATAAAATACTCCTCACTATCAGTATAAAATTACACATACCTTACTAATAATATAAAATACACACTCCAAACTAGCAGTAGACTTTATACCTTACTAGCTGTTGGAAATCCACACACCTTACCAGTAATATAAAATATACCCTACTAGCAGTAAAAAATACACACACCTTACTAGCAGTAAAACATACACATACCCAGGGGCGGACTTACAGCTCATGGGGCCCCAGGGCATTAGAGGATCATGGGACCCCTGTGTCCTTGCCCACACTCAAAGCACGCCTATAAAAAAGGTACCAGGGGCATTTCATGGGGCCCCCTACTGACCCCGGGCAGTGCCCGAGTGCTCGAATGGTCAGTCCGCCTTTGCACATACCTTACTCTTTACCAGTAATATAAAATACACACTCCTAGCAGTAAAAAAAATATACACACCTTACCAGTAATATAAAATATACCCTACTAGTAGTAGAAAATACACATACCTTACTAGCAGTAGAAAATGCACATACCTTACCAGTAATATAAAATACACCTTCCTAGTAGAAAAAAAAATATACACACACCTTACTTGTAATATAATATACACCATACTAGCAGTAGAAAAGACACCTTACTAGCAATATAAAATACAGATACCATACTAGCAGTAGAAAATACACCTTACTAACAAGTAAAAAGTACAAACCTTACCAGTAATTTAAAATACACCATACTAGCAACAGAAAATACACACGCTATACTAGCAGTAGAAATACACATGCCTTACCAGTAATAGAAAATACACCTTACTAACAGTATAAAATACACATATTTGACCAGTAATATCAAATACACTTTGAGTGAGTCAGCGTATTATCAGCGCCACACAAATAAACGTGGAAAACTGAACAAATTTTGTATATACTGTACTGTACTCCCAAACCTGCTGTTCAAAAATCAGCAAATGTATTACTTTACCCAATGCTTAATCAAAGAAAAAAACAGTGCTCAAGGAAAAATAAACACAGTGATATATTAACCACTTGCCCTCCAGAAGATTCACCCCCTTCCTGACCAGGCCATTTTTTGCGATACGACGCTGCGTTACTTTAACTAACAATTGCGCGGTCATGCAATGCTGTACATAAATTACATTTGTCATTTTTTCCCACAAATAGAGTTTTCCTTTGGTGGTATTTGATCACCTCTGAATTTTTTATTTTTTACTCTATAAACAAAAAAAGACCGACAATTTTGAAAAAAAAAACAAACAAACAATATTTTTTTTACTTTTTGCTATAAAACATATCCAATAGAAAAAATTAAACATTTCTTCATAAATATAGGCCAAAATGTATTCTGCTACATATCTTTGGTGAAAAAAAAAATTCCTATAAGTGTATAATAACTGGTTTAACCTCTTTAGTACCTGCCGCAGTGTATATACTGTGGCAGGGCGGCACCGCTCTGCTAGAGCATGTTAAAAAATGGCACTAGCAATACCGTTGTTTTCACGGGCGGGGGGGCGCGCGCACCCGCGGGTGTCACCATTTGATCCTCAAGGGATCAATCATTCGGTTTCAGCCAGTGATGTCCGGCTGAAATCGGATGATTGGTCCCTGTCCTATCCTGTCCTGTGTTGACAGTTACACAGGACAGGATATGATGTAATTCTTCTCTGCCTGGGCATATTCCGTCCCAGAGAGAGAAGAAGACATACAAATCGTGAGTAAAACAGCTCATACCTACAGTTAGAACACACCTAGGTCACATTTAATCCCCTGATGGCCCCCCCAGTTAACCCCTTCACTGCCCTGTCACCAGTGTCATTGATTACAGTGAACAGATTTTTACTGATCACTGTATTAGCGTCACTGGCGACTTCCGATAGTGTTAGCGCCCCTCCCAGATAGCGCCAGTTTGCCCACTAGTACACCAGTAATCCCATTTAACCCCTTGATCGCCCTCCCCCCTCAGTTAACCCCTTCACTGCCCTGTCACCAGTGTCATTGATTACAGTGAACAGATTTTTACTGATCACTGTATTAGTGCAGCTGGTGACTTCCAATAGTGCTAGCGTCAGTTAGCGCCCCTCCCAGATAGCGTCAGATTGCCCGCTAGTACACCAGTAATCACATTTAACCCCTTGATTGCCAGGAACACCCTCACTGGCATGCTAAACCTCCATTTCTAGTATAGTGTCTGATTGGATCAATATCTTTGATCAGATCAGCGCTATACCAGCGTTCAAATTACTATACTGTCCCCAAAAACGCAGTGTTAGCGGGATCAGCCCCAACACCTGCCAGCACCTGCGTTTAGCCCCTACGCCCCCCCCCCCTTCTCTCCCAGCAAGTGCAGTGTCAGTAGATAACTGTCACTTGATACATTACACACAAAACCGCAGTGTTCACAGAATCAGGCCTGATCTTTGTTAGCACTTGTCGGTAAATTTTTTGTAGCAGTTCAAGCAGTCCCTGACAGCCAGGCGCTCTTTTTCCCATGAGTCGCACTAGGTACCTGTAAATTTAGTGGCCAAAATGTCCAACCAAAGGTACTCTAGTGAAGAGGCGTACAGGATTCTGAGCATGTCAGGTGAGAGCGAAGGGGAAGATTCACTGACAGAATCCGCCTCAGAATACGAACCTGTAGACAGCAGCGGCACCCTAACAGATAGCTCAGATGACGGAGAAAAGGTCCCTGCTAAGATCAGGCGTACCCAACCCCATTTCCAAGTTGCTGAGGTGGTAAAAACGCATGATGACTCTCATATGCAGCAGAGTGCTAGTACTAGTGCCGCTCTACTTTTTGGTGAACGGGCAAGCACCAGCGGCCTAGTACGTCCTGGTCTTATACATACCAGCACTGCAGTATCACTTGGTGATGTGGCGAGTCCCGTAAGTGCAGTACAAGATGGTGCGGTGGCAAGCACAAGTATTGTCCCGCAGCCACCAAGAATTCACATACAGGCCTGTAGAGCCCATAGTATCCTTCCGGATGTGCTTGCAAATCCCGATTGGCAGCCCACAAATTCTGAAGCACACTTACTTCCCCCATTCACTAACCAACCCGGAATTCAGGTGGAAATAGCAAATTTAAATACTGCCCTATATTTTTTTGAGCTGTTTTTCACAGATTATCTTTATGCATTGATTGTGGGCCAAAGCAATTTATCGCCGCCAACCCAAATTCACACCTTGCCAGACCATTCGCATGGAAACCCATTATGGTTTCTGAATTTAAAGTTTTTTTGGGCCTAACCCTCAACATGGGCATTACTAAAAGAAATGAATTGCAGTCGTATTGGTCCACCGACCCGCTTGTTCACATGCCAGTGTTCTCTGCTGTCATGGCCAGGCATAGGTATCAGACGATATTGCGTTTTATGCACTTCAACGACAACACACTCAGTCGTCCTCGGGGTGACCCTGAATTGGACCGGCTCCACAAAATTCAGCCCCTTGTAAATCACTTTAACCAAAAATTTGCAGATGTGTATACTCCCCATCAAAACATCTGCATCGATGAGTCCCTCATTCATTTTTGTGGCCGCCTTGCATTCAAACAGTATATCCCCAGCAAGCGTGCCAGATATGGGGTCACGGTGTATAAGACCTGTGAGAGGGCAACAGGCTATACATGTAAGTTTCGGATTTACGAGGGAAAAGATAGTCACGTGGAGCTCCCCGGATGCCCAGACTACATGGGGAGCAGTGGCAAGATAGTTTGGTACTTGGCGTCATCCTTTTTCCATATGGGGTACCACTTATACGTGGACAATTTTTATTCAAGCCTGCCACTATTTAGACATTTGTACAATCTTAGAATTTGCGCATGTGGTACTGTGCGACCTAATCGCCAGGGCTTCCCCCAACGGTTTGTAAATACCCATCTTAAAAAGTGGGAAAAAGCCTGCTTGAGAAACGAAGAATTGCTCACAGTGGAGGACAAACGGGATGTTTTCGTCCTGTCTTCCATTCACGCAGATACGACCATCCAAATTGCCACGGCAGCTGGTGTTGTTGAGAAGCCCCTCTGTGTCCACGATTATACCCTTAACATGGGAGGGGTGGACTTCAACGACCAGATGATGAAGCCGTACTTAGTTTCCCGAAAATCCAGGCACTGGTACAAAAAAGTGTCTGTTTATTTATTTCAATTGGCTATATATAATGCTTTTGTTCTTTACAAAGCAACTGAACATAGTGGATCCTACTTAAAATTCCAGGAAGATATCATCAAAGCCCTTTTGTATCCAGGAGGTGCTGTGCCCCAAACCCCCAACCCAGATGCAATTAGCCGGCTGCATGAGAGGCATTATGCTGATGTTATTCCTGGTACCCCAACCCAAAGGGACCCCCAAAAAAGATTCCATGTCTGTAGCAGACAAGGAATTAGGCGTGACAGCCACTTTTATTGTCCCTCCTGTCCTGGCCAACCTGGCCTCTGCGTCAAGTACTGCTTCCGCCTCTATCATACACTAGTGGAGTATTAGTATGGGGTACAGCACGGCACAGTTCAGAGCACATTTACACAGGGTCTCGAAGATGTTAGGTAGTCAGGAAACTGGCTATCGCATTTGGAGAGACCCTACCATCTGTTTTAGATGTTAAATGTTAGAGTTTGAAAAAAAAAGTGAAAAAAAAGTAAAAAAAAAAATAAAAAAGTACAAAAATGTAAAATTTTAAAAACTAAAAATAGTTATAGTTTTTTTTATTGTTGTCATTTTTGTTATTCTTCTACTTTTACTGTTTTATTGCTACTGTTTTATTGTTAACCTTTGCTGTTTGCAGGAATGCTTTCAGCTGCAGCACTGACCTGTTTATTCTGACAGCAACGGGAACTTGCTCTCAGAATATACATAAATCAGTGTGGGCAGCGCGATGTTTTTTTTATCCGCAGTTTAAAAAAAGAGCATATATGCTGAAGCATGGGGGCCTGGGGTGGCCAGTGGGTGGATGGCCCCTATGCTTCGGCATATATATATATTTTATATTTGTTGGCACATTTCATGTGTGCCCACCATTAGAAGTGGGTAGATGAAGGGAGGTTTTCTAATGGTGGGAATATCACCACACACTTTTCCTTGCAGAGATCTTTCAATTATAAAGCTGTTTTATTGAGTTACTGTTTTATTGTTAACCATTGTTGATTTCTTTGCAGGATGTCAAACTGCAGCACTGACTTGTTTATTCTGACAGCAATAAAAGAATAAAAAAATAATATATGACAATGCCCATTGAAGTTTTAGGGAATATTTGAATTCCCTGTGATAGCATTAGAAGTGCTAAAAAAAAATAAAAAATTAAAGGGACAGTGTAAGACATTTTTAAATAAATCAGAATAACAAAAAAAACAAAGTAACCTCGCCCCCTCACGCACGCACGCACCTGCGGTCGTGAGGGTTGACTCTGTGCCAGTATGGAAACAGCGGTTGCACCATGCATGTGAGGTATCGCCACAAATGTCAGATCAAGGGCAGTAATTATAGCTCTGGACCTCCTCTGTAAATCTAAAATGGTAGCTTGTAAAGGCTTTTAAAGCGTTGCCTATAGATATAAAAAATGTATGCAGTTTGTCGCCATTGCACGGGGCATGTGCAATTTTAAAGTATGCCATGTTTGGTATCTATTTACTCAGCATAGCATCATTTTTTATATCTTAACAAATAATTGGCCAATATATTGTGTTTTTGTGCATTAAAATTAGTGTATATTTTTTTAAAAAATTGCATTTGAAAAATTGCTGTGTGAGTACTATGTGAGATACAAAATTGCAGCACCCACCATTTTATTCACTAGGGTGTCTGCTCTAAAAAAATATATAATGTTTGGGGGTTCACTTTAATTTCCTAGCAAAAATACAGATTTTTTTTTAATGTGAACAAAAAGTGTCAGAAAAGGCTTGGTCTTCAGGTGGTTAGAAGAGTGAGTGATGTGTGGCATAAACTTCTAATGCTGGGCATAAAATGCCCCCACTCCCCAAAATGACCCCTTTTTGGAAAGTAGACACCGCAAACTATTTGCTGAGAGGCATGTTGAATCAATAGAAAATTGTATTTTTTTACCACAAGTTTTTGGCAAATGACAAAAAAAAAAAATTGTCATTTAAATAATTTATTGCTCACACAAGCCATGGGTATATGTGGAATTAATCCCCAAAATACATTCTGCTACTTCTCCCGAATATGGGGGTACCACATGTGAAAGACATTTTGGCAGTCTAGCCAAGTATAGGACCCCAAAATCCAACAAGCACCGTCAGGCTTTTAAAGGGCTTTATTTCCTCATTACACTTCCTGACTGCCTATCACAGTTTCGGAGGCCCTGGAATGCCAGAATAGCACCAAACCCCCCCCAAATGACCCATTTTTGGAAAGTAGACACCCCAAGGAATTTGATAAGAAGCATGGTTAGTATTTTGCAGATCTCATTTGTTGTCACAAGTTTTTGGAAAATGAAGAAAGAAAACAAAAACATATTTTTTCTTTTCTTTTTTTATATTTCAAAACCTTGTGAGAAAAAATGAGATCTGCAAAATACTTACCAAGCCTCTTTAAATTCCTTGGAGTGTCTACATCGCAAAAATGGGTCATTTGGGGGGGGGGTTGGTGCTATCCTGGCATTTCAAAGCCTCCAAAACTGTGATTGGTAGCAAGGAAGTGAAATGAAGAAGTTACGCACCTTCAGGCTTTCAAAGTGGTCATTGGATTTCAGGCTCCTGTATGTGGCTAGGCTCCCAAAAAGTCTCACACATGTGGTATCCCCATACTCAGTAGAAGTAGCAGAATGTCTTTTGGGGTGGAATTCTACATATACTCCATGGTTTTTTGTGAGCAATATATCATTTAAGTGACAACTTTGTGTAAAAAAACAAACAAAAAAAAGTTGTGGAAAAAAATAAATCTTCCATGGACTCAATAAGTCTCTCAGCAGATAGCTTAGGGTGTCTAATTTCGGAAAAGGGGACATTTGGGGGTGTTTGCACTATCCTGGTATTTTAGCCCCTCAAGAAATGTGATAGGCAGTCAGAAAGTAAAAGCTGTGTAAATTTCAAATGATCTATACCATTGTAGATACTATAACTTTCACACAAAGCAATCAATATACACTTATTGGGATTTCTTTGTAACAAAACCTTGTAGCAGAATACATTTTGGCCTAAATTTATGACATTTGATTTTTTTTGGATATTTTTTATGACAGAAATGAGAAAATGTTGTTTTTGCTTTAAATTTTGGAATTTTTTTGTTTATAGTGCAAAAAATAAAAGGTGCTCAGTCGATCAAATACCACCAAAAGAAAGCTCTATTTGTGCAAAAAAAAGGACATAAATTTCATTTATGTACAGCATTGCATGACCGCGCAATTATCAGTTAAGTCTAGTGTATAGCAAAAAATGGCATAAATTACAGTATCTATACCATAGTTTGTAGACATTATAACTTTCACACAAAGCAATCAATATACACTTATTGGGATTTTTTTTTACCAAAAACATGTAGCAGAATACATTTTGGCTTAAATTTATGACAACATTTGAGTTTTTTGGATATTTTTATGACAAAAATGAGAAAATATTGTTTTTTTTCAAAATTTTGTTTTTTTTTGTTTATAGCGCAAAAAATAAAAAGCGCACAGTCGATCAAATACCACCAAAAGAAAGCTCTATTTGTGTGAAAAAAAGGACATAAATTTCATTTATGTACAGCATTGCATGACTGCGCAATTGTCAGTTAAGTCTAGTGCAGCGCTGTATAGCAAAATATGGCATAAATTACAGTATCTATACCATAGTTTGTAGACACTATAACTTTCACACAAAGCAATCAATATACACTTATTGGGATTTTTTTTTACCAAAAACATGTAGCAGAATACATTTTGGCTTAAATTTATGACTAACTTTGGGTTTACGATATTTTTTCATAGCCGAAAGTAGAAAATATTGTTTTTTTTCAAAATTTTCAGTCTTTTTTTGTTTATAGCGCAAAAAATAAAATAAAAAGCGCACAGGTGATTAAATAACACCGAAAGAAAGCTCTATTTGTGTGAAAAAAAGGACATAAATTTCGTTTGGGTACAGCATTGCATGACCGTGCAGTTATCAGCTGAAGTAGTGCAGTGCCAAACAGCAAAACAAGGCCTAATAAGGAAGGGGGTTAAATCCTCTGGATGGCAAGTGGTTAGGTAAAAGAAATGCAAAGCAGGACTGCCCTGTAGCAGTATATCTCTTTGATTGTTTTGTTTTGTTACCGTATTGTCTCATGTTCTGTCCCCCACTATAATGTACAGCGCTGAGCAAACCTTTTAGCTCTATATAAATACTGTATAATAATAATAGGGGCGGTCCTTAAATGGTTAATACAAATGATCCTGTTCTCATAAAATACACTCACTATACTCACAGTACACACTCCTATCAGATGTGGTATGAGTGCAGAGTGAGGCACTTACCCCCAGTAAAGTGCCTCTCCCTATCATGGTCGCCCTCTGTTGTCTAGAGTAGGTATCTCTGCTCTCTCTGTCCTTCCATGGCACACACTGGCTGTCAGCACACCACTACACTCTCCCTCTACGCAGCACTTCCTGGTGTGTCACATGAC
The DNA here is from genome assembly GCF_062004578.1 of Staurois parvus. NCBI lineage: Eukaryota > Metazoa > Chordata > Amphibia > Anura > Ranidae > Staurois > Staurois parvus. Next base: position 3,382,005 of record NW_028317815.1, on the reverse strand, counting down.
AGTCCACCTTCCAACCCCAGGCCAGAGAAAACTCCCAAGTAAATTTAGGAGTGCAGATGTCATGTCCCAGTCCTCCAAGTCATCTTTCTCCAGCTTAGGGAACCAAGGAACCTACCCTGCTTTCTCACCAGTCACTACACTGGGCCCCAAGCAGACAGAACATGGGAGCCAGCCATGTGCCACAAATGTCAGCAGTTAAAACGAGTTCCCTGCCCTCCCCCCTCATAACAGCAGACTTATTTATAGCATGATCAATGTCAGGGACCCAGTCCCGTAGGTAGGTACAATCGCTGTCAGGGGTCCTGTCCTGCAGGTAGGTACGACCAATGCCACGGGTCCTGTCCTAGAAGTAGGTACAATCACTGCCACAGGTCCTGTCCTGTAGGTAGGTACAATCACTGCTAGGGGCCAAGTCCTGTAAGTAGGTACAATCACTGCCAGGGTTCCTGTCCTGTAGGTAGGTAGATCACTGCCAGGGGCCCATCCTGTAGGTAGGTACGATCACTGCCAGGGGCCCTGAACTGTAGGTAGGTACGATCACTACCAGAAGCACTGACCTGTATGTAAGTAGATCCCTGCCAGGGGCTAGTACTGTAGATAAGTACGATCACTGTCAGGGGCCCTTCCTGTAGGTAAATACGATCACTGACAGGGGCCAGTCCTGTAGGCAGGTACGATCAATGCCACGGGCGCTGACCTGTAGGTAGGTATGATCACTGCCAGGGGCCTAGTCCTGTAGGTAAGTACGATCACTGCCAGGGGCCTGTCCTGTAGGTAGGTACGATCACTGCCAGAGGTGCTGACCTGTATGTAAGTAGATCACTGCCAGGGGCCTAGTCCTGTAGGTAAGTATAATCACTGCCAGGGGCGCTGACGTTTATGTAAGTAGATTACTGCCAGGAGCCTGGTCTTGTAGGTAAGTACAATCACTGCCAGGGGTGCTGACCTGTATGTAAGTAGATCACTGCCAGGGGCCTAGTCCTTTAGGTAAGTACGATCACTGCCAGGGGTGCTGACCTTTATGTAAGTAGATTACTGCCAGGAGTCTAGTCCTGTAAGTAAGTACAATCAATGCCAGGGGTGCTGACCTGTATGTAAGTAGATCACTGCCAGGGGCCTAGTCCTGTAGGTAAGTATGATCACTACCAGGGGCGCTGACCTTTATGTAAGTAGATTACTGCCGGGAGCCTAGTCTTGTAGGTAAGTACAATCAATGCCAGGGGTGCTGACCTGTATGTAAGTAGATCACTGCCAGGGGCCTAGTCCTTTAGGTAAGTACGATCACTGCCAGGGGCGCTGACCTGTAAGTAGGTCCTCTGATGCCATAGGGCACACTGATATCACATTGGTGTGCTGCAATCCAGGTGACTGGCAACAAGTGGTTCAATCTCAGAGATTCAGTTGCTGGGTAACGGACATGCTGCAGTAACTGCAGCTCTCACATGGCTGCCCATGAACCCTTTCCTGATTTCTGATGATATACCCTTCAATTGGGAGTAGATCTCTGGTGTCTACTTAGGATTAACCCTTGCATTACTAGCAGTTCCTTATCTGTGTTCAGAAAGCTTTGTTACTAAAGCATCTCCCAACCTAAACCAATAAAAAAAATGTGACTCTTTCATAGTACAGAGCACATTTGCTCTTGTAATGGCTCATTCACACGAGCAGTAGATCACCACACCTCTGAAAAGCAATCTACGCTGGTATTGATTTTCAGATGTGTTTGATAGGTGGCAGGGAGACAATATATTGTCTGCTGACTTCCTGTTTTAAATCAAATGTGTCAAATGCTACACTACCATGTCACAACTGCACACACCTGCAGGGCTTTTGCAGCGCAGTCCCCTTCACCTGAATGGGTTGTGTGCAGTGGGCAATAATGCTAAACACGGCAGGGGAATAGGATATCAGCTGTGGCATGTGCACACTCCTTTGTAATGGGGGTAAACACACAATTCAGCCACGTTTTTACTGCCCGCCAGCTGTAAGTGTAAACATTCATGAAATGATGGTCATGAGATGACATAATAAATACACCCTTATTGATTATCAGAAAAGTGCACACTTTATTTACATTGGAGCCTTCAGATAATTGCAACTTCAATCAGAGGATCATGGGTGCAATGCTCAAACTCCTGCAGATTATTCCTCCTTCCCGGGTCTGTACAAGGGTAGGAGGAGTACTGGAGGACTTATCAATGAAGTACAAGTGTTGTGACATCCGCACTTGTGCTCTATTGAGATCTGTATGTCCCTCTGCCTCAGTAGTAGATGGTACTTGTAGCCTTTTCCATCACAGATCCTGGAAATGTATGACTAAACTGTGCAGGCTCTGCCAACTTCAAAATTACCCAGCATTCCAGCTAGAAGGAACCTTGGATTCCTTAAGGGGGTCAGCAGACTCCAACCGTGTTTCATGGTACATTGTTATAATGGGTGTAACATGAAACATAGAAAGGTGGACTTAGGCTACGTTCACACCAGCCTGACACCTACATGCAGTGTGTGATATGAAGTGCGGAAACATTTTCTGCACTGTATTGCACCGGACATCAAACCAGCATTATGATTTGAAAGGACTACATAGAAAACAATTGTTATCTATGTGCACTAGCGATGACCTGCTTTTGCCTAGTGTTGTAAACTGCAGGTCTCCACAGATCACATGAATGAGCCCTTTGCCTTTAAAGCTGAATACAAGGAAACCTAAAAATCATTGCTTGCACAAGGGTTAACTTTTATGGCGAGTAGACTGTGAAAAGCACTTTTCCCACCGCCTAGGCAGAAATAAGCAGTTGAATTCCAGATATGGATACTTTATACATAGTAACATTGCTCCAGCTTGGACCAATGTAACTATGCAAATACTGTACCATACTACCGCTACTACAGTGATCTTCACTCGCTTCCGAGACCTGCTTCACAGACAACATTCAGAGAATGCTTTACATTTTCTCAATGAACACAAAGCATTCTGTGATTGGATGACAGAGAGCGTGACATTCCAGCTCAGCCTCTCCACAATTTCTAATCAGAGAACTCTTTGCATTTTTTGGATGAATGCAAAGTGATCTTTGAATGTTCCTGTACCAAGTGAGAAGCTTCCTGTGTTCACAATGCAGTGGGCAGATGGTCAGAAAGTAGACATACTACAGTAGATAGGTTGACCTTACCATAGTATATCGTCAGACACTGCAGGCATGCTTAAGGAGATGGTGAAAAACTGGACATATCATAGCAAAGACTATGTCCACTGCACATGTGCGAGGAGCGCTCCGCCTCCTAATTGGTCTGGCAGTCTTCTGGGACTAGTGAAAGTTCCCAGGAGATTGCGGGAGGGAGGAGAGGGCCACACTTCCGGTTCACTTCCCCATTGCGAACTGTGGCAGAAGTGGAAGTGTGTACCTGTGAAAAACAGGTATCTGCTCCCACTCAAAAGGTGCCAAATATGGCAGTGGAGAGGGGGGGGGCACAAATAAGCGGAGCTTCCACTTTTGAGTGGAAGTCCGCTTTGTCTAGTATTACCTCTCTTCTAAAGTGAGCATGTGCTGCAGAAATTCTTTTATCCCTGTGTATCTTAGGCAGTAGACAGATTTTTGTAGCATACATACCACATATGAATTAGTATATATATATAATAAATATATAATACCCCTGCGCTATTAGAAAAAAATATATAATAAGCAGCCGGCACTTGGGTGTCCCAACCCTGGCACCAAATACAGTCAAAGGATTACAGATATAAAAGTGCAGTGCTATAAGTACCTCATCCACAAAAATGTACTATATGAAAAATATCTCATACCATATTTACTAAGAAAAAGAAATAAATATATAGTGCTGTGATTTCTCTCAGATAACAAGTGAATAAAAACACACAGCAATCTTCATGCAAGTGCTCCCAGTTGGATAATGAATCCACAGTGACAGGGGTGCCCCCTCACCTTCCTGCCCAGGCCCCTCAGGACCACTGAGCTAGATAAAATGCCTCTTTTGTTATCCTCCCAAGACACCGTGGAAACCTCCTCAGCAATAACGGTGGTAATTCCTCCTCTGATCAGTATATATCCAACGAATACCTCCAGATATTAGTGCGAACACCTCTCCATACATGTCCCACATAAGACAAAGAGATCCAACATAGTGTAAAACTGCATACTTTTAATAGAAACCATACTCAAAGTACTACTCACATTTGTGCAGCTCAATAACCGCATTTCACCACACCATGGGTGTACTAATTGTCTGGATCCTCACAAGGTGCACCAAGATGGCGCCAATGCCAGATATGACGTCACCACGCGGTCCGTTAGGCTCCTCCCACTGGCGTATCTACGTGCTACGTCACGATTGGTTACATGTGACTTCCTCAGGATATAACGGACCGCGTGGTGACGTCATATCCATTTTATCTAGCTCAGTGGTCCTGAGGGGCCTAGGCAGGAAGGTGAGGGGGCACCCCTGTCACTGTGGATTCATTATCCAACTGGGAGCACTTGCATGAAGATTGCTGTGTGTTTTTATTCACTTGTTATCTGAGAGAAATCACAGCACTATATATTTATTTCTTTTTCTTAGTAGATATGGTATGAGATATTTTTCATATAGTACATTTTTGTGGATGAGGTACTTATAGCGCTGCACTTTTATATCTGTAATACATACCACATAGTTTGCATCTGTTTTCATATGTAATGTATGCTTTATTCCTGAAACACTTTATTCCTGAAAAGTCCAGTACTGATTTTGCCAACATTTTTCTGCTTTAGTCAGTACAGTACAAAATGGGTCTCTGCAGACATAAATCTGGTTAAGTCAGTATGGCACAGTTTTGCATTTGTATGCCATGTGTTGATATTTTTTTTGGGGGGGAGGCAGGGGGAGCGGCAGCAAAAGGTAGCTGTCAGAGTAGCATAGGGACTGGCCAGAGAGGGATTACTTTGACGCAGTTGGCCGGCTTAAACATGTATTGCAATGTATGTGAAATAAAAAAAAAAAAAATCTATTTTTATGCCAGGTTTACTACAAAGGGTGCATAGCAGGGTGCAGATGGTTCATCCACAGTGTAAACATGGGTCACCCCTATTTAGCACCTGATGAGTTATATGTATAAGCTATTTGGATTTCAGCAAAGAAATATCTTATTTCTATTGCATAGTGCAGGTCAGTGACTGTAGCTCTCCTACAACTTGTGTCTATTTGCCCCATATTGGCACTATATCAATCGTAGTATGCTAAAAGCAAGTATTTTGCAGAATAAAGTAGGGACTGGCCAGAGAGGGATTACTTTGACGCAGTTGGCCAGCTTAAACATATATTGCAATGTATGTGAACTAAAATCCCTGGTTTTAAGCAAAGTTTGCTAGAAAGGGTATATAGCAATGTGAAGAGGGGTCATTAAAGTAATACTAAAGGATTAATTTTTTTTAAATAACAAACACATCTCACTTGCTCTCTGCAGTGGTTTTGAACAGAGCAGCCCTGATCCTCCTCTTCTCGGGTCCCCCGAAGGTACTCCTGGCCCCTTCCTCCTGTCAGGTGCCCCCACAGCAAGCAGCCTGCTATGGGGGCACCCATTGCTCGGTATGTCGATTCACACACAGAGCTGTGGCTCAGCCCCACCCCCTCTTTTATCATTAGCTCCAGCTGCTGTCTCAGCCAATGAGGAGAAGGAGTCCCGGGATAGCTGAGACTCCAGTGCACATCACTGGATTGAGAGGGAGCTTAGTTATTAGGGGGGCTGGGGGAGCTGCTGCACACAGGTTTTTTACCTTTATGCATAGAATGCATGAAGGTAAAAAAACCTTAAGCCTTTACAACCATTTTAAGAAAATTTACTGTGTTTGGACATAGCACACAATGGGGTTGATTTACTAAAGGCAAATATACTGTGCACTGCAAGTGCACTTGCTCCAGAGCTTAGTAAATGAGGTACGCAAAAAATACCCAATTACATGCAAGGAAATTTAAAAAAAAAACAGCATTTTTGCTTGCACATGGTTAGATGATAAAAATCAGCAGAGCTTCCCCTGAGATCTAGAGCAACTGCACTTACAGTGCACAGACTATCTGCCTTTAGTAGATCAACCCCAATGTAGCTTACTCTTATACCACTGCCGGCTATTTTCCCTTTTTATTTGCATCTCACTCCACCACAATCCCAGCCTCACCAACGTAAACATTCATAAAGAAGTTATGGGGCAACTCCCTGATGGGGACATGGACTCCTATAAAATTCTGTGTGTGTCCCCCCCTTGGAGGAAATCTCCCTAGCTTCCTATTCTGTATGATACCATCAAACAGACAGAATTGGGGAACAATCATCCAAATGGGATACAGAATGCAATAAAAAGATGGCTTTGGTTTGGACCCGTCCACACTCTTTGTAAACCTAATACTCAGTCCCTGGAAGCTAATAACACCTCTCAAATGTGCATTACTCCAATAACCTGGAAACTTTCTGCTGTCACATGTCTCTCTACTAACAAGGCACTCTTACTAGAGGTATGGCTGTCTTGCGGTTAACAATACGTTATTTTAAGTAACTTGGAAATCAGGAGACAAACTGAAGAATCGTCCCTTTCAACCCCCTCCTTCTTGCTAGATAATCTGATTTAGGCCCCATTTACACTTTTGTATGAAATTAACACATGCGTGAGCACAACGCATTAAAGCACATGTTACATATGATGCGGTGTTATACATTCTGGATTGCACTACAACGCACCTACCTTAGTGCATACCATTACAAAATATAGGTCACACCCAAATTATTTTTAATGAGCTGCCTTAATACAACAGATGCTAACACAAGATATAATGCGAAAAATGTAAATTTGCCCTAAACGTTGCCGTTAAAGTTGCTAAGTCAATGCACTTACAAACTTACATACTGGACATACACCTTCAATGTGGTCTGTGTCCCTGTTGAGATTTTTCTGAAAGATATTAGAAGCTGCATCCCCAAAAAAGATATACCCATGACCTGTAAAGAAGTTATGGGACAACTCTCCAATGAGGATACAGACATGTATAAAATTCCGTTTGTGTCCCCATTGGAGGAAATCTCCCTAGCTTCCTATTCTGCAGGATGAAAATAAAAAACACAGCGCAAAAATATTTAAACAAATGAATAAGAAATTAAACAAATGAATAAAAAATATGATATAAAAAATGTCCAAATAAATCTATATGCAAATAAAAGTCCCAATCCAAAGAATAAAGAAATATTAAAATCCAATGTGCTGCAAAATCAACAAAAGGTGCTGTATGCAGAAAGTTCAGTGTATTAACACCATCCGTGACAACCAATATATACAGCACTCACCAGATATATTGGACTCTCAATAATTAAGAGTCAACTATGCTTTGTGGATATTACATATCCTCCCAATAGGGGTTCATACTGCTCAGAAGAAGCTCCAACAGAAGGATTTCTCACACAAATCGATCTGCAGCAAATACAGTATAAAGAAACATAAAGTTCATAGATGGGGTTTACCCCAAAGTTAGCCGAGTCCAACTCTGGCTGTTTGGCAGCTCCCAGCAAACGCCTTAATACAACACATGCTAACACAAGATATAATGCAAAAATGTAAATGGGCCCTAAACGTTGCTAAGTCAATGCACTTACAAACTTACATACTGGACATACACTTTCAGTGTGGTCTGTGTCCCTGTTGAGATTTTTCTGAAAGATATTAGATGCTGTGTCCCCAAAAAAGATATACCCATGAAATATAAAGATGTTATGGGACAACTCCCCAATGGGGATACAGACACCTATAAAATTCTGTGTGTGTCCCCATTGGAGGAAATCTCCCTAGCTTCCTATTCTGTATGATACCCATCAAACAGGCAGAACTGGGGAACAATCATCCAAATCGGGATACAGCATACAATAAAAAGTTGGCTTTGGTTCGGCCCTGTCCACACTCTTTTCAAGCCTAATACTCAGTCCCTGGAAGCTATTAACCTCCACCTCTTAAATGGGCATTACTCCAATAACCTGGCAACGTTCTGCTGCCATACGTCCCTCTGCTAACAAGCCACTCTTACTAGAAGTACGGCTCTCTCATGGTTAACAATACATTCTTTTAAGTAACTTGGCACTCAGGAGACAAAATGGAGAATCGTCCCATTCAGCTTCCCCCTACTTACTAGTTAAACTGACTTAGGCCCCATTTATACTATTTGCATTAAATTAACACATGCGTTCGCAAAACGCACAATAGCGCATATTACAGTGCTGCTCGCAGCACTGCACAACCATTGCTGTATGTATTGTGTAACTAACTGGAAACGAGCTGTGAATCATGGACAAGCGCTAAAATATCACAAAAAAAAAACATTTATTTAAAACATTCTAGAAAGCTTTCTATAGTTAGATATCATACAACTCTGAAAAACAAGTGTTAGAGGAAATCTTTCATGAATAAAACATGGAGGTTACCACTGCAGACATCTTTCTGAAAATGCTAGTTGCCTGGCTATCATGTTGGACCCTCCAACTTCAATACTGCACCCTGAATAGATATGCAGGGTGGAGTCAGGCTGATTTAGGAAGCTCATGGCACCCCCATAGACCATCATTTTCAAAATTAAAAAAAAAAAAAAAAAAAAGAAATACTGCTACAGGGCAGCATGGGTGCAAAAAAATCACGTATATATATATATGTGATTTTGCAGTTCCGGGTAAGGGGCCATTTGCGGCCTCAGCTGTCAATCACTAGGTCCTGGCTGGTGATCGCCAAGTATCTCCAACAGGGGAGAGACCTGTGTAAAAACAACACAGATCTCTCCTCTGTCAGCTTCTAGCATCAGAATGCCCGCCGCAGTCCCGCTATAAGTTGCTGATCGCCGCCATTACTAGTAAAAAAAAAAATCCCAGTATATATACCGCCATTTGTAAACGCTATAACGTTCACATAAACCAATTAATTTACATGTATTGGGATTTTTTTTTTTTAGCAAAGACGTGTTGCAGAATACATTTTGGCCTAAATTTATGACGAAATTTAATTTTTAAAATTTTTTTTACTGGACATGTTTAATAGCAAAAAGTCAAAAATATTATTTTTTTCTCAAAATTGACGCTTTTTTTTTTTAGAGAGCAAAAATACAATGCACAGGTGATCAAATACCATTGAAAGAAAGCTTAATTTGTGGGAAAAAAAGGGCGTAAATTTCATATGGGTGCAGCGTTGCATTACCGCGCAATTGTTAGTTAAAATAACGCAGTGCCATATAGCAAACAATGGCCTGGTCAGGAATGGGGGTTAATTCTCTGGAGGGCAAGTGGTTAAAGAGTGTCTGAGACATGTTCTAGGGCAACTAGTGCGGCTCCTCATAGCAACCAGTCAGCTTCTGTCTTTCATTTATCTCCACACAGCTTAGAAAATACAGATATTACTGATTGGCAGCTCTCCAGCTTGTCTCAGACACGTTCTTATTCATTCCCCCCATTAATCTGACCTGTACATGCGCGGTTATAATGGGAGGACGTCATATGACGTCCTCTCAGAACGAGAGAACCACCTTGTGCCCGTCATTGGACTATATGGCGGGTGGGAGGTGGTTAAAAAAAAAAATCTTAATTCTTGTGTGTTAGTTTTGTGAATTGAGCCTAATGTGCCTGGTTCTTAAGGGGGTAGTTCACCTTTACCAAAATAGCTGCCTTATGTAGCTAAAGGGCACCTGTTGATAAAAAAACAAACTGTAATTTAATCAAAGCTGAATAATACCCCTGCTATAGGCATAGGCCATTTATGTACCCCTGAAGCCTGGCTGTAAAACCCCAAGAGATGGCGCCCCCCCCCCCTGTACTTCCTACCCAGACATTACTGCTCCCCCCTATCTCTCTCCAATTCTGAGCTTGGCGCTACTGCGACCCAAGAGATACTGACTGCATGGGGATTTGAGAGCTTGTCCCTGTGATGATGGGGGTGAGCAGTAATGGCTGCACAGTTTTAAATAGCAATAGTGGCAGTAAAATAGATATCAGAGATGAAGGCCTCATGCACACAGGGTGTTTGAATTTCTCCTTTGAATGCCTTTTACTCCTGGCAGGAAAAAGCAGCACAAGGCCTGGTTCACATCAATGTGTTTTTTAATGCTTTTTGAAATCTTTGACCAGAAGGACTTCTCCTGTCTACTCTGCCTCTCCCTGTTGGTTCCCTTTTCAGGATGCTTCTGTGCAGCCAGCGTCTATTCTCCCAAACCACCTTTTTGAAAACTCTGATGTTCCACACATGCGCAAGAGAGCGTAAGACGTCATGGGTGATACACTTCTACTCTGCCTGCCACTGGGAGATATCTGCTGGTGGATGCCAGAGTTGTACTGTTTCTGCCTCTGAACTACCGTGCAACCTACAGGTGTTCTAGTTGTCCTGCATATTCCTTGTACCACCCTTTGGCTTTATCTTTGTTTTAGCTGTTGGTGGCTTCTCACATTTGCTTTACTATTGTGCCATTATGCCAACACCCTCAAAAGACCAGCATTCCTAGAGAAGGTAGAGGAGTCGCCTGTGGATGACTACCACAGCCAGCATTGCCTTTTTGTTGCTTTTCTTAACAAAACATTTTCATCATGTGATTGCACAATTATGGAATCCAATAGCCAGAATATTAATTTATGCGGTTAACAATACATTATTTTAGGTAACTTGGAAACCAGGAGACAAACTGAAGAATCGTCCCATTCAACCCCCTCCTTCTTGCTAGATAATCTGATTTCGGCCCCATTTACACTTTTGTATGAAATTAACACATGCGTGAGCACAACGCATTAAAGCACATGTTACATATGATGCGGTGTTATACATTCTGGATTGCACTACAACGCACCTACGTTAGTGCATACCATTACAAAATATAGGTCACACCCAAATTATTTTTAATGAGCTGCCTTAATACAACAGATGCTAACACAAGATGTAATGCGAAAAATGTAAATGGGCCCTAAACGTTGCCGTTAAAGTTGCTAAGTCAATGCACTTACAAACTTACATACTGGACATACACCTTCAATGTGGTCTGTGTCCCTGTTTAGATTTTTCTGAAAGATATTAGATGCTGTGTCCTCAAAAAAGATATACCCATGACCTATAAAGAAGTTATGGGACAACTCTCCAATGGGGATACAGACACCTATAAAATTCTGTGTGTGTCCCTCATTGGAGGAAATCTCCCTAGCTTCCTATTCTGCATGATGAAAATAAAAAACACAGCGCAAAAATATTTAAACAAATGAATAAGAAATTAAATGAATAAAAAATATGATATAAAAAAATGTCCAAATAAATCTATATCCAAGTAAAAGTCCCAATCCAAAGAATAAAGAAATATTAAAATCCAATGTGCCCCAAAATCAACAAAAGGTGCTGTATGCAGAAAGTTCAGTGTATTAACACCATCCGTGACAACCAATATATACAGCACTCACCAGATATATTGGACTCTCAATAATTAAGAGTCAAATATGCTCTGTGGATATTAAATATCCTCCCAATAGGGGTTCACACTGCTCAGAAGAAGCTCCAACAGAAGGATTTCTCACACAAATCGATCTGCAGCAAATACAGCATAAAGAAACATAAAGTGCATAGATGGGGTTTACCCCAAAGTTAGCCGAGTCCAACTCTGGCTGTTTAGCAGCTCCCAGCAAACGCCTTAATACAACAGATGCTAACACAAGATATAATGCAAAAATGTAAATGGGCCCTAAACGTTGCTAAGTCAATGCACTTACAAACTTACATACTGGACATACACTTTCAATGTGGTCTGTGTCCCTCCTGAGATTTTTCTGAAAGATATTAGATGCTGTGTCCCCAAAAAAGATATACCCATGAAATATAAAGATGTTATGGGACAACTCCCCAATGGGGATACAGACACCTATAAAATTCTGTGTGTGTCCCCATTGGAGGAAATCTCCCTAGCTTCCTATTCTGTATGATACCCATCAAACAGGCAGAACTGGGGAACAATCATCCAAAGCGGGATACAGCATACAATAAAAAGTTGGCTTTGGTTCGGCCCTGTCCACACTCTTTTCAAGCCTAATACTCAGTCCCTGGAAGCTATTAACCTCCACCTCTTAAATGGGCATTACTCCAATAACCTGGCAACGTTCTGCTGCCATACGTCCCTCTGCTAACAAGCCACTCTTACTAGAAGTACGGCTCTCTCATGGTTAACAATACATTCTTTAAGTAACTTGGCACTCAGGAGACAAAATGGAGAATCGTCCCATTCAGCTTCCCCCTACTTACTAGTTAAACTGACTTAGGCCCCATTTATACTATTTGCATTTAATTAACACATGCGTTCGCAAAACGCACAATAGCGCATATTACAGTGCTGCTCACAGCACTGCACAACCATTGCTGTATGTATTGTGTAACTAACTGGAAACGAGCTGTGAATCATGGACAAACGCTAAAATATCACAAAAAAAAAACATTTATTTAAAACATTCTAGAAAGCTTTCTATAGTTAGATATCATACAACTCTGAAAAACAAGTGTTAGAAGAAATCTTTCATGAATAAAACATGGAGGTTACCACTGCAGACATCTTTCTGAAAATGCTAGTTGCCTGGCTATCATGTTGAACCCTCCGACTTCAATACTGCAGCCTGAATAGATATGCAGGGTGGAGTCAGGCTGATTTAGGAACCTCATGGCACCTCCATAGACCATCATTTTCAAAATTAAAAAAAAAGGAGAATCCACTCCATAATAGCGGATGCAGCACAGGAGAACCCCAGCTGAAAAGTAGATCTATGCAAGAGCTGTCATCATGACTTTTCACACAGCACAGCAATTATTTCCATGGCCGATTATAAGAACCACAACAAATCATGGAATGATCAGTGCACTGGGCTCCACATTATTATTATTATACAGGATTTATATAGCGCCAACAGTTTGCTCAGCGCTTTACAATATAATGGGAGACAATACAGCAACAATACAGATCAATACAAGAGGGTTAGGAGGGCCTGATCCTGGGAGCTCCAGATGGCATTCTGTTGTTTTCTGAGCCATATAGCGGAGGGTACTGCTGGCAATGTAATCTTCCTAATACTAAATGCCACATGGTCCTTGGTTGCTCACTTTGGGGGTAATTATTATTATTGGGGGGAATTATTAACCCGTTCTGTGCTGCCCTATAGCAGAAATACTGCTACATTGTGGCATGGGTGCATAAAATCACGTATATATGTATATGTGATTTTGCAGTTCCGGGTAAGGGGCCATTTGAGGCCTCAGCTGTCAATCACTAGGTCCTGGCTGGTGATTACTCGCCGGCACCTGGTGATCGCCAAGTATCTCCAACAGGGGAGAGATCTGTGTATAAACAACACAGACCTCTCCTCTGTCAGCTTCTAGCATCAGAATGCCCGCCGCAGTCCCGCTATAAGTTGCTGATCGCCGCCATTACTAGTAAAAAAAAAAAAATCCCAGTATATATACCGCCATTTGTAAACGCTATAACGTTCACATAAACCAATTAATTTACATGTATTGGGATTTTTTCTTTTAGCAAAGACGTGACACAATACATTTTGGCCTAAATTTATGACATTTTTAACATTTTTTTACTGGACATGTTTAATAGCAAAAAGTCAAAAATATTGTTTTTTCTCAAAATTGAGGCTTATTTTTTTATAGAGCAAAAATACAATGCACAGGTGATCAAATACCATTGAAAGGAAGCTCAATCTGTGGGAAAAAAAAGGCGTAAATTTCATATGGGTGCAGCGTTGCATGACCGCGCAATTGTTAGTTAAAATAACGCAGTGCCGTATAGCAAACAATGGCCTGGTCAGGAAGGGGGGTGAATCCTCTGGAGAGCAAGTGGTTAAAGAGTTACTGAGACATGTTCTAGGGCAACTAGTGCGGCTCCTCATAGCAACCAGTCAGCTTCTGTCTTTCATTTTTCTCCACACAGCTTAGAAAATACAGATATTACCGATTGGCAGCTCTCCAGCTTGTCTCAGACACGTTCTTATTCATTCCCCCCATTAATCTGACCTGTACATGCGCGGTGAGAATGGGAAGACGTCATATGACGTCCTCTCAGAACGAGAGAACCACCTTGTGCCCGTCATTGGACTATATGGCGGGTGGGAGGTGGTTAAAAAAAAAAATCTTAATTCTTGTGTGTTAGTTTTGTGAATTGAGCCTAATGTGCCTGGTTCTTAAGGGGGTAGTTCACCTTTACCAAAATAGCTGCTTTATGTAGCTAAAGGGCACCTGTTGATAAAAAAACAAACTGTGCAAAGCTGAATAATACCCCTGCTATAGGCATAGGCCAGTGGTCGGCAAGCCGCGGCTCGCGAGCCACATGCGGCTCTTTACACATTTTAATGCGGCTCTTCTGTGTGCCGGGCGCCCGCTCCCCTCCCTCCTCTCGGGCGGCCGCCCCAAAAGTCAGGACTCTGCAGCTAGCCCAGCAATGGGCAAACTACGGCCCGGCGGACCTTTTAATCCCGCGGAGCGTGGCAAACATTGGCTGTCAGGATGTAGGCGGGGCAGCGTGACAAACTCCTCTCCTCTCACAGTCCGCCCTGAAGACCGGAACGGCGCGGGAACACGGCGAGAGGAACGCGCAGAGCAAAGGTAAGTGAATTGACACAATATGGGGAATGAATTACTATAGGGGGGATGAATTACTATAGGGGGGATAAATTACTATAGGGGGGATGAATTACTATGGGGGGGATGAATTACTATGGGGGATGAATTACTATGGGGGATGAATTACTATATGGGGAACGAATTACTATATGGGGGATGAATTACTATGGGGGATGAATTACTATATGGAGCATGAATTACTATATGGGGGATGAATTACTATATGGGGGATGAATTACTATAGGGGGGATGAATTACTATAGGGGGGATGAATTACTATATGGGGGATGAATTACTATATGGGGGATGAATTACTATGGGAGATGAATTACTATATGGGGGATTAATTACTATGGGGGATGAATTACTATATGGGGGATGAATTACTATGGGGGATGAATTACTATATGGGGGATTAATTACTATGGGGGACGAATTACTATATGGGGGACGAATTACTATATGGGGGATGAATTACTATATGGGGAATGAATTACTATGGGGGATGAATTACTATATGGGGGATTAATTACTATGGGGGATTAATTACTATATGGGGGATGAATTACTATATGGGGGATGAATTACTATGGGGGATGAATTACTATATGGGGGATGAATTACTATGGGGGATGAATTACTATGGGGGCTGAATTACTATATGGGGGATGAATTACTATATGGGGGATGAATTACTATGGGGGATGAATTACTATATGGGGGATGAATTACTATATAGGGGATGAATTACTATGGGGGATGAATTACTATATGGGGGATGAATTACTATGGGGGATGAAATACTATATGGGGGATGAATTACTATGGGGGATGAATTACTATGGGGGATGAATTACTATATGGGGGATGTATTTTCAGTTTTAAAAATGTGGCTCTCAAAATACATTTCAATCGTGGTTTTGGCGAGATTTGGCTAAGTTGAAAAAAAAGGTTGCCCACCACTGGCATAGGCCATTTATGTACCCCCAAAGCCTGGCTGTAAAACCCCAAGAGATGGCGCCCCCCTGTACTGCCTACCCAGACATTACTGCTCCCCCCCCTGACTATCTCTCTCCAATTCTGAGCTCGGCGCTACTGCGACCCAAGAGATACTGACTGCATGGGGATTTGAGAGCTTGTCCCTGTGATGATGGGGGCGAGCAGTAATGGCTGCACAGTTTTAAATAGCAATAGTGGCAGTAAAATAGATATCAGAGATGAAGGCCTCATGCACACAGGGTGTTTGAATTTCTCCTTTGAATGCCTTTTACTCCTGGCAGGAAAAAGCAGCTCAAGGCCTGGTTCACATCAATGTGTTTTTTAATGCTTTTTGAAATCCTTGACCAGAAGGAATTCTCCTGTCTACTCTGCCTCTCCCTGTTGGTTCCCTTTTCAGGCTGCTTCTGTGCAGCCAGCGTCTATTCTCCCGCACCACCTTTTTGAAAACTCTGATGTTCCACACATGCGCAAGAGAGCGTAAGACGTCATGGGTGATACACTTCTACTCTGCCTGCCACTGGGAGATATCTGCTGGTGGATGCCAGAGTTGTACTGTTTCTGCCTCTGAACTACCGTGCAACCTACAGGTGTTCTAGTTGTCCTGCATATTCCTTGTACCACCCTTTGACTTTGTCCTTATTTTAGCTGTTGGTGGCTTCTCACATTTGCTTTACTATTGTGCCATTATGCCAACACCCTCAAAAGACCAGCATTCCTAGAGAAGGTAGAGGAGTCGCCTGTGGATGACTACCATAGCCAGCATTGCCTTTTTGTTGATTTTCTTAACAAAACATTTTCATCATGTGTTTGCACAATTATGGAATCCAATGGCCAGAATATTAATTTATGCGGTTAACAATACATTCTTTTAAGTAACTTGGAAATCAGGAGACAAACTGAAGAATCATCCCATTCAACCCCCTCCTTCTTGCTAGATAATCTGATTTAGGCCCCATTTACACTTTTGTATGAAATTAACACATGCGTGAGCACAAAGCATTAAAATCCAATGTGCTGCAAAATCAACAAAAGGTGCTGTATGCAGAAAGATCAGTGTATTAACACCATCCGTGACAACCAATATATACAGCACTCACCAGATATATTGGACTCTCAATAATTAAGAGTCAAATATGCTCTGTGGATATTACATATCCTCCCAATAGGGGTTCATATTGCTCAGAAGAAGCTCCAACAGAAGGATTTCTCACACAAATCGATCTGCAGCAAATACAGCATAAAGAAACATAAAGTTCATAGATGGGATTTACCCCAAAGTTAGCCGAGTCCAACTCTGGCTGTTTGGCAGCTCCCAGCAAACGCCTTAATACAACACATGCTAACACAAGATATACCGTATTTTTCGCTCCATAAGACGCACCTAGGTTTTAGAGGTGAAAAACAAGAAAAAAAAAATATTCTGAACCAATGGACTGCAGACACAGTACAGGGGATGACCAGAGACTGCGGACATAGTACAGGAGATGACCAAAGACTGTGGACACAGTACAGGAGATGACCAGAGACTGCGGACACAGTACAGGAGATGACCAGAGACTGCGGACACAGTACAGGACATGACCAGAGACTGCGGACACAGTACAGTAGATGACCAGAGACTGCGGACACAGTACAGGAGATGACCAGAGACTGCGGACAAAGTACAGGGGATGACCAGAGACTGCGGACATAGTACAGGAGATGACCAGAGACTGCGGACACAGTGCAGGGGATGACCAGAGACTGCGGACATAGTGCAGGAGATGACCAGAGACTGCAGAAACAGTACAGGAGATGACCAGAGACTGCGGACATAGTACAGGAGATGACCAGAGACTGCGGACATAGTGCAGGAGATGACCAGAGACTGCGGACATAGTGCAGGAGATGACCAGAGACTGCGGACATAGTGCAGGAGATGACCAGAGACTGCAGACACAGTGCAGGGAATGACCAGAGACTGCGGACAGTGCAGGTAATGACCAGAGACTGCAGACAGTGAAGGGAATGACCAGAGACTGCAGACAGTGAAGGGAATGACCAGAGACTGCTGACCTTTGGGGAGGGAGGGGGAGCGGGTACCTGAATTTGACAGGTACCCGCTCCCACTTCCGCGGAGTTGCCTTCCCTCTTCTTCCCGGGCCGGCTTCTGTGACAGCCGGGTGCCCACTGCGCAGGTGCGAGAAGCGCTTCGCTTTGTGAATGGCCCGGCGCCTTCTGGGACCTTTCATGTGTCCCAGAAGACACCGGATCATTCACAAAGCGCAGCACATGCGCAGTGGGCACCCGGCTGTCACAGAAGCCAGCGCGGAAAGACTGTGCAGCGCTGGAGCGAGGAACAGGTAAGGCCCTGCAGGAGACAACAGCTGAGCGGCCGGCCCGGTATTCTGACATGGTGGCCGCAAAAATACCGGACCGGCCACTTTATATTCGCTCCATAAGACGCACTGACATTTTCCCCCCTTTTTGGGGGGGAAAAAAGTGCGTCTTATGGTGCGAACAATACGTTAATGCAAAAATGTAAATGGGCCCTAAACGTTGCTAAGTCAATGCACTTACAAACTTACATACTGGACATACACTTTCAATGTGGTCTGTGTCCCTATTGAGATAAAAAAGATATACCCATGAAATATAAAGAAGTTATGGGACAACTCCCCAATGGGGATACAGACACCTATAAAATTCTGTGTGTGTCCCCATTGGAGGAAATCTCCCTAGCTTCCTATTCTGTATGATACCCATCAAACAGGCAGAACTGGGGAACAATCATCCAAATCGGGATACAGCATACAATAAAAAGTTGGCTTGGTTCGGCCCTGTCCACACTCTTTTCAAGCCTAATACTCAGTCCCTCTAAGCTATTAACCTCCACCTCTTAAATGGGCATTACTCCAATAACCTGGCAACGTTCTGCTGCCATACGTCCCTCTGCTAACAAGCCACTCTTACTAGAAGTACGGCTCTCTCATGGTTAACAATACATTCTTTAAGTAACTTGGCACTCAGGAGACAAAATGGAGAATCGTCCCATTCAGCTTCCCCCTACTTACTAGTTAAACTGACTTAGGCCCCATTTATACTATTTGCATTAAATTAACACATGTGTTCGCAAAACGCACAATAGCGCATATTACAGTGCTGCTCACAGCACTGCACAACCATTGCTGTATGTATTGTGTAACTAACTGGAAACGAGCTGTGAATCATGGACAAACGCTAAAATATCACAAAAAAAACATTTATTTAAAACATTCTAGAAAGCTTTCTATAGTTAGATATCATACAACTCTGAAAAACAGGTGTTAGAGGAAATCTTTCATGAATAAAACATGGAGGTTACCACTGCAGACATCTTTCTGAAAATGCTAGTTGCCTGGCTATCATGTTGAACCCTCCGACTTCAATACTGCACCCTGAATAGATATGCAGGGTGGAGTCAGGCTGATTTAGGAATCTCATGGCACCTCCATAGACCATCATTTTCAAAATTAAAAAAAAAAGAAAAAAAAGGAGAATCCAATCCATAATAGCGGATGCAGCACAGGAGAACCCCAGCTGAAAAGTAGATCTATGCAAGAGCTGTCATCATGACTTTTCACACAGCACAGCAATTATTTCCATGGCCGATTATAAGAACCACAACAAATCATGGAATGATCAGAGCACTGGGCTCCACATTATTATTATTATACAGGATTTATATAGCGCCAACAGTTTGCTCAGCGCTTTACAATATAATGGGAGACAATACAGCAACAATACAGTTCAATACAAGAGGGTTAGGAGGGCCTGATCCTGGGAGCTCCAAATGGCATTCTGTTGTTTTCTGAGCCATATAGCGGAGGGTACTGCTGGCAATGTAATCTTCCTGATACTAAATGCCACATGGTCCTTGGTTGCTCATATTGGGGTAATTATTATTATCGGGGGGATTATTAACCAGTTCTGCGCTGCCCTATAACAGAAATACTGCTACAGGGCGCCACGGGTGCAAAACAGATCACACATATATACACACACACACACACACACACACACACACATTTCCAGTTCCAGGTAGGGGGCCATTTGCGGCCTCAGCTGTCAATCACCGCGTCCTGGCTGGTGATCGCCGAGTATCTCCAACGGGGGAGAGACCTGTGTATAAACAACACAGATCTCTCTCCTGTCAGGTCCTAGTGTCAGAATGCCTGCCGCAGTCCCGCTATAAGTCGCTGATTGCCGCCATTACTAGTAAAAAAAATCCCCGTATATATACCACCATTTCAAAACGTTATTACTTTCACATAAACCAATTAATTTACACGTATTGGGACTTTTTTTTAGCAAAGACATGTCAAAGAACACAATTTGCCCTAAATTTATGACGAAATTTCATTTTTCAAATTTTTTTACTGAACATGTTTGATAGCAAAATGTCAAAAATATTGTTTTTTTCTCAAACTTGACGCTTTTTTTTATAGCACAAAAATACAATGCACAAGCGATCAAATACCACAGAAAGAAAGCTCAATTTGTGGGAAAAAAGGGCATAAATTTCATATGGGTGCAGCGTTGCATGACCGCGCAATTGTTAGTTAAAATAACGCAGTGCCTATAGCAAACAATGGCCTGGTCAGGAAGGGGGGTAAATCCTCTGGAGGGCAAGTGGTTAAAGAGTGTCTGAGACATGTTCTAGGGCAACTAGTGCGGCTCCTCATAGCAACCAGTCAGCTTCTGTCTTTCATTTATCTCCACACAGCTTAGAAAATACAGATATTACCGATTGGCAGCTCTCCAGCTTGTCTCAGACACGTTCTTATTCATTCCCCCCATTAATCTGACCTGTACAAATCCACCAACTCTGCTGTCTCCTAGCCGTCACGACAACATCCCAGCAATTCACTTTTTTTTTTCCTCCGAACTTTATCAAAATGAAACAAAATGACACTTCACCATAGCTCTATGTCTTGTGGTGAAATCAGATGAATCAGGATGTATTATAGAAAAATACAAGGTGTTCGCATTTTTAAATAACACACTGCAACTCACCTGAAGGCAGAATTGTGGTGTGAACAGGGCCCTGGGCTTGAGGCTGTGAGTGAGACCTTGGCTGCATAAACAATAGGCTGGCTGTTGCTAGGCAACAGTGCACTGTGACCTCACGCTGTGATGTCATCAAGCTGCTTGCAGCTACGGAAGCGCTGAGTTAGCAGGAGTCATTAGGGGATTGGTGTTTGAGGAGTGAGCAGCAGAATGTACACGCTAGTGTTTTTCGTGATTTTTGCGATTCTTCCTGTAGCCACAGGATTTCCTGTGCGCACAGCAACATGTAAGTGACATTTTTAATAGTTTTTTTCTTATATAGGGTAGTAAATGAAAAGTAAAGAATTAGGCTGGAAAGTCAAAGGTGACCCAGAATCCACCCCTCTGAAAAGGCCACCTCTCCCAATATAGCAGAATAGGAGAATAGAGGTGTGGTTTATCAAAAGTAGGCGTGGTTTGCTCATTTATTTCTGGGTTTTGGTGCCATTAGGCTCAATACGCAAAGCTTGATCACAAAATAAGGAGCTTTATTTGAGCTATGTGACTAGAATTTTCAGATCTCACTGCACTGAAAATAAATGTCACTTTCTTAAAAAAAACCAAAAAAAAAACCATGTAATTCTTGTGTGTTAGTTTTGTGAATTGAGCCTAATGTGCCTGGTTCTTAAGGGGGTAGTTCACCTTTACCAAAATAGCTGCTTTATGTAGCTAAAGGGCACCTGTTGATAAAAATCAAACTGTGCAAAGCTGAATAATACCCCTGCTATAGACATAGGCCATTTATGTACCCCCAAAGCCTGGCTGTAAAACCCCAAGAGATGGCGCCCCCCCTGTACTGCCTACCCAGACATTACTGCTCCCCCCCTTACTATCTCTCTTCAATTCTGAGCTCGGCGCTACTGCGACCCAAGAGATACTGACTGCATGGGGATTTGAGAGCTTGTCCCTGTGATGATGGGGGCGAGCAGTAATGGCTGCACAGTTTTAAATAGCAATAGTGGCAGTAAAATAGATATCAGAGATGAAGGCCTCATGCACACAGGGTGTTTGAATTTCTCCTTTGAATGCCTTTTACTCCTGGCAGGAAAAAGCAGCTCAAGGCCTGGTTCACATCAATGTGTTTTTTAATGCTTTTTGAAATCCTTGACCAGAAGGACTTCTCCTGTCTACTCTGCCTCTCCCTGTTGGTTCCCTTTTCAGGCTGCTTCTGTGCAGCCAGCGTCTATTCTCCCAAACCACCTTTTTGAAAACTCTGATGTTCCACACATGCGCAAGAGAGCGTAAGACGTCATGGGTGATACACTTCTACTCTGCCTGCCACTGGGAGATATCTGCTGGTGGATGCCAGAGTTGTACTGTTTCTGCCTCTGAACTACCGTGCAACCTACAGGTGTTCTAGTTGTCCTGCATATTCCTTGTACCACCCTTTGACTTTGTCCTTGTTTTAGCTGTTGGTGGCTTCTCACATTTGCTTTACTATTGTGCCATTATGCCAACACCCTCAAAAGACCAGCATTCCTAGAGAAGGTAGAGGAGTCGCCTGTGGATGACTACCACAGCCAGCATTGCCTTTTTGTTGATTTTCTTAACAAAACATTTTCATCATGTGATTGCACAATTATGGAATCCAATGGCCAGAATATTAATTTATTCTGACCATTGGAATGAATGAATGAACACTCAAGCATATGTCTGGTATATGCTTGACGCATATATGCTTTATGCATGATGCATTTATGTGCATTAAGTGTTTTTTTCTGCCCAAAAGCTTGTCTCCTGAACATGCTGGTGATGTTTTTTTTTCAGCCTGTAAATGCTGCTGTTCTAATACGCCTGTAAATGCCTATGTGTGCACAGACACACTGAAGTGCTTTTAAAGGCTGAAAAAAAAACAAAACGACTGTAAAACAGATATTTATTAACGCTGTGTGCATGAGGCCTAAAGCCCATCTTAAGGGTCAACTTTGTCAAGTTTTAAAAGTGTATGTAAAACCTAACAATGAACTTCTGTTTGCTCCCTTTTGGTCTGTTTAATATACAATTGGAAGCATTTTGTTATATAAGTTTGATAAGTGCTAAAAAACAAAACAAAAACCTATTGATCTTGTCAGAAATTCAGAGCTATCCGGAGTCCTCTCCAGATCTCCTGTAATATTTTAAAAAGTCTCTTCTGTCCTCCTAGTTCTTGTCTTGGACTACACAATGATTAGTATTTATGTTGTGGATATTGAAAAGTAGGAGTGGCTGAATAGTTTAGCAAAGACATGTCCAACTGGGCAGGGCTAACACCATTCACCCTAAAAGTCGCCATTAAGGTTGCTTAGATAATGCATTCAAAAACTTACAACTGTTTTTTTTTCTTTTTTGGCAGTCTACTACGATTATGATTCTGAACGACTGGAAACAATGCCCCATGGGGGGCTGGAAACAATGCCCCATCAAGGGATGGAAACAATGCCCCATCAAGGGCTAAAAACAATGCCCCATCGAACGCTGAAAACATTGCTCCATGGAAAGCTGGAAACAATGCCCCATCAAGGGCTGGAAACAATGCCCCATGGAGGGTTGGAAACAATGCCCCATGAAGGGCTGGAAACAATGCCACATCGAACCCTGAAAACATTGCTCCATGGAAAGCTGGAAACAATGCCCCATCAAGGGCTGGAAACAATGCCCCATGGAGGACTGGAAACAATGTCCCATCAAGGGCTAAAAACAATGCCCCATCGAACGCTGAAAACATTGCTCCAACGAAAGTTGGAAACAATGCCCCATCCAGGGCTGGAAACAAAGCCCCATCAAGGGCCGGAAACAATGCCCCATCAAGGGCCGGAAACAATGCCCCATCAAGGGCCGGGAACAATGCCCCAAGGGCCGGACACAATGCCCCAAGGGCCGGACACAATGCCCCAAGGGCCGGACACAATGCCCCATCAAGGGCCGGAAACAATGCCCCATCAAGGGCCGGAAACAATGCCCCAAGGGCCGGAAACAATGCCCCATCAAGGGCTGGAAACAACGCCCCATGAAAGGCTGGAAACAACGCCCCATGAAAGGCTGGAAACAAAACCCAATGGAGAGCTGAAAGCAATAAACGACAATATCAACTATGAAGGCCTTAATACAACATCATCTGTAAACGTGACAACATCAACAATGATGCCAAATTCTACAGACCAGGCTGAAAAGAAATCTTTCTTTTCCAAAGTCAAATCCTACATAAACGGTAAGTATTTATCACCCACTTTTTAATATAAACATTATAGGCCTCATGCACCCTGGCTGTTCAGCCTTGATGTATGAGGCTCCAGCCTTTAGGTTCTGGTGGAAGATACAGGTGCACTGTCTAGCCCAGGGGTGGGCAAACTTTTTGACTTGAGGGCCGCAATGGGTTCATATATTGGACCCGGGGGCCGGACCAAGAGTAGATGAATGATGTGTATGTGTCATCCATAGTAAGTATAGTAATATTCCCCCATAGTAAGCATAGTAATTAATCCCCCATATAGTAATTCATCTCCCATAGTAATTCATCCCCCATATAGTAATTCATCCCCCATATAGTAATTCGTCCCCCATATAGTAATTCGTCCCCCATATAGTAATTCATCCCCCATATAGTAATTCATCCCCCATAGTAATTCATCCCCCATAGTAATTCATCCCCCACATAGTAATTCATCCCCCATATAGTAATTCATCCCCCATAGTAATTCATCCCCCACATAGTAATTCATCCCCCACATAGTAATTCATCCCCCATATTAATTCATCCCCCATATTAATTCATCCCCCATATTAATTCATCCCCCATATAGTAATTCATCCCCCATATAGTAAGTCCCCCATATAGTAAGTCCCCCATATAGTAATTCATTCCCCATATAGTAAGTCCCCCATATAGTAATTCATTCCCCATATAGTAAGTCCCCCATATAGTAATTCATTCCCCATATAGTAAGTCCCCCATATAGTAATTCATTCCCCATATAGTAAGTCCCCCATATAGTAATTCATCCCCCATATAGTAATTCATTCCCCATATAGTAAGTCCCCCATATAGTAATTCATTCCCCATATAGTAAGTCCCCCATATAGTAATTCATCCCCCATATAGTAAGTCCCCCATATAGTAATTCATTCCCCATATAGTAAGTCCCCCATATAGTAATTCATCCCCCATATAGTAAGTCCCCCATATAGTAATTCATTCCCCATATAGTAAGTCCCCCATATAGTAATTCATCCCCCATATAGTAAGTCCTCCATATAGTAATTCATTCCCCATATAGTAAGCCCCCCCTGTGTCAATTCACTTACCTTTGCTCCTCCGCGCGTTCCTCTCGTATTCCCGCGCCGTTCTGGTCTTCAGGGAGGACTGTGAGAGAAGAGTTCGTCACGCTGCCCCGCCTACATCCTGGCTGCCCCGCCTACATCCTGACAGCTGCAGAGTCCTGACGCCCGAGAGGAGGGAGGGGGCGGCCATCCTAGAGGGGGGGCGGCCATCCGAGAGGAGGGGAGGGGAGAGGAGGAGAGGAGGTCGCCCGCCCGCCCGCCCGAGAGGAGGGAGGGGAGCGGGCGCCCGGCACACAGGAGAGCCGCATCTATTGTAAAGAGCCGCGGCTTGCCGACCACTGGCCTTGCGGGAGCCTAGCTCCGCGGGCCGGATTAAAAGGTCCGCCGGGCCGTATACGGCCCGCGGGCCGTAGTTTGCCCATTGCTGGTCTAGCCCCACTGCCAGCAGCCTATCAAACTCTAGACAGTGTGCCAAGAAGTACTTATGTTTATTGAAGCTGTGTTTCTATGTGAAAATATTCTTTGTTTCTCTAACTTTTTTTTTTCTTTTACAGTACAAAAGATCAAGCACTGGTCCTTCGTCGTTTTTTTTGTCGTATTTGGAATATTTCTGAGCCTCGGCTGCATCTAGTAAGTTTCAAAAAATATTTCCTCAGTACATTCACTTCTTGACAACACTCATAAGGATGAGTCTGTATCCATCCTATCTACTTTATCATTGACCACAAAGCTCAAGCAGTAACAGAATAGGGAAAGCTTTTATTGTATCATGGGGGCTTAAATAGTTTTCTTGTCCCAGTGCAAGCCTGCTAAAGAGGAGTGTTCATATACAAGAACAAACGCACACATTTCTTCACCTGACCTTGATAGTAAAATGCACTGAACTGGGACATACATGTAGCCAGTGAAAGTACAAAACCCTAATTGACTGGTTCCCCAGATGCGCACCCTGCAAAAGTATAAATACTTACCTTCTATGCTGACCAGACCACTGAACTCTGCTATTTACAAAAGGAATGGTCACTTGATCTTTGCTGAAAACTGACACTTCCAGGAGTGTCGCCTTATTCCCCTAATGTTCCTCCTATTGACCTCCATGTTACTACAGGACAAAGTAATAACAGGACAGAAGGAACCACTGATTGCTGCAAGGCACCAAGGAGGTCAGATTCCCAACAGAATTCAGAGGACCATTCCTTTTCAATACAGCGGTATTTGGTAGCATGGATAGAGAAAAAAGTAATTAAATAGAATTGCCTTTTGCAGGTTATTGCAATTGGGCAGTTTTAAAATATGTGGCAGGGTCACATTAAACAGGATTAGTATGACAGCCATCCAATTTACACATATAAATTTAATACAGATCCCACATTTATCCTGAATGTTTCCTTTTAAAGTGGAACTTTAGCTGACACAGTGTACATCCAAGTCCTTAAAGGATAAGTTCACCTCTTGTAACATGTTACATCCATATTCAGGGTGTAAAATGTTACAACTAAACCTACCTTCGCACAGACCCCATTCCGATCCCTCATTGTGACAGCTAGCAAGGGATCTTCTACCCCCGCTAGCTGTCACAATCTGAAAAAGACAAGGCCATGCAGGGATCCACCCGCCTGGCTGGGGGAAAACTAGGAGTTCTCAATGAGCAACCAAGGCGCTGTTGAGATACACTGAGAAGTCTGCAGGAGTCCTGTATGGCACCCGCGTTCTGCTGATCGCAGGAGCAATGCTTTACAGGATCCTTAGAAAAAAAAAAATAATAAATGCACATTTTTTTTTGTACTTGCAAACAGATGTGCATATATTATTGTTTTCAAAAGGTGAACTTATCCTTTAAAAAAGCTTTCACAGAGGCTCTCTTCTTTAGTAGGTACTGCAGCTCATGAACGAGTACATAAACTACCTTTACCTACTTTTAGGTTGAATTGTGGCTTCCCATGTGTGTTCACATGTGTGTTCAGCAGCTAACTGCAAGAGCATATGCACTTACAGTTTTCCTTTTTACCAAAGTCTCACAAATATCTGTTGATCCTGCCAGTTAAGATCACCTAATTCAGCTTTCTGAGATGGGGTGACAACACTGCTGGACTGCTTGAAATCACAGTAGTGTTGTCACCCTTATGTAATCAGTGCCTGCTTCCACTACAGTGGGATAAGATGCCACAGGGGGCAAATAGCTGATTCATAAACCTGTAGTATGTCATTCAGCAGCTGGTCACATCTAGTCCTGCCCACTGCTTTCTGGATTGATAGCACTGCATCTGCTGCCTAAACCCTCTCAATGTGAGCTGTGGTGTCTGGGGGAGGGAGTGTGTGGGCTACAAATGAAGGGAGATTTGGGACATGTCTGCACTTTCATACAGAAACCTTTACTTTCAGGGACATAGACAATACTTTTGAAGTACTATAATGACAAAGTTTTATTTAACTAATGTTCTTTTCGCTAATGTTTTTTATTTTTTTTTTATTTCAGCAAAATATTAGAATGCATCTTCCTAGTGCCATGTATACGAGACTTTTTTGCGGATAAAGAATCTCTTATTGAACGCGGGCCAGGTAAATATAATTAGATCCTTTTATATGAATAAGTGAACACTGGGTGCATATCATACATCACAGTGTAGAAACCTACATTTGGTGAGGAAAAACTAAAGCCTTGTACACAGGGCCGAATATCGGATGGTATCTGTTGTCTTAACAGGAACCGGCCAACATTTGGCCCTGTGTACGGCAGCCGCTCGGCTTTCAATCAGCGCTCTCAGCCAATGACTGACAGCGCTGACTGATGTGTTCTGGCTTCCAGATGTTACTGCTCGCCCCCACTATCACAGGTATGAGCTCTCTCTCTCCAATTCTGAGATCATTGCTGCCATGACACAGGAGATAGTGAACAGCACACACGTGGGGGTTAGGGAACTTGTTCCTGCGATGATGGGGGTGAGCAGTAAAGACTTTATAATTCATAGTTTTGAAGAGTAATAGTGGCAGCAAAATAGATACCAGGAATTAAAGCCTAACTCAAGGGTTGACTTTTGTTAAGCATTAAAGTATATGTAAACCCTAACAATGAACTTCTATTTGCTTCCCTTTGGTCTGTTTAATATACAATTGGAAGCATTTTGTTATATGAATTTGATAACTGCAAAACAAAATGTTGTCAGAAATTCTGAGCTGTCCTGAGTCCCCTCCAGATATCCTGTGCTATCTCAAAAATTCTCTTCAGTCCTCCTAGTTCTTATCTTAGACTACAGAATGATTAGCATTTATGTTGTAGATATTGAAGAGTAGGAGTGATTGAATAGTTTAGCAAAATACATGTCCAACTGAACAGGGCTGACACCATTCAGATCACAAAACTGCTGTGTGTTGTCATCCCACAACAGGATTTAGGATCTGAGTGCACTTCTAACAGATCAACAGGTATGTTTCTGTACTTGCAGGGTCGTTAAAAGGATAAAGTATAGGGAAAGGTGCACTTATTGCAGATATGAACTGCATACTGGACATACACTTTCAATGCAGTCTGAGTGCCTTTTGAGATTTATCTGTAAGATTTTAGAGGCTGAGTCCCCAGAAAAGATATAGTCATGATCTATAAAAATGTTTTAGGACAACTCCTCAATGTGGACATAAAATTCTGTGTGTGTCCCCTTTGTAGGAACATTCCCTATCTTCCTGTTCTGTATGATACCACAAAACAGACAGAATTGGGGAACAATCATCCAAATGGGATACAGAATACAATAAAACGTTGGCTTTGGTTTGGACCCGTCCACACTCTTTGTAAACCTAATACTCAGTCCCTGGAAACTAATAATACCTCTAAAATGCACATTACTCCAATAACCTGACAACTTTCTGCTGCCACATGTCTCTCTACTAACAAGGCACTCTTACTAGAGGTATGGCTGTCTTGCGTAACTTTTAAATCAGGAGACAAACTGAAGAATCATCCCATTCAACCCCCTCCTACTTGCTAGATAATCTGATTTAGGCCCCATTTACACTTTTGTATTAAATTAACACATGCGTGAGCACAACGCATTAAAGCACATGTTACATATGTTGTGGTGTTATACATTCTGGATTGCACTACAACACACCTACGTTAGTGCATACCATTACAAAAAATAGGTCACACCCAAATTATTTTTAATGGACTGCCTTAATACAACAGATGCTAACACAAGATATAATATAAAAGTGTAAATGGGCCACAAAAATTTCTGTTCAAGTTGCTAAGACAATGCACTTACAACTGTTTGTATTTCTTTCTTTTTTGGCAGACCAACCCCATGAAGGCACGGAAGAAGCACCCCGTGAGGGCGCAGAGGCAACACCCCGTGAAGGCGCGGAAGCAACACCCCGCCAGGGCGCGGAAGCAACACCCCGTCAAGGCGCGGAAACAACACCCTGTCAGGGCACAGAATCAACATCATCTGAAGTCCCTGAAACAACTTCATCTGAAGGCAGGAAAACATCATCTGAAGTTCTGAAAACAACTTCATCTGAAGGATGGGAAACAGCTTCATCTGAAGGATGGGAAACAGCTTCATCTGAAGGCTGCAAAACAATGTCATCTGAAGGCTGGAAAACAATGTCATCTGAAGGCTGGAAAACAATGTCATCTGAAGGCTCGGAAACAACGTCATGTGATGCCCCGGAAACAACATCATCTGAAGGCCCGGAAACATCATCTGACCTGGAAAGACCACTGCATGAAGGACTGAAAACAAAGAGCCAACAAAAGCTAAAAACAAAGCGCCAACGAAGGCTGAAAACAAAGTGCCAACGAAGGCTGAAAACAAGGCGCCAACGAACTCTGGAAGCAATGCACCATCAAAGACTGAACACAATGAGCCATCAAAGGCTGCAAGCAATGCCCTATTGAAGGCTGAATATAATGCTCCATGGATCATTGCAGCAGCCATGTAGAGGAGAATGGATGTTTCTTTCTTTTAAACCCGCACTGTTGAACCCACAGCAGTACAAACAGACTGAAAGATTTTTGGCCCCTGTATACCCTGCTTGAGGCGTGCTGAAAATCCACACCAGACCTATATTCGAGCAAGAAGCCTGGCAGGCTAGCAAAAGGGGGTAAGAAGACAAGCATGGGGGTCCTCCCCCTTTCTGAACCATATTAGGCCAAATTCCCTCAACACTGGAAGGGTACCTTAGCAGGGCAGGCCCCTCTGGCAAAGCACCTTGTCCCCATGTTGATGAGGAAAGGCTTTCTCCCCACAATCCTGCGCCAATGGTTGTGGTGGGGCGTGGGGGAGGGCAGTTGCAAAGCGACGGTCGTGTATCTCTCCCTCTAGCAGCTGACGAGCCAGGACCAGGGAACAGCCTGGAGCAGGGAGAGGAGAAGTGTCAGAGAGGAAAGAGCCCGGAGGAGGTGAGTTGTGTTGTCTTCTGAGGGCTCTCCCTCCTGTCATCCATCCAGTACTTTACACACTGACAGATCGTATGGGACTGCACACCCCCCACCCTCCTGCTGCCGAGAGAAAGAAAGGGAAGAGAGAGAAGGAGAAAGGGAAGAGAGAAAGGGAGAAAGGGGAGAGAGAAAGAGGGGGAAAGAGAGGGGGGGAGAGAAGAGAGAGATAAAAGGGAAGAGAAGAGAGAGAGGGGGAGAAAGAGGGAAGAGAGGGGGAGAAAGAGAGAGAGAGAGGGAGAAAGAGAGAGGGAGAAAGGGAGAGAGAGACAGAGAGAGAAGGGGCAGAGAGAGATGTAAGAGAGGGGAGAGAGAGGGAGGGGGGAGAAAGAGAGGAATGAGGGAGAAAGAGAGAAAGTGAAAGGGAGAGAGAGAGGAGAGAGAAAGAGAGAGGGGGGAGAAAGAGGGAAGAGAGGGAGAAAGGGAAAGAGAGAGAGAGAGGAAAGAGAGAGGGAGAAAGAGAGAGAAGGGGAGAAAGAGAGGGAAGAGAGAGAGAGGGAGAAAAAGAGCGGGAGAGAGAGGGAGAAAAAGAGCGGGAGAAAGAGGGAGAAAAAGAGCGGGAGAGAGAGGGAGAAAAAGAGCGGGAGAGAGAAGAGAGAGGGATGAGAGAAAGAAAGAGGGAGAAAGAGAGAGGGAGAAGAAAGAGAAGCGACAGAGAGAGAGGGGGAGAAGGAGAGAGTGTGGAGAGAAAGAAAGAGAGGGGGGGAGAGAGGGGGAGAGAGAAAGAAAGAGAGGGGGGGAGAGAGGGGGAGAGAGGGGGGGAGAGAGGGGGGAGAAAGAGAGAGGGGGGGAGAGGAAAAAGAGGGGGAGAGAGGGGGAGGGAGAGAGAGGGGGGAGGAGAAAGAGGGAGGAGAGAGAGAGCGAAAGAGAGAGAGAAAGAGGAGGGAGAGAGGAGAGAGACATAGAAGATAGAGGGAAGAGAGAGAGAGAGAGTGGGAAGAGAGAGAGGGGAGAGAGAGACGGAGAGAGGGAGGGAGAAAGAAGAGAGAGAAGAAGGAGAAACGAGCGAGAGAGGGAGAAATAGAGGGAGAAAGAAGAGAGAGAGGAAAGAGAAACGAGCAAGAGAGGGAGAAATAGAGGGAGAAGGAGAGAGAGAGGAGAAAGAGGAAGAAAAAGAGAGAGGGGGAGAAAGAGAGGGAGGGAGAGATAAGAGAGAAGGAGAAAGAGAAAGGCAGAGAGGGGGAGAGAGAGAAGAGAGAGAGAGGGAAGAGAGAGAAGAGAGACACCCCCATAAAAAATTATGTAAATAAATTAATTACGGATAAATTAAATAGCTGCTAGCACTTAAGGTGCTGTCCCAATGTAAACATATATTATGAAAATGCAGCTCTATAAACTCATAAAACATAAATATCCCAATGTATCGGTTACATTCGAGTTTGATTTAAGATAGTTATGTTTTAGGAGTTTATAGTGCTGCACTTTTATGATATACGCTACTATTACTAGACAACACATCTTGCTTACAGTAAAAAATACACATACCTTACCCATAGTATAAAATACACCTTACTAGCAATATAAAATACAGATACCATACTAGCAAGTAAAAAGTACACATACCTTACCAGTAATATAAAATACTCCTTACTATCAGTATAAAATTACACATACCTTACTAATAATATAAAATACACACTCCAAACTAGCAGTAGACTTTATACCTTACTAGCTGTTGGAAATCCACACACCTTACCAGTAATATAAAATATACCCTACTAGCAGTAAAAAATACACACACCTTACTAGCAGTAAAACATACACATACCCAGGGGCGGACTTACAGCTCATGGGGCCCCAGGGCATTAGAGGATCATGGGACCCCTGTGTCCTTGCCCACACTCAAAGCACACCCAAAAAAGCCTATAAAAAAGGTACCAGGGGCATTTCATGGGGCCCCCTACTGACTCCGGGTCCTCGGGCAATGCCCGAGTGCTCGAATGGTCAGTCCACCTTTGCACATACCTTACTCTTTACCAGTAATATAAAATACACACTCCTAGCAGTAAAAAAAATATACACAACTTACCAGTAATATAAAATATACCCTACTAGCAGTAGAAAATACATATACCTTACTAGCAGTAGAAAATGCACATACCTTACCAGTAATATAAAATACACCTTCCTAGTAGAAAAAAAAAATATACACACACCTTACTTGTAATATAATATACACCATACTAGCAGTAGAAAAGACACCTTACTAGCAATATAAAATACAGATACCATACTAGCAGTAGAAAATACACCTTACTAACAAGTAAAAAGTACAAACCTTACCAGTAATTTAAAATACACCATACTAGCAACAGAAAATACACACGCTATACTAGCAGTAGAAATACACATGCCTTACCAGTAATAGAAAATACACCTTACTAACAGTATAAAATACACATATTTGACCAGTAATATCAAATACACTTTGAGTGAGTCAGCGTATTATCAGCGCCACACAAATAAACGTGGAAAATACTGTACTGTACTCCCAAACCTGCTGTTCAAAAATCAGCAAATGTATTACATTACCCAATGCTTAATCAAAGAAAAAAACAGTGCTCAAGGAAAAATAAACACAGTGATATATTAACCACTTGCCCTCCAGAAGATTCACCCCCTTCCTGACCAGGCCATTTTTTGCGATACGACGCTGCGTTACTTTAACTAACAATTGCGCGGTCATGCAATGCTGTACATAAATTACATTTGTCATTTTTTCCCACAGACAGAGTTTTCCTTTGGTGGTATTTGATCACCTCTGAATTTTTTATTTTTTACTCTATAAACAAAAAAAGACCGACAATTTTGAAAAAAAAAAAAAAACAAACAATATTTTTTTTACTTTTTGCTATAAAACATATCCAATAGAAAAAATTAAACATTTCTTCATAAATATAGGCCAAAATGTATTCTGCTACATATCTTTGGTGAAAAAAAAAAATTCCTATAAGTGTATAATAACTGGTTTACCTCTTTAATACCTGCCGCAGTGTATATACTGTGGCAGGGTGGCACCGCTCTGCTAGAGCATGTTAAAAAATGGCACTAGCAATACCGTTGTTTTCGCGGGCAGGGGGGCGCGCGCACCCGCGGGTGTCACCACTTGATCCTCGAGGGATCAATCGTTCGGTTTCAGTCAGTGATGTCCGGCTGAAATCGGATGATTGGTCCCTGTCCTATCCTGTCCTGTGTTGACAGTTACACAGGACAGGATATGATATAATTCTCTGCCTGGGCATATTCCGTCCCAGAGAGAGAAGAAGACATACAAATCATGAGTAAAACAGCTCATACCTACAGTTAGAACACACCTAGGTCACATTTAATCCCCTGATGCCCCCCCCCCCAGTTAACCCCTTCACTGCCCTGTCACCAGTGTCATTGATTACAGTGAACAGATTTTTACTGATCACTGTATTAGCGTCACTGGCGACTTCCAATAGTGTTAGCGCCCCTCCCAGATAGCGCCAGTTTGGCCACTAGTACACCAGTAATCCCATTTAACCCCTTGATCGCCCCCCCCCCAGTTAACCCCTTCACTGCCCTGTCACCAGTGTCATTGATTACAGTGAACAGATTTTTACTGATCACTGTATTAGTGTAGCTGGTGACTTCCAATAGTGTTAGCGTCAGTTAGCGCCCCTCCCAGATAGCGTCAGATTGCCCGCTAGTACACCAGTAATCACATTTAACCCCTTGATTGCCAGGAACACCCTCACTGGCATGCTAAACCTCCATTGCTAGTATAGTGTCTGATTGGATCAATATCTTTGAACAGATCAGCGCTATAGCAGCGTTCAAATTACTATACTGTCCCCAAAAACGCAGTGTTAGCGGGATCAGCCCCAACACCTGCCAGCACCTGCGTTTAGCCCCTTCTCCCCCAGCAAGTGCAGTGTCAGTAGATAACTGTCACTTGATACATTACACACAAAACCGCAGTGTTCACAGAATCAGGCCTGATCTTTGTTAGCACTTGTCGGTAAATTTTTTGTAGCAGTTCAAGCAGTCCCTGACAGCCAGGCGCTCTTTTTCCCATGAGTGGCACTAGGTACCTGTAAATTTAGTGGCCAAAATGTCCAACCAAAGGTACTCTAGTGAAGGGGCGTACAGGATTCTGAGCATGTCAGGTGAGAGCGAAGGGGAAGATTCACTGACAGAATCCGCCTCAGAATACAAACCTGTAGACAGCAGCGGCACCCTAACAGATAGCTCAGATGACGGAGAAAAGGTCCCTGCTAAGATCAGGCGTACCCAACCCCATTTCCAGGTTGCTGAGGTGGTACAAACGCATGATGACTCTCATATGCAGCAGAGTGCCAGTACTAGTGCCGCTCTACTTTTTGGTGAACGGGCAAGCACCAGCAGCCTAGTACGTCCTGGTCTTATACATACCAGCACTGCAGTATCACTTGGTGACGTGGCGAGTCCCATAAGTGCAGTACAAGATGGTGCGGTGGTAAGCACAAGTATTGTCCCGCAGCCACCAAGAATTCGCATACAGGCCCGTAGAGCCCATAGTATCCTTCCGGATGTGCTTGCAAATCCAGATTGGCAGCCCACAAATTCTGAAGCACACTTACTTCCCCCATTCACTGCCCAACCCGGAATTCAGGTGGAAATAGCAAATTTAAATACTGCCCTATATTTTTTTTGAGCTGTTTTTCACAGATTATCTTTATGCATTGATTGTGGGTCAAAGCAATTTATATGCACGACAATTTATCG
This sequence comes from Staurois parvus, assembly GCF_062004578.1. Taxonomy (NCBI): domain Eukaryota; kingdom Metazoa; phylum Chordata; class Amphibia; order Anura; family Ranidae; genus Staurois; species Staurois parvus. Next base: position 3,346,869 of record NW_028317815.1, on the reverse strand, counting down.
CAGCCAACCCAAATTCACACCTTGCCAGACCATTCGCATGGAAATCCATTACGGTTTCTGAATTTAAAGTTTTTTTGGGCCTAACCCTCAACATGGGCATTACTAAAAGAAATGAATTGCAGTCGTATTGGTCCACCGACCCGCTTGTTCACATGCCAGTGTTCTCTGCTGTCATGGCCAGGCATAGGTATCAGACGATATTGCGTTTTATGCACTTCAACGACAACACACTCAGTCGTCCTCGGGGTGACCCTGAATTGGACCGGCTCCACAAAATTCAGCCCCTTGTAAATCACTTTATCCAAAAATTTGCAGATGTGTATACTCCCCATCAAAACATCTGCATCGATGAGTCCCTCATTCATTTTTGTGGCCGCCTTGCATTCAAACAGTATATCCCCAGCAAGCGTGCCAGATATGGGGTCACGGTGTATAAGACCTGCGAGAGGGCAACAGGCTATACATGTAAGTTTCGGATTTACGAGGGAAAAGATAGTCACGTGGAGCTCCCCGGATGCCCAGACTACATGGGGAGCAGTGGCAAGATAGTTTGGTACTTGGCGTCATCCTTTTTCTATATGGAGTACCACTTATACGTGGACAATTTTTATTCAAGCCTGCCACTATTTAGACATTTGTACAATCTTGGAATTTGCGCATGTGGTACTGTGCGACCTAATCGCCAGGGCTTCCCCCAACGGTTTGTAAATACCCGTCTTAAAAAGTGGGAAAAAGCCTGCTTGAGAAACGAAGAATTGCTCACAGTGAAGTGGAAGGACAAACGGGATGTTTTCGTCCTGTCTTCCATTCACGCAGATACGACCATCAAAATTGCCACGGCAGCTGGTGTTGTTGAGAAGCCCCTCTGTGTCCACGATTATACCCTTAACATGGGAGGGCTGGACTTCAACGACCAGATGATGAAGCCGTACTTAGTTTCCCGAAAATCCAGGCACTGGTACAAATAAAGTTTATTTATTTCAATTGGCTATATATAATGCTTTTGTTCTTTACAAAGCAACTGAACATAGTGGATCCTACTTAAAATTCCAGGAAGATATCAACAAGGCCCTTTTGTATCCAGGAGGTGCTGTGCCCCAAACCCCCAACCCAGATGCAGTTAGCCGGCTGCATGAGAGGCATTTTGCTGATGTCATTCCTGGTACCCCAACCCAAAGGGACCCCCAAAGAAGATTCCATGTCTGTAGCAGACATGGAATTAGGCGTGACAGCCACTTTTATTTTCCCTCCTGTCCTGGCCAACCTGGCCTCTGCGTCAAGTACTGCTTCCGCCTCTACCATACACTAGTGGAGTATTAGTATAGGGTACAGCACGGCACAGTTCAGGGCACATTTACACAGGGTCTCGAAGATGTTAGGTAGTCAGGAAACTGGCTATCGCATTTGGAGAGACCCTACCATCTGTTTTAGAAGTTAAATGTTAGAGTTTGAAAAAAAAAGTAAAAAAAAAAAATAAAAAAGTACAAAAATTTAAAATTTTAAAAACTAAAAATAGTTATAGTTTTTTTTATTGTTGTCATTTTTGTTATTCTTCTACTTTTACTGTTTTATTGCTACTGTTTTATTGTTAACCTTTGCTGTTTGCAGGAATGCTTTCAGCTGCAGCACTGACCTGTTTATTCTGACAGCAACGGGAACTTGCTCTCAGAATATACATAAATCAGTGTGGGCAGCGCTGTTGGATGAGTTTTTTTAATCCGCAGTTTAAAAAAAGAGCATATATGCCGAAGCATGGGGGCCTGGGGTGGCCAGTGGGTGGATGGCCCCTATGCTTCGGCATATACATATATTTTATATTTGTTGGCACATTTCATGTGTGCCCACCATTAGAAGTGGGTAGATGAAGGGAGGTTTTCTAATGGTGGGAATATCACCACACACTTTTCCTTGCAGAGATCTTTCAATTATAAAGCTGTTTTATTGAGTTACTGTTTTATTGTTAACCATTGCTGATTTCTTTGCAGGATGTCAAACTGCAGCACTGACTTGTTTATTCTGACAGCAATAGGGTCTTGCTTTCAGAATATACATAAGTAGGTGTGTGCAGGGCTGTCGGATGAGATTTTTCATCCGCAGTTAAAAAAAGAGCATATATGCTGAAGCATGGGGGCCTGGGGAGGCCAGTGGGTGGATGGCCCCTATGCTTCGGCATATATATTTTATATTTGTTGGCACATTTCATGTGTGCCCACCATTAGAAGTGGGTGGATGTAGGGAGGTATTCTAATGGTGGGCATACCACACACTTTTTCTGGCAGAGATTTCTTCTCTTTTTTTCCATTCAGCCCACAGGCTGCATAAAGAAAAAAAGAACATAGCATATACACCCAACAAGGACCAGCGACGTACTGATACATCACTGGACTTTGGTCATACCAGCGTGATGCCTGCAGGTGCAGGCATCATCCTGGTATCGGTTTTTTCAGCCGGCAATGGGCTTTCATGTAAAAGCAATCCTAATGGCTAATTAGCTGCAGAATTGCTTTTACAAGCAGCGGGAGAAAATGCCCCCCTCCCCCGCTGCCTTCCACGGCCTTCTTGGGCAGTCCCGTGCCATCGGGGAAACCTGAGAATGCAGCCGGTGTTTCTGCCAGCTGATCATAGAGCTGACTGGAGACCGGAATGGTACCAATCATCTCTATAGTCTAAGAAATCAGAAGCTACGAGCATTTCATCACTTCAGTTGCGCAGGATATAAACAGCGCCATTTGTAAATTGGGAAAGCATCTGATCACACTGATCTTGGTGAGATTAGATAATGTAAGGGCAGAGGCGATATCTAGAGTATGATAGACCCCAGATTTCTCAAAAAAGAATATATGACAATGCCCATTGAAGTTATAGGGGATATTTGAATTCCCTGTGATAGCATTAGAAGTGCTAAAAAAAATAAAAAATTAAAGGGACTGTGCAAGACATTTTTAAATAAATCAGAATAACAAAAAAACAAAGTAACCTCGCCCCCCCACGCACGCATGCACCTGAGGTCGTGAGGGTTGACTCTGTGCCAGTATGGAAACAGTGGTTGCACCATGCATGTGAGGTATCGCCACAAATGTCAGATCAAGGGCAGTAATTATAGCTCTAGACCTCCTCTGTAAATCTAAAATGGTAGCTTGTAAAGGCTTTTAAAGCGTTGCCTATAGATATTAAAAATGAATGCAGTTTGTCGCCATTACACGGGGCATGCGCAATTTTAAAGTATGTCATGTTTGGTATCTATTTACTCAGCATAGCATCATTTTTTATATCTTAACAAATAATTGGCCAATATATTGTGTTTTTGTGCATTAAAATTAGTGTATATTTTTTTAAAAAATTGCATTTGAAAAATTGCTGTGTGAGTACTATGTGAGATACAAAATTGCAGCACCCACCATTTTATTCACTAGGGTGTCTGCTCTAAAAAAATATATAATGTTTGGGGGTTCACTTTAATTTCCTAGCAAAAATACAGATTTTTTTTTAATGTGAACAAAAAGTATCAGAAAAGGCTTGGTCTTCAGGTGGTTAGAAGAGTGAGTGATGTGTGGCATAAACTTCTAATGCTGGGCATAAAATGCCCCCACTCCCCAAAATGACCCCTTTTTGGAAAGTAGACACCGCAAACTATTTGCTGAGAGGCATGTTGAATCAATAGAAAATTTTATTTTTTTACCAAAAGTTTTTGGCAAATGACAAAAAAAAAAAAAAATATTTCACAAAATTGTCATTTAAATAATTTATTGCTCACACAAGCCATGGGTATATGTGGAATTAATCCCCAAAATACATTCTGCTACTTCTCCCGAATATGGGGGTACCACATGTGAGAGACATTTTGGCAGTCTAGCCAAGTATAGGACCCCAAAATCCAATAAGCACCGTCAGGCTTTTAAAGGGCTTTATTTCCTCATTACACTTCCTGACTACCTATCACAGTTTCGGAGGCCCTGGAATGCCAGAATAGCACCAAACCCCCCCAAATGACCCATTTTTGGAAAGCAGACACCCCAAGGAATTTGATAAGAAGCATGGTTAGTATTTTGCAGATCTCATTTGTTGTCACAAGTTTTTGGAAAAAGAAGAAAGAAAACAAAAACGTATTTTTTCTTTTCTTTTTTTATATTTCAAAACCTTGTGAGAAAAAATGAGATCTGCAAAATACTTATCAAGCCTCTTTAAATTCCTTGGAGTGTCTACATCGCAAAAATGGGTCATTTGGGGGGGGGTTTGGTGCTATCCTGGCATTTCAAAGCCTCCGAAACTGTGATTGGTAGCAAGGAAGTGAAATTAAGAAGTTACGTACCTTCAGGCTTTCAAAGTGGTCACTGGATTTCAGGCTCCTGTATGTGGCTAGGCTCCCAAAAAGTCTCACACACATGGTATCCCCATACTCAATAGAAGTAGCAGAATGTCTTTTGGGGTGGAATTCTACATATACCCATGGTTTTTGTGAGCAATATATCATTTAAGTGACAACTTTGTGTAAAAAAAAAAAAAAAAAAAAGTTGTGGAAAATAAAATAAATCTTCCATGGACTCAATATGCCTCTCAGCAGATAGCTTAGGGTGTCTAATTTCGGAAAAAGGGTCATTTGGGGGTGTTTGTACTATCCTGGTATTTTAGCACCTCAAGAAATATGATAGGCAGTCAGAAAGTAAAAGCTGTGTAAATTTCAAATGATCTATACCATAGTAGATACTATAACTTTCACACGAAGCAATCAATATACACTTATTGGGATTTCTTTGTAACAAAAACATGTAGCAGAATACATTTTGGCCTAAATTTATGACATTTGAGTTTTTTGGATATTTTTTATGACAGAAATGAGAAAATGTTTTTTTTTTTAAATTTTGGGATTTTTTTGTTTATAGTGCAAAAAATAAAAGGTGCTCAGTCGATCAAATACCACCAAAAGAAAGCTCTATTTGTGCGAAAAAAAAGACATAAATTTCATTTATGTACAGCATTGCATGACCGCACAATTGTCAGTTAAGTCTAGTGCAGCGCTGTATAGCAAAAAATGGCATAAATTACAGTATCTATACCATAGTTTGTAGACACTATAACTTTCACACAAAGCAATCAATATACACTTATTGGGATTTTTTTACCAAAAACATGTAGCAGAATACATTTTGGCCTAAATTTATGACAACATGATATTGGCACTATATCAATCGTAGTATGCTAAAAGCAAGTATTTTGCAGAATAAAGTAGGGACTGGCCAGAGAGGGATTACTTTGACGCAGTTGGCCAGCTTAAACATATATTGCAATGTATGTGAACTAAAATCCCTGGTTTTAAGCAAAGTTTGCTAGAAAGGGTATATAGCAGTGTGAAGAGGGTTCATTAAAGTAATACTAAAGGCTTAATTTTTTTTAAATAACAAACACATCTCACTTGCCCCTTCCTCCTGTCAGGTGGCCCCACAGCAAGCAGCTTGCTATGGGGGCACCCATTGCTCGGTATGTCGATTCACACACAGAGCTGTGGCTCAGCCCCACCCCCTCTTTTATCATTAGCTCCAGCTGCTGTCTCAGCCAATGAGGAGAGGGAGTCCCGGGATAGCTGAGACTCCAGTGCACATCACTGGATTGAGAGGGAGCTTAGTTATTAGGGGGGCTGGGGGAGCTGCTGCACACAGGTTTTTTACCTTCATGCATAGAATGCATGAAGGTAAAAAAACCTTGAGCCTTTACAACCACTTTAAGAAAATATACTGTGTTTGGACATAGCACACAATGGGGTTGATTTACTAAAGGCAAATATACTGTGCACTGCCAGTGCACTTGCTCCAGAGCTCAGTAAATGAGGTACGCAAAAAATACCCAATTACATGCAAGGAAATTAAAAAAAAACAAAAAAACAGCATTTTTGCTTGCACATGGTTAGATGATAAAAATCAGCAGAGCTTCCCCTGAGATCTAGAGCAACTGCACTTACAGTGCACAGACTATCTGCCTTTAGTAGATCAACCCCAATGTAGCTTACTCTTATACCACTGCCGGCTATTTTCCCTTTTTATTTGCATCTCACTCCACCACAATCCCAGCCTCACCAACGTAAACATTCATAAAGAAGTTATGGGGCAACTCCCTGATGGGGACATGGACTCCTATAAAATTCTGTGTGTGTCCCCCCCTTGGAGGAAATCTCCCTAGCTTCCTATTCTGTATGATACCATCAAACAGACAGAATTGGGAAACAATCATCCAAATGGGATACAGAATGCAATAAAAAGATGGCTTTGGTTTGGACCCGTCCACACTCTTTGTAAACCTAATACTCAGTCCCTGGAAGCTAATAACACCTCTCAAATGTGCATTACTCCAATAATCTGGAAACTTTCTGCTGTCACATGTCTCTCTACTAACAAGGCACTCTTACTAGAGGTATGGCTGTCTTGCGGTTAACAATACGTTATTTTAAGTAACTTGGAAATCAGGAGACAAACTGAAGAATCGTCCCTTTCAACCCCCCCCCCTTCTTGCTAGATAATCTGATTTAGGCCCCATTTACACTTTTGTATGAAATTAACACATGCGTGAGCAAAACGCATTAAAGCGCGTGTTACATATGATGCGGTGTTATACATTCTGGATTGCACTACAACGCACCTACCTTAGTGCATACCATTACAAAATATAGGTCACACCCAAATTATTTTTAATGAGCTGCCTTAATACAACAGATGCTAACACAAGATGTAATGCGAAAAATGTAAATGGGCCCTAAACGTTGCCGTTAAAGTTGCTAAGTCAATGCACTTAAAAATTTACATACTGGACATACACCTTCAATGTGGTCTGTGTCCCTGTTGAGATTTTTCTGAAAGATATTAGATGCTGCATCCCCAAAAAAGATATACCCATGACCTGTAAAGAAGTTATGGAACAACTCTCCAATAGGGTTACAGACACGTATAAAATTCTGTTTGTGCCCCTCATTGGAGGAAATCTCCCTAGCTTCCTATTCTGCAGGATGAAAATAAAAAACACAGCGCAAAAATATTTAACTAGTAGCCGACCACAGATAGCCGAATGACGGCTGCACTGCGGCCGGCCAGTTCTGGGTGGACGTCATATGACGTCCCACCAGAACGCGCTCTCCTGCGCGCCCCAGGGGGCGCGCACCCGGCGATCTCCGTGATCGCTGTGTCCTACGGACACAGCTGATCACGTGATGTGATAAAAGGCCAATCACAGCGTCCTTTTACCACCTGATCAGCAGTGTCCAATGACACGCTGATCAGAGGGAAATGCATGTGCCGGTTCTCGGCTGCACTTTCCTCACGCTGTCAGATCGTGAGGAAAGTACTGCCGAGAACCGGCAGTTGTCAGAGCGAGGATCGGCACCGATCATCAGGGCACTGATGATCAGTGCCCTGATGATCGGTGCCCAGCAGTGCCACCCGCAAGTTCCGCCCACCTGTGCCCAGCAGTGCGCCCACTAACTCCGCCCACCTGTGCCCAGCAGATCACCCACCTGTGCCCAGCAGTGCATCCACCTGTGCCACTCTGCAGTGTCACACACCTGTGCCCAGAAGTGCCACCTACCTGTGCCCAGCAGTGCCACCCACCTGTGCCCACCAGTGCCACCCACCTGTGCCCACCAGTGCCACCCACCTGTGCCTGCCCACCAGTGCCACCCACCAGTGCAGCCCAGCAGTGCTGCCAGTCAGTGCCACCAGTCAGTGCCCAGCGGTTGTGCCAGTCAGTGCCGCCAGTCAGTGCCCAGCAGTGATGCCAGTCAGTGCCGTCTATCAGTACCCATCATCAGTGTCACCTATCAGTGCCGCATATTAGTGCCGCCTATCCGTGACACCTCATTAGTGCTGCCTATCAGTGCCCTTCAGTGCTGCCTATAAGTGCCCATCAGTGCCGCCTATCAGTGCCCATCAGTGCTGCCTCATCAACGCACATCAGTGAAGGAGAAAAATTACCTGTTTGAAAAATTTTATAATAGAAACAAAGAAACTTTTTTTTTTTCAAATTTTTGCAACTTTTTTATTTATAGCGCAAAAAATAAAGCGCCCAGCGGCGATTAAATACCACCAAAAGAAAGCTCTATTTGTGAGAAAAAAATGATCAAAATTTCATATGGGTACAATGTTGCATGACCGCGCAATTGTCAATCAAAGTGCGGCAGCGCTGAAAGCTGAAAATTGGCCTGGTAAATAAGGGGGTATAAGTGCCTGGTAGGCAAGTGGTTAAACAAATGAATAAGAAATTAAACAAATGAATAAAAAATATAATATAAAAAAATGTCCAAATAAATCTATGTGCAAATAAAAGTCCCAATCCAAAGAATAAAGAAATATTAAAATCCAATGTGCCCCAAAATCAACAAAAGGTGCTGTATGCAGAAAGTTCAGTGTAATAACACCATCCGTGACAACCAATATATACAGCACTCACCAGATATATTGGACTCTCAATAATTAAGAGTCAACTATGCTTTGTGGATATTAAATATCCTCCCAATAGGGGTTCATACTGCTCAGAAGAAGCTCCAACAGAAGGATTTCCCACATTAATTGATCTGCAGCAAATACAGCATAAAGAAACATAAAGTTCATAGATGGGATTTACCCCAAAGTTAGCCGAGTCCAACTCTGGCTGTTTGGCAGCTCCCAGCAAACGCCTTAATACAACACATGCTAACACAAGATATAATGCGAAAAATGCAAATGGGCCCTAAACGTTGCTAAGTCAATGCACTTACAAACTTACATACTGGACATACACTTTCAATGTGGTCTGTGTCCCTGTTGAGATTTTTCTGAAAGATATTAGATGCTGTGTCCCCAAAAAAGATATACCCATGAAATATAAAGAAGTTATGGGACAACTCCCCAATGGGGATACAGACACCTATAAAATTCTGTGTGTGTCCCCATTGGAGGAAATCTCCCTAGCTTCCTATTCTGTATGATACCCATCAAACAGGCAGAACTGGGGAACAATCATCCAAAGCGGGATACAGCATACAATAAAAAGTTGGCTTTGGTTCGGCCCTGTCCACACTCTTTTTCAAGCCTAATACTCAGTCCCTGGAAGCTATTAACCTCCACCTCTTAAATGGGCATTACTCCAATAACCTGGCAACGTTCTGCTGCCATACGTCCCTCTGCTAACAAGCCACTCTTACTAGAAGTACGGCTCTCTCATGGTTAACAATACATTCTTTAAGTAACTTGGCACTCAGGAGACAAAATGGAGAATCGTCCCATTCAGCTTCCCCCTACTTACTAGTTAAACTGACTTAGGCCCCATTTATACTATTTGCATTAAATTAACACATGCGTTCGCAAAACGCACAATAGCGCATATTACAGTGCTGCTCACAGCACTGCACAACCATTGCTGTATGTATTGTGTAACTAACTGGAAACGAGCTGTGAATCATGGACAAACGCTAAAATATCACAAAAAAAAACATTTATTTAAAACATTCTAGAAAGCTTTCTATAGTTAGATATCATACAACTCTGAAAAACAGGTGTTAGAGGAAATCTTTCATGAATAAAACATGGAGGTTACCACTGCAGACATCTTTCTGAAAATGCTAGTTGCCTGGCTATCATGTTGGACCATCCGACTTCAATACTGCACCCTGAATAGATATGCAGGGTGGAGTCAGGCTGATTTAGGAATCTCATGGCACCCCCATAGACCATCATTTTCAAAATTAAAAAAAAAAAAGGAGAATCCACTCCATAATAGCGAATGCAGCACAGGAGAACCCCAGCTGAAAAGTAGATCTATGCAAGAGCTGTCATCATGACTTTTCACACAGCACAGCAATTATTTCCATGGCCGATTATAAGAACCACAACAAATCATGGAATGATCAGAGCACTGGGCTCCACATTATTATTATTATACAGGATTTATATAGCGCCAACAGTTTGCTCAGCGCTTTACAATATAATGGGAGACAATACAGTAACAATACAGATCAATACACGAGGGTTAGGAGGGCCTGATCCTGGGAGCTCCAGATGGCATTCTGTTGTTTTCTGAGCCATATAGCGGAGGGTACTGCTGGCAATGTAATCTTCCTGATACTAAATGCCACATGGTCCTTGGTTGCTCATATTGGGGTAATTATTATTATCGGGGGGATTATTAACCAGTTCTGCGCTGCCCTATAGCAGAAATACTGCTACAGGGCGCCACGGGTGAAAAAAAAACACATATACATATATATATACACACACACACACACACACACACACACACACACACACACACATTTCCAGTTCCAGGTAGGGGGCCATTTGCGGCCTCAGCTGTCAATCACCGCGTCCTGGCTAGTGATCGCCGAGTATCTCCAACGGGGGAGAGACCTGTGTATAAACAACACAGATCTCTCTCCTGTCAGCTCCTAGTGTCAGAATGCCTGCCGCAGTCCCGCTATAAGTCGCTGATTGCCGCCATTACTAGTAAAAAAAATCCCCGTATATATACCACCATTTCTAAACGTTATAACTTTCACATAAACCAATTAATTTACACGTATTGGGATTTTTTTTTTAGCAAAGACATGTCAAAGAACACAATTTGCCCCAAATTTATGACGATTTATTTTTCAAATTTTTTTACTGAACATGTTTAATAGCAAAAAGTCAAAAATATTGTTTTTTCTCAAAATAGACGCTTATTTTTTTATAGAGCAAAAATACAATGCACAAGCGATCAAATACCACAGAAAGAAAGCTCAATTTGTGGGGAAAAAAAGGGCATAAATTTCATATGGGTGCAGCGTTGCATGACCGCACAATTGTTAATTAAGATAACGCAGTGCCTATAGCAAACAATGGCCTGGTCAGGAAGGGGGGTAAATCCTCTGGAGGGCAAGTGGTTAAAGAGTGTCTGAGACATGTTCTAGGGCAACTAGTGCGGCTCCTCATAGCAACCAGTCAGCTTCTGTCTTTCATTTATCTCCACACAGCTTAGAAAATACAGATATTACCGATTGGCAGCTCTCCAGCTTGTCTCAGACACGTTCTTATTCATTCCCCCCATTAATCTGACCTGTACAAATCCACCAACTCTGCTGTCTCCTAGCCGTCACGACAACATCCCAGCAATTCACTTTTTTTTTTCCTCCGAACTTTATCAAAATGAAACAAAATGACACTTCACCATAGCTCTATGTCTTGTGGTGAAATCAGATGAATCAGGATGTATTATAGAAAAATACAAGGTGTTCGCATTTTTAAATAACACACTGCAACTCACCTGAAGGCAGAATTGTGGTGTGAACAGGGCCCTGGGCTTGAGGCTGTGAGTGAGACCTTGGCTGCATAAACAATAGGCTGGCTGTTGCTAGGCAACAGTGCACTGTGACCTCACGCTGTGATGTCATCAAGCTGCTTGCAGCTACGGAAGCGCTGAGTTAGCAGGAGTCATTAGGGGATTGGTGTTTGAGGAGTGAGCAGCAGAATGTACACGCTAGTGTTTTTCGTGATTTTTGCGATTCTTCCTGTAGCCACAGGATTTCCTGTGCGCACAGCAACATGTAAGTGACATTTTTAATAGTTTTTTTCTTATATAGGGTAGTAAATGAAAAGTAAAGAATTAGGCTGGAAAGTCAAAGGTGACCCAGAATCCACCCCTCTGAAAGGGCCACCTCTCCCAATATAGCAGAATAGGAGAATAGAGGTGTGGTTTATCAAAAGTAGGCGTGGTTTGCTCATTTATTTCTGGGTTTTGGTGCCATTAGGCTCAATACGCAAAGCTTGATCACAAAATAAGGAGCTTTATTTGTGCTATGTGACTAGAATTTTCAGATCTCACTGCACTGAAAATAAATGTCACTTTCTTAAAAAAAAAAAATCTTAATTCTTGTGTGTTAGTTTTGTGAATTGAGCCTAATGTGCCTGGTTCTTAAGGGGGTAGTTCACCTTTACCAAAATAGCTGCCTTGTGTAGCTAAAGGGCACCTGTTGATAAAAATCAAACTGTGCAAAGCTGAATAATACCCCTGCTATAGGCATAGGCCATTTATGTACCCCCAAAGCCTGGCTGTAAAACCCCAAGAGATGGCGCCCCCCCCCCCCTGTACTTCCTACCCAGACATTACTGCTCCCCCCCTGACTATCTCTCTCCAATTCTGAGCTCGGCGATACTGCGACCCAAGAGATACTGACTGCATGGGGATTTGAGAGCTTGTCCCTGTGATGATGGGGGCGAGCAGTAATGGCTGCACAGTTTTAAATAGCAATAGTGGCAGTAAAATAGATATCAGAGATGAAGGCCTCATGCACACAGGGTGTTTGAATTTCTCCTTTGAATGCCTTTTACTCCTGGCAGGAAAAAGCAGCACAAGGCCTGGTTCACATCAATGTGTTTTTTAATGCTTTTTGAAATCTTTGACCAGAAGGACTTCTCCTGTCTACTCTGCCTCTCCTTGTTGGTTCCCTTTTCAGGCTGCTTCTGTGCAGCCAGCGTCTATTCTCCCAAACCACCTTTTTGAAAACTCTGATGTTCCACACATGCGCAAGAGAGCGTAAGACGTCATGGGTGATACACTTCTACTCTGCCTGCCACTGCGAGATATCTGCTGGTGGATGCCAGAGTTGTACTGTTTCTGCCTCTGAACTACCGTGCAACCTACAGGTGTTCTAGTTGTCCTGCATATTCCTTGTACCACCCTTTGACTTTATCCTTGTTTTAGCTGTTGGTGGCTTCTCACATTTGCTTTACTATTGTGCCATTATGCCAACACCCTCAAAAGACCAGCATTCCTAGAGAAGGTAGAGGAGTCGCCTGTGGATGACTACCATAGCCAGCATTACCTTTTTGTTGCTTTTCTTAACAAAACATTTTCATCATGTGATTGCACAATTATGGAATCCAATGGCCAGAATATTAATTTATTCTGACCATTGGAATGAATGAATGAACACTCAAGCATATGTCTGGTATATGCTTGACGCATATATGCTTTATGCATGATGCATTTATGTGCATTAAGTGTTTTTTTCTGCCTAAAAGCTTGTCTTCTGAACACGCTGGTGATGTTTTTTTTTCAGCCTGTAAATGCTCCGCTTCTAATACGCCTGTAAATGCCTATGTGTGCACAGACACACTGAGGTGCTTTTACAGGCTGAAAAAAAACCAAAACGACTGTAAAACAGATATTAACGCTGTGTGCATGAGGCCTAAAGCCCATCTTAAGGGTCAACTTTGTCAAGTTTTTAAAGTGTATGTAAAACCTAACAATGAACTTCTGTTTGTTCCCTTTTGGTCTGTTTAATATACAATTGGAAGCATTTTGTTATATAAGTTTGATAAGCGCTAAAAAACAAAACAAAAACCTATTGATCTTGTCAGAAATTCAGAGCTATCCGGAGTCCTCTCCAGATCTCCTGTAATATTTTAAAAAGACTCTTCGGTCCTCCTAGTTCTTTTCTTGGACTACACAATGATTAGTATTTATGTTGTGGATATTGAAAAGTAGGAGTGGTTGAATAGTTTAGCAAAGACATGTCCAACTGGGCAGGGCTAACACCATTCACCCTAAAAGTCGCCATTAAAGTTGCTTAGATAATGCATTCAAAAACTTACAACTGTTTCTTTTTCTTTTTTGGCAGTCTACTACGATTATGATTCTGAACGACTGGAAACAATGCCCCATGGGGGGCTGGAAACAATGCCCCATGGGGGGCTGGAAACAATGCCCCATCAAGGGCTAAAAACAATGCCCCATCGAACGCTGAAAACACTGCTCCATGGAAAGCTGGAAACAACGCCCCATCAAGGGCTGGAAACAATGCCCCATGGAGGGCTGGAAACAATGCCCCATGGAGGGCTGGAAACAATGCCCAATCAAGGGCTAAAAACAATGCCCCATCGAATGCTGAAAACACTGCTCCATGGAAAGCTGGAAACAATGCCCCATCAAGGGCTGGAAACAATGCCCCATGGAGGACCGGAAACAATGCCCCATCAAGGGCCGGAAACAATGCCCCATCAAGGGCCGGAAACAATGCCCCATCAAGGGCCGGAAACAATGCCCCATCAAGGGCCGGAAACAATGCCCCATCAAGGGCTGGAAACAATGCCCCATGATAGGCTGGAAACAAAACCCAATGGAGAGCTGAAAGCAATAAACGACAATGTCAACTATGAAGGCCTTAATACAACATCATCTGTAAACCTGACAACATCAAGAATGATGCCAAATTCTACAGACAAGGCTAAAAAGAAATCTCTCTTTTCCAAAGTCAAATCCTATATAAACTGTAAGTATTTATTACCCACTTTTTAATATAAACATTATAGGCCTCATGCACCCTGGCTGTTCAGCCTTGATGTATGAGGCTCCAGCCTTTAGATTCTGGTGGAAGATACAGGTGCACTGTCTAGCCCCACTGCCAGCAGCCTATCAAGCTCTAGACAGTGTGCCAAGAAGTACTTATGTTTATTGAAGCTGTGTTTCTATGTGAAAATATTCTTTGTTTCTCTAACTTTTTTTTCTTTTACAGTTCGAAAGATCAAGTACTGGTCCCTCGTGGGATTTTTTGTCGTATTTGGAATACTTCTGACCCTCGCCTGCACCTAGTAAGTTTCAAAAAATATTTCCTCAGTACATTCACTTCTTGACAACACTCATAAGGATGAGTCTGTATCCATCCTATCTACTTTATCATTGACCACAAAGCTCAAGCAGTAACAGAATAGGGAAAGCTTTTATTGTATCATGGGGGCTTAATTAGTTTTTTTGTCCCAGTGCAAGCCTGCTAAAGAGGAGTGTTCATATACAAGAACAAACGCACACATTTCTTCACCTGACCTTGATAGTAAAATGCACTGAACTGGGACATACATGTAGCCAGTGAAAGTACAAAACCCTAATTGACTGGTTCCCCAGATGCGCACCTTGCAAAAGTGTGTAAATACTTACCTTCTATGCTGACCAGACCACTGAACTCTGCTATTTACAAAAGGAATGGTCACTTGATCTTTGCTGAAAACTGACACTTCCAGGAGTGTCGCCTTATTCCCCTAATGTTCCTCCTATTGACCTCCATGTTACTACAGGACAAAGTAATAACAGGACAGAAGGAACCAGTATTTGCTGCAAGGCACCAAGGAGGTCAGATTCCCAACAGAATTCAGGGGACCATTCCTTTTCAATATGGAGGTATTTGGTAGCATGGATAGAGAAAAAAGTAATTAAATAGAATTGCCTTTTGCGGGTTATTGCAATTGGGAAATTTAAAAATACGAGGCAGGGTCACATTAAACTGGATTAGTATGACAGCCATCCAATTTACACATATAAATTTAAATACAGATCCCACATTTATCCTGAATGTTTCCTTTTAAAGTGGAACTTTAGCTGACACAGCAATTTTCTTCTATGTACCAAATTGCCTTTAGTGTACATCCAAGGCAGCCAAGTCCTTAAAGGATAAGTTCACCTCTTGTAACATGTTACATCCATATTCAGGGTGTAAAATGTTACAACTAACCCTGCCTTCGCACAAACCCCACTCCGATCCCTCATTGTGACAGATAGCAAGGGATCTTCTACCCCCGCTAGCTGTCACAAACTGAAAAAGACAAGGCCATGCAGGGATCCACCCGCCTGGCTGGGGGAAAACTAGGAGTTCTCAATGAGCTACCAAGGCGCTGTTGAGATACACTGAGAAGTCTGCAGGAGTCCTGTATGGCACCCGCGTTCTGCTGATCGCAGGAGCAATGCTTTACAGGATCCTTAGAAAAAAAAATAATAAATGCACATTTTTTTTTTACCTGCAAAAAGATGTGCATATATTATTGTTTTTCAAAGGTGAACTTATCCTTTAAAAAAGCTTTCACAGAGGCTCTCTTCTTTAGTAGGTACTGCAGCTCATGAACGAGTACATAAACTACCTTTTATGGTTGAATTGTGGCTTCCCATGTGTGTTCACATGTGTGTTCAGCAGCTAACTGCAAGAGCATATGCACTTACAGTTTTCCTTTTTACCAAAGTCTCACAAATATCTGTTGATCCTGCCAGTTAAGATCACCTAATTCAGCTTTCTGAGATGGGGTGACAACACTGCTGGACTGCTTGAAATCACAGTAGTGTTGTCACCCTTATGTAATCAGTGCCTGCTTCCACTACAGTGGGATAAGATGCCGCAGGGGGCTAATAGCTGATTCATAAACCTGTAGTATGTCATTCAGCAGCTGGTCACATCTAGTCCTGCCCACTGCTTTCTGGATTGATAGCACTGCATCTGCTGCCTAAACCCTCTCAATGTGAGCTGTGGTGTCTGGGGGAGGGAGTGTGTGGGCTACAAATGAAGGGAGATTTGGGACATGTCTGCACTTTCATACAGAAACCTTTACTTTCAGGGACATAGACAATAATTTTAAAGTACTATAATGACAAAGTTTTATTTAACTAATGTTCTTTAGGCTAATGTTTTTTATTTTTTTTTATTTCAGCAATATATTAGTATGCTTCTTCCTAGTGCCATGTGTACGAGACTTTTTTCCGGATAAAGAATCTCTTATTGAACGCGGGCCAGGTAAATATAATTAGATCCTTTTATATGAATAAGTGAACACTGGGTGCATATCATACATCACAGTGTAGAAACCTACATTTGGTGAGGAAAAACTAAAGCCTTGTACACAGGGCCGAATATCGGATGGTATCTGTTGTCTTAACAGGAACCGGCCAACATTTGGCCCTGTGTACGGCAGCCGCTCGGCTTTCAATCAGCGCTCTCAGCCAATGACTGACAGCGCTGACTGATGTGTTCTGGCTTCCAGATGTTACTGCTCGCCCCCACTATCACAGGTATGAGCTCTCTCTCTCCAATTCTGAGATCATTGCTGCCATGACACAGGAGATAGAGAACAGCACACACGTGGGGGTTTGGGAACTTGTTCCTGCGATGATGGGGGTGAGCAGTTAAGACTTTATAATTCATAGTTTTGAAGAGTAATAGTGGCAGCAAAATAGATACCAGGAATTAAAGCCTAACTCAAGGGTTGACTTTTGTTAAGCATTAAAGTATATGTAAACCCTAACAATGAACTTCTATTTGCTTCCCTTTGGTCTGTTTAATATACAAATGGAAGCATTTTGTTATATGAATTTGATAACTGCAAAAAAAAAAATGTTGTCAGAAATTCTGAGCTGTCCTGAGTCCCCTCCAGATATCCTGTGCTATATCAAAAATTCTCTTCAGTCCTCCTAGTTCTTATCTTAGACTACAGAATGGTTAGCATTTATGTTGTAGATATTGAAGAGTAGGAGTGATTGAATAGTTTAGCAAAATACATGTCCAACTGGGCAGGGCTGACACCATTCAGATCACAAAATTGCTGTGTGTTGTCATCCCACAACAGGATTTAGGACCTGAGTGCACTTCTAATAGATCAACAGGTATGTTTCTGTACTTGCAGGGTCGTTAAAAGGATAAAGTATAGGGAAAGGTGCACTTATTGCAGATATGAACTGCATAATGGACATACACTTTCAATGCAGTCTGAGTGCCTTTTGAGATTTATCTGTAAGATTTTAGAGGCTGAGTCCTCAGAAAAGATATAGTCATGATCTATAAAAATGTTTTAGGACAACTCCTCAATGTGGACATAAAATTCTGTGTGTGTCCCCTTTGTAGGAACATTCCCTAGCTTCCCGTTCTGTATGATACCATCAAACAGACAGAATTGGGGAACAATCATCCAAATGGGATACAGAATACAATAAAACATTGACTTTGGTTTGGACCCATCCACACTCTTTGTAAACCTAATACTCAGTCCCTGGAAGCTAATAATACCTCTAAAATGCACATTACTCCAATAACCTGGAAACTTTCTGCTGCCACATGTCTCTCTACTAACAAGGCACTCTTACTAGAGGTATGGCTGTCTTGCGTAACTTGGAAATCAAGAGACAAACTGAAGAATCGTCCCATTCAACCCCCTCCTACTTGCTAGATAATCTGATTTAGGCCCCATTTACACTTTTGTATGAAATTAACACATGCGTGAGCACAACGCATTAAAGCACATGTTACATATGTTGCGGTGTTATACATTCTGGATTGCACTACAACACACCTACGTTAGTGCATACCATTACAAAAAATAGGTCACACCCAAATTATTTTTAATGGACTGCCTTAATACAACAGATGCTAACACAAGATATAATATAAAAGTGTAAATGGGCCCCAAAAATTGCTGTTCAAGTTGCTAAGGCAATGCACTTACAACTGTTTGTATTTTCTTTCTTTTTTGGCAGACCAACCCCATGAAGGCACGGAAGAAGCACCCCATGAGGGCACGGAGGCAACACCCCGTGAAGGCGCGGAAGGAACACCCCATCAGGGCGTGGAAGCAACACCCCGCCAGGGCGTGGAAGCAACACCCCGTCAAGGCGTGGAAACAACACCCCGTCAGGGCACGGAATCAACATCATCTGAAGTCCCGGAAACAACTTCATCTGAAGGCAGGAAAACATCATCTGAAGTTCTGAAAACAACTTCATCTGAAGGATGGGAAACAGCTTCATCTGAAGGATGGGAAACAGCTTCATCTGAAGGCTGCAAAACAATGTCATCTGAAGGCTGGAAAACAATGTCATCTGAAGGCTGGAAAACAATGTCATCTGAAGGCTGGAAAACAATGTCATCTGAAGGCTCGGAAACAACGTCATGTGATGCCCCGGAAACAACATCATCTGAAGGCCCGGAAACATCATCTGACCTGGAAAGACCACTGCATGAAGGACTGAAAACAAAGAGCCAACAAAAGCTAAAAACAAAGCGCCAACGAAGGCTGAAAACAAAGTGCCAACGAAGGCTGAAAACAAGGCGCCAACGAACTCTGGAAGCAATGCACCATCAAAGACTGAACACAATGAGCCATCAAAGGCTGCAAGCAATGCCCTATTGAAGGCTGAATATAATGCTCCATGGATCATTGCAGCAGCCATGTAGAGGAGAATGGATGTTTCTTTCTTTTAATCCCGCACTGTTGAACCAACAGCAGTACAGACTGAAAGATTTTTGGCCCCTGTATACCCTGCTTGAGGCATGCTGAAAATCCACACCAGACCTATATTCGAGCAAGAAGCCTGGCAGGCTAGCAAAAGGGGGTAAGAAGACAAGCATGGGGGTCCTCCCCCTTTCTGAACCATATTAGGCCAAATTCCCTCAACACTGGAAGGGTACCTTAGCAGGGCAGGCCCCTCTGGCAAAGCACCTTGTCCCCATGTTGATGAGGAAAAGGCTTTCTCCCCACAATCCTGCGCTAATGGTTGTGCTGGGGTGTGGGGGAGGGCAGTTGCAGAGCAACGGTCGTGTATCTTTCCCTCTAGCAGCTGACGAGCCAGGACCAGGGAACAGCCTGGAGCAGGGAGAGGAGAAGTGTCAGAGAGGAAAGAGCCCGGAGGAGGTGAGCTGTGTTGTCTTCTGAGGGCTCTCCCTCCTGTCATCCATCCAGTACTTTACACACTGACAGATCGTATGGGACTGCACACCCCCCACCCTCCTGCTGCCGAGAGAAAGAAAGGGAAGAGAGAGAAGGAGAAAGGGAAGAGTGAAAGGGGAGAGAGAAAGAGAGGGGGGGAGGGAGGGAGAAAAGAGAGAGATAAAAGGGAATAGAAGAGGGGGAGAAAGAGGGAAGAGAGAGGAGGAAGAGAGGTGGAGAAAGAGAGAGAGAGAGGGAAGAGAGAGAGGGAGAAAGAGAGAGAGACAGAGAGAGAAGGGGAAGAGAGAGATGTAAGAGAGAGGGAAGAGAGAGAGGGAGGGGGGAGAAAGAGAGGAGAGAGGGAGGAGAGAGAGGGCGAAAGAGAGAAAGTGAAAGGGGGGTAGAGAGGAGAGAGAAAGAGAGAGGAGAGAGAGGGGGGAGAAAGAGGGAAGAGAGGGAGAAAGGGAAAGAGAGATAGAGAGAGGAAAGAGAGAGGGAGAAAGAGAGGGAAGAGAGAGGGGGGGAGAGAGGGAGAAAAAGAGCGGGAGAGAGAGGGAGAAAAAGAGCGGGAAAGGGAAGAGAGAGAGAGGGAAGAGAGAGGGAGGGAAGAGAGAGGGAGGGGAGAGAGAGGGAGGGGAGAGAGAGGGAGGGGAGAGAGAGGGAGAAGAGAGAGAAAGAAAGATGGAGAAAGAAAGAAAGCGGGAGAAGAAAGAGAAGCGACAGAGAGAGAGGGGGAAGAGAGAGGAGAAAGTGTGGAGAGAAAGAACGAGAGAGGGGGGAGAGAGGGGGGGGAGAGGGGGGGAGAGAGGGGGGAGAGGGGGAGAAAGAGAGAGGGGGGAGGGAGAGGAAAAAGAGGGAGAGAGGGGGGGAGAGGAGAAAGAGGGAGGAGAGAGCGAAAGAGAGAGAGAGGAAGAGGAGGGAGAGAGGAGAGAGACATAGAAGCTAGAGGGAAGAGAGAGAGTGGGAAGAGAGAGAGAGGAGAGAAAGAGAGACGGAGAAAGAGAGGGATAAAGAGAGAGGGAGGGAGAAAGAAGAGGGAGAGGGAGGGGGAAAGAAGAGAGAGAGGAAAGAGAAACGAGCGAGAGAGGGAGAAATAGAGGGAGGAGAGAGGAGAGAGAGAGGAGAAAGAGGAAGCAAAAGAGAGAGGGGGGAGAAAGAAAGGGAAAAGAGAGAGGGAGAGAGAGAGAGAGAGAGAAGAGAGAGAGAGGGGAGAGAGAGAAGAGAGACACCCCCATAAAAATTATGTAAATAAATTAATTATGGATAAATTAAATAGCTGCTAGCACTTAAGGTATCGGTAACTGTCCTAATGTAAACGTATATTATGAAAATGCAGCGCTATAAACTCATAAAACATAAATATCCCAATGTATCGGTTACATTCGAGTTTGATTTAAGATAGTTATGTTTTAGGAGTTTATAGTGCTGCACTTTTATGATATACGCTACTATTACTAGACAACACATCTTGCTTGCAGTAAAAAATACACATACCTTACCCATAGTATAAAATACACCTTACTAGCAATATAAAATACAGATACCATACTAGCAAATAAAAAGTACACATACCTTACCAGTAATATAAAATACTCCTCACTATCAGTATAAAATTACACATACCTTACTAATAATATAAAATACACACTCCAAACTAGCAGTAGACTTTATACCTTACTAGCTGTGGGAAATCCACACACCTTACCAGTAATATAAAATATACCCTACTAGCAGTAAAAAATACACACACCTTACTAGCAGTAAAACATACACATACCCAGGGGCGGACTTACAGCTCATGGGGCCCCAGGGCATTAGAGGATCATGGGACCCCTGTGTCCTTGCCCACACTCAAAGCACGCCTATAAAAAAGGTACCAGGGGCATTTCATGGGGCCCCCTACTGACCCCGGGCAGTGCCCGAGTGCTCGAATGGTCAGTCCGCCTTTGCACATACCTTACTCTTTACCAGTAATATAAAATACACACTCCTAGCAGTAAAAAAAATATACACACCTTACCAGTAATATAAAATATACCCTACTAGTAGTAGAAAATACACATACCTTACTAGCAGTAGAAAATGCACATACCTTACCAGTAATATAAAATACACCTTCCTAGTAGAAAAAAAAATATACACACACCTTACTTGTAATATAATATACACCATACTAGCAGTAGAAAAGACACCTTACTAGCAATATAAAATACAGATACCATACTAGCAGTAGAAAATACACCTTACTAACAAGTAAAAAGTACAAACCTTACCAGTAATTTAAAATACACCATACTAGCAACAGAAAATACACACGCTATACTAGCAGTAGAAATACACATGCCTTACCAGTAATAGAAAATACACCTTACTAACAGTATAAAATACACATATTTGACCAGTAATATCAAATACACTTTGAGTGAGTCAGCGTATTATCAGCGCCACACAAATAAACGTGGAAAACTGAACAAATTTTGTATATACTGTACTGTACTCCCAAACCTGCTGTTCAAAAATCAGCAAATGTATTACTTTACCCAATGCTTAATCAAAGAAAAAAACAGTGCTCAAGGAAAAATAAACACAGTGATATATTAACCACTTGCCCTCCAGAAGATTCACCCCCTTCCTGACCAGGCCATTTTTTGCGATACGACGCTGCGTTACTTTAACTAACAATTGCGCGGTCATGCAATGCTGTACATAAATTACATTTGTCATTTTTTCCCACAAATAGAGTTTTCCTTTGGTGGTATTTGATCACCTCTGAATTTTTTATTTTTTACTCTATAAACAAAAAAAGACCGACAATTTTGAAAAAAAAAACAAACAAACAATATTTTTTTTACTTTTTGCTATAAAACATATCCAATAGAAAAAATTAAACATTTCTTCATAAATATAGGCCAAAATGTATTCTGCTACATATCTTTGGTGAAAAAAAAAATTCCTATAAGTGTATAATAACTGGTTTAACCTCTTTAGTACCTGCCGCAGTGTATATACTGTGGCAGGGCGGCACCGCTCTGCTAGAGCATGTTAAAAAATGGCACTAGCAATACCGTTGTTTTCACGGGCGGGGGGGCGCGCGCACCCGCGGGTGTCACCATTTGATCCTCAAGGGATCAATCATTCGGTTTCAGCCAGTGATGTCCGGCTGAAATCGGATGATTGGTCCCTGTCCTATCCTGTCCTGTGTTGACAGTTACACAGGACAGGATATGATGTAATTCTTCTCTGCCTGGGCATATTCCGTCCCAGAGAGAGAAGAAGACATACAAATCGTGAGTAAAACAGCTCATACCTACAGTTAGAACACACCTAGGTCACATTTAATCCCCTGATGGCCCCCCCAGTTAACCCCTTCACTGCCCTGTCACCAGTGTCATTGATTACAGTGAACAGATTTTTACTGATCACTGTATTAGCGTCACTGGCGACTTCCGATAGTGTTAGCGCCCCTCCCAGATAGCGCCAGTTTGCCCACTAGTACACCAGTAATCCCATTTAACCCCTTGATCGCCCTCCCCCCTCAGTTAACCCCTTCACTGCCCTGTCACCAGTGTCATTGATTACAGTGAACAGATTTTTACTGATCACTGTATTAGTGCAGCTGGTGACTTCCAATAGTGCTAGCGTCAGTTAGCGCCCCTCCCAGATAGCGTCAGATTGCCCGCTAGTACACCAGTAATCACATTTAACCCCTTGATTGCCAGGAACACCCTCACTGGCATGCTAAACCTCCATTTCTAGTATAGTGTCTGATTGGATCAATATCTTTGATCAGATCAGCGCTATACCAGCGTTCAAATTACTATACTGTCCCCAAAAACGCAGTGTTAGCGGGATCAGCCCCAACACCTGCCAGCACCTGCGTTTAGCCCCTACGCCCCCCCCCCCCCTTCTCTCCCAGCAAGTGCAGTGTCAGTAGATAACTGTCACTTGATACATTACACACAAAACCGCAGTGTTCACAGAATCAGGCCTGATCTTTGTTAGCACTTGTCGGTAAATTTTTTGTAGCAGTTCAAGCAGTCCCTGACAGCCAGGCGCTCTTTTTCCCATGAGTCGCACTAGGTACCTGTAAATTTAGTGGCCAAAATGTCCAACCAAAGGTACTCTAGTGAAGAGGCGTACAGGATTCTGAGCATGTCAGGTGAGAGCGAAGGGGAAGATTCACTGACAGAATCCGCCTCAGAATACGAACCTGTAGACAGCAGCGGCACCCTAACAGATAGCTCAGATGACGGAGAAAAGGTCCCTGCTAAGATCAGGCGTACCCAACCCCATTTCCAAGTTGCTGAGGTGGTAAAAACGCATGATGACTCTCATATGCAGCAGAGTGCTAGTACTAGTGCCGCTCTACTTTTTGGTGAACGGGCAAGCACCAGCGGCCTAGTACGTCCTGGTCTTATACATACCAGCACTGCAGTATCACTTGGTGATGTGGCGAGTCCCGTAAGTGCAGTACAAGATGGTGCGGTGGCAAGCACAAGTATTGTCCCGCAGCCACCAAGAATTCACATACAGGCCTGTAGAGCCCATAGTATCCTTCCGGATGTGCTTGCAAATCCCGATTGGCAGCCCACAAATTCTGAAGCACACTTACTTCCCCCATTCACTAACCAACCCGGAATTCAGGTGGAAATAGCAAATTTAAATACTGCCCTATATTTTTTTGAGCTGTTTTTCACAGATTATCTTTATGCATTGATTGTGGGCCAAAGCAATTTATCGCCGCCAACCCAAATTCACACCTTGCCAGACCATTCGCATGGAAACCCATTATGGTTTCTGAATTTAAAGTTTTTTTGGGCCTAACCCTCAACATGGGCATTACTAAAAGAAATGAATTGCAGTCGTATTGGTCCACCGACCCGCTTGTTCACATGCCAGTGTTCTCTGCTGTCATGGCCAGGCATAGGTATCAGACGATATTGCGTTTTATGCACTTCAACGACAACACACTCAGTCGTCCTCGGGGTGACCCTGAATTGGACCGGCTCCACAAAATTCAGCCCCTTGTAAATCACTTTAACCAAAAATTTGCAGATGTGTATACTCCCCATCAAAACATCTGCATCGATGAGTCCCTCATTCATTTTTGTGGCCGCCTTGCATTCAAACAGTATATCCCCAGCAAGCGTGCCAGATATGGGGTCACGGTGTATAAGACCTGTGAGAGGGCAACAGGCTATACATGTAAGTTTCGGATTTACGAGGGAAAAGATAGTCACGTGGAGCTCCCCGGATGCCCAGACTACATGGGGAGCAGTGGCAAGATAGTTTGGTACTTGGCGTCATCCTTTTTCCATATGGGGTACCACTTATACGTGGACAATTTTTATTCAAGCCTGCCACTATTTAGACATTTGTACAATCTTAGAATTTGCGCATGTGGTACTGTGCGACCTAATCGCCAGGGCTTCCCCCAACGGTTTGTAAATACCCATCTTAAAAAGTGGGAAAAAGCCTGCTTGAGAAACGAAGAATTGCTCACAGTGGAGGACAAACGGGATGTTTTCGTCCTGTCTTCCATTCACGCAGATACGACCATCCAAATTGCCACGGCAGCTGGTGTTGTTGAGAAGCCCCTCTGTGTCCACGATTATACCCTTAACATGGGAGGGGTGGACTTCAACGACCAGATGATGAAGCCGTACTTAGTTTCCCGAAAATCCAGGCACTGGTACAAAAAAGTGTCTGTTTATTTATTTCAATTGGCTATATATAATGCTTTTGTTCTTTACAAAGCAACTGAACATAGTGGATCCTACTTAAAATTCCAGGAAGATATCATCAAAGCCCTTTTGTATCCAGGAGGTGCTGTGCCCCAAACCCCCAACCCAGATGCAATTAGCCGGCTGCATGAGAGGCATTATGCTGATGTTATTCCTGGTACCCCAACCCAAAGGGACCCCCAAAAAAGATTCCATGTCTGTAGCAGACAAGGAATTAGGCGTGACAGCCACTTTTATTGTCCCTCCTGTCCTGGCCAACCTGGCCTCTGCGTCAAGTACTGCTTCCGCCTCTATCATACACTAGTGGAGTATTAGTATGGGGTACAGCACGGCACAGTTCAGAGCACATTTACACAGGGTCTCGAAGATGTTAGGTAGTCAGGAAACTGGCTATCGCATTTGGAGAGACCCTACCATCTGTTTTAGATGTTAAATGTTAGAGTTTGAAAAAAAAAGTGAAAAAAAAAGTAAAAAAAAAAATAAAAAAGTACAAAAATGTAAAATTTTAAAAACTAAAAATAGTTATAGTTTTTTTTATTGTTGTCATTTTTGTTATTCTTCTACTTTTACTGTTTTATTGCTACTGTTTTATTGTTAACCTTTGCTGTTTGCAGGAATGCTTTCAGCTGCAGCACTGACCTGTTTATTCTGACAGCAACGGGAACTTGCTCTCAGAATATACATAAATCAGTGTGGGCAGCGCGATGTTTTTTTTATCCGCAGTTTAAAAAAAGAGCATATATGCTGAAGCATGGGGGCCTGGGGTGGCCAGTGGGTGGATGGCCCCTATGCTTCGGCATATATATATATTTTATATTTGTTGGCACATTTCATGTGTGCCCACCATTAGAAGTGGGTAGATGAAGGGAGGTTTTCTAATGGTGGGAATATCACCACACACTTTTCCTTGCAGAGATCTTTCAATTATAAAGCTGTTTTATTGAGTTACTGTTTTATTGTTAACCATTGTTGATTTCTTTGCAGGATGTCAAACTGCAGCACTGACTTGTTTATTCTGACAGCAATAAAAGAATAAAAAAAGAATATATGACAATGCCCATTGAAGTTTTAGGGAATATTTGAATTCCCTGTGATAGCATTAGAAGTGCTAAAAAAAATAAAAAATTAAAGGGACAGTGTAAGACATTTTTAAATAAATCAGAATAACAAAAAAAACAAAGTAACCTCGCCCCCTCACGCACGCACGCACCTGTGGTCGTGAGGGTTGACTCTGTGCCAGTATGGAAACAGCGGTTGCACCATGCATGTGAGGTATCGCCACAAATGTCAGATCAAGGGCAGTAATTATAGCTCTAGACCTCCTCTGTAAATCTAAAATGGTAGCTTGTAAAGGCTTTTAAAGCGTTGCCTATAGATATAAAAAATGTATGCAGTTTGTCGCCATTGCACGGGGCATGTGCAATTTTAAAGTATGCCATGTTTGGTATCTATTTACTCAGCATAGCATCATTTTTTATATCTTAACAAATAATTGGCCAATATATTGTGTTTTTGTGCATTAAAATTAGTGTATATTTTTAAAAAAAAATTGCGTTTGAAAAATTGCTGTGTGAGTACTATGTGAGATAAAAAATTGCAGCACCCACCATTTTATTCACTAGGATGTCTGCTCTAAAAAATATATAATGTTTGGGGGTTCACTTTAATTTCCTAGCAAAAATACAGATTTTTTTTTAATGTGAACAAAAAGTGTCAGAAAAGGCTTGGTCTTCAGGTGGTTAGAAGAGTGAGTGATGTGTGGCATAAACTTCTAATGCTGGGCATAAAATGCCCCCACTCCCCAAAATGACCCCTTTTTGGAAAGTAGACACCGCAAACTATTTGCTGAGAGGCATGTTGAATCAATAGAAAATTGTATTTTTTTACCACAAGTTTTTGGCAAATGACAAAAAAAAAAAATTGTCATTTAAATAATTTATTGCTCACACAAGCCATGGGTATATGTGGAATTAATCCCCAAAATACATTCTGTTACTTCTCCCGAATATGGGGGTACCACATGTGAAAGACATTTTGGCAGTCTAGCCAAGTATAGGACCCCAAAATCCAACAAGCACCGTCAGGCTTTTAAAGGGCTTTATTTCCTCATTACACTTCCTGACTGCCTATCACAGTTTCGGAGGCCCTGGAATGCCAAAATAGCACCAAACCCCCCCCAAATGACCCATTTTTGGAAAGTAGACACCCCAAGGAATTTGATAAGAAGCATGGTTAGTATTTTGCAGATCTCATTTGTTGTCACAAGTTTTTGGAAAATGAAGAAAGAAAACAAAAACATATTTTTTCTTTTCTTTTTTTATATTTCAAAACCTTGTGAGAAAAAATTAGATCTGCAAAATACTTACCAAGCCTCTTTAAATTCCTTGGAGTGTCTACATCGCAAAAATAGGTCTTTTGGGGGGGGGGTATGGTGCTATCCTGGCATTTCAAAGCCTCCAAAACTGTGATTGGTAGCAAGGAAGTGAAATGAAGAAGTTACGCACCTTCAGGCTTTCAAAGTGGTCATTAGATTTCAAGGTTTTTTTTTGTTTATAGTGCAAAAAATAAAAGGTGCTCAGTCGATCAAATACCACCAAAAGAAAGCTCTATTTGTGCAAAAAAAAGGACATAAATTTCATTTATGTACAGCATTGCATGACCGCGCAATTATCAGTTAAGTCTAGTGCAGCGCTGTATAGCAAAAAATGGCATAAATTACAGTATCTATACCATAGTTTGTAGACATTATAACTTTCACACAAAGCAATCAATATACACTTATTGGGATTTTTTTTTACCAAAAACATGTAGCAGAATACATTTTGGCTTAAATTTATGACAACATTTGAGTTTTTTGGATATTTTTATGACAAAAATGAGAAAATATTGTTTTTTTTCAAAATTTTGTTTTTTTTTTGTTTATAGCGCAAAAAATAAAAAGCGCACAGTCGATCAAATACCACCAAAAGAAAGCTCTATTTGTGCGAAAAAAAGGACATAAATTTCATTTATGTACAGCATTGCATGACTGCGCAATTGTCAGTTAAGTCTAGTGCAGCGCTGTATAGCAAAAAATGGCATAAATTACAGTATCTATACCATAGTTTGTAGACACTATAACTTTCACACGAAGCAATCAATATACACTTATTGGGATTTTTTTTTTACCAAAAACATGTAGCAGAATACATTTTGGCTTAAATTTATGACTAACTTTGGGTTTACGATATTTTTTCATAGCCGAAAGTAGAAAATATTGTTTTTTTTCAAAATTTTCAGTCTTTTTTTGTTTATAGCGCAAAAAATAAAATAAAAAGCGCACAGGTGATTAAATAACACCGAAAGAAAGCTCTATTTGTGTGAAAAAAAGGACATAAATTTCGTTTGGGTACAGCATTGCATGACCGTGCAGTTATCAGCTGAAGTAGTGCAGTGCCAAACAGCAAAACAAGGCCTAATAAGGAAGGGGGTTAAATCCACTGGATGGCAAGTGGTTAGGTAAAAGAAATACAAAGCAGGACTGCCCTGTAGCAGTATATCTCTTCGATTGTTTTGTTTTGTTACCGTATTGTCTCATGTTCTGTCCCCCACTATAATGTACAGCGCTGAGCAAACCTTTTAGCTCTATATAAATACTGTATAATAATAATAGGGGCGGTCCTTAAATGGTTAATACAAATGATCCTGTTCTCATAAAATACACTCACTATACTCACAGTACACACTCCTATCAGATGTGGTATGAGTGCAGAGTGAGGCACTTACCCCCAGTAAGGTGCCTCTCCCTATCATGGTCGCCCTCTGTTGTCTAGAGTAGGTATCTCTGCTCTCTCTGTCCTTCCATGGCACACACTGGCTGTCAGCACACCACTACACTCTCCCTCTACGCAGCACTTCCTGGTGTGTCACATGACAGTCCACCTTCCAACCCCAGGCCAGAGAAAACTCCCAAGTAAATTTAGGAGTGCAGATGTCATGTCCCAGTCCTCCAAGTCATCTTTCTCCAGCTTAGGGAACCAAGGAACCTACCCTGCTTTCTCACCAGTCACTACACTGGGCCCCAAGCAGACAGAACATGGGAGCCAGCCATGTGCCACAAATGTCAGCAGTTAAAACGAGTTCCCTGCCCTCCCCCCTCATAACAGCAGACTTATTTATAGCATGATCAATGTCAGGGACCCAGTCCCGTAGGTAGGTACAATCGCTGTCAGGGGTCCTGTCCTGCAGGTAGGTACGACCAATGCCACGGGTCCTGTCCTAGAAGTAGGTACAATCACTGCCACAGGTCCTGTCCTGTAGGTAGGTACAATCACTGCCAGAGGTGCTGACCTGTATGTAAGTAGATCACTGCCAGGGGCCTAGTCCTGTAGGTAAGTATAATCACTGCCAGGGGCACTGACGTTTATGTAAGTAGATTACTGCCAGGAGCCTGGTCTTGTAGGTAAGTACAATCACTGCCAGGGGTGCTGACCTGTATGTAAGTAGATCACTGCCAGGGGCCTAGTCCTTTAGGTAAGTACAATCACTGCCAGGGGTGCTGACCTTTATGTAAGTAGATTACTGCCGGGAGCCTAGTCTTGTAGGTAAGTACAATCACTGCCAGGGGCGCTGACCTGTATGTAAGTAGATCACTGCCAGGGGCCTAGTCCTGTAAGTACAATCAATGCCAGGGGTGCTGACCTGTATGTAAGTAGATCACTGCCAGGGGCCTAGTCCTTTAGGTAAGTACGATCACTGCCAGGGGCGCTGACCTGTAAGTAGATCCTCTGATGCCATAGGGCACACTGATATCACATTGGTGTGCTGCAATCCAGGTGACTGGCAACAAGTGGTTCAATCTCAGAGATTCAGTTGCTGGGTAACGGACATGCTGCAGTAACTGCTGCTCTCACATGGCTGCCCATGAACCCTTTCCTGATTTCTGATGATATACCCTTCAATTGGGAGTAGATCTCTGGTGTCTACTTAGGATTAACCCTTGCATTACTAGCAGTTCCTTATCTGTGTTCAGAAAGCTTTGTTACTAAAGCATCTCCCAACCTAAACCAATAAAAAAAATGTGACTCTTTCATAGTACAGAGCACATTTGCTCTTGTAATGGCTCATTCACACGAGCAGTAGATCACCACACCTCTGAAAAGCAATCTACGCTGGTATTGATTTTCAGATGTGTTTGATAGGTGGCAGGGAGACAATATATTGTCTGCTGACTTCCTGTTTTAAATCAAATGTGTCAAATGCTACACTACCATGTCACAACTGCACACACCTGCAGGGCTTTTGCAGCGCAGTCCCCTTCACCTGAATGGGTTGTGTGCAGTGGGCAATAATGCTAAACACGGCAGGGGGATAGGATATCAGCTGTGGCATGTGCACACTCCTTTGTAATGGGGGTAAACACACAATTCAGCCACGTTTTTACTGCCCGCCAGCTGTAAGTGTAAACATTCATGAAATGATGGTCATGAGATGACATAATAAATACACCCTTATTGATTATCAGAAAAGTGCACACTTTATTTACATTGGAGCCTTCAGATAATTGCAACTTCAATCAGAGGATCATGGGTGCAATGCTCAAACTCCTGCAGATTATTCCTCCTTCCCGGGTCTGTACAAGGGTAGGAGGAGTACTGGAGGACTTATCAATGAAGTACAAGTGTTGTGACATCCGCACTTGTGCTCTATTGAGATCTGTATGTCCCTCTGCCTCAGTAGTAGATGGTACTTGTAGCCTTTTCCATCACAGATCCTGGAAATGTATGACTAAACTGTGCAGGCTCTGCCAACTTCAAAATTACCCAGCATTCCAGCTAGAAGGAACCTTGGATTCAGTAAGGGGGTCAGCAGACTCCAACCGTGTTTCATGGTACATTGTTATAATGGGTGTAACATGAAACATAGAAAGGTGGACTTAGGCTACGTTCACACCAGCCTGACACCTACATGCAGTGTGTGATATGAAGTGCGGAAACATTTTCTGCACTGTATTGCACCGGACATCAAACCAGCATTATGATTTGAAAGGACTACATAGAAAACAATTGTTATCTATGTGCACTAGCGATGACCTGCTTTTGCCTAGTGTTGTAAACTGCAGGTCTCCACAGATCACATGAATGAGCCCTTTGCCTTTAAAGCTGAATACAAGGAAACCTAAAAATCATTGCTTGCACAAGGGTTAACTTTTATGGCGAGTAGACTGTGAAAAGCACTTTTCCCACCGCCTAGGCAGAAATAAGCAGTTGAATTCCAGATATGGATACTCTATACATAGTAACATTGCTCCAGCTTGGACCAATGTAACTATGCAAATACTGTACCATACTACCGCTACTACAGTGATCTTCACTCGCTTCCGAGACCTGCTTCACAGACAACATTCAGAGAATGCTTTACATTTTCTCAATGAACACAAAGCATTCTGTGATTGGATGAGATGGAGAGCGTGACATTCCAGCTCAGCCTCTCCACAATTTCTAATCAGAGAACTCTTTGCATTTTTTGGATGAATGCAAAGTGATCTTTGAATGTTCCTGTACCAAGTGAGAAGCTTCCTGTGTTCACAATGCAGTGGGCAGATGGTCAGAAAGTAGACATACTACAGTAGATAGGTTGACCTTACCATAGTATATCGTCAGACACTGCAGGCATGCTTAAGGAGATGGTGAAAAACTGGACATATCATAGCAAAGATTATGTCCACTGCACATGTGCGAGGAGCGCTCCGCCTCCTAATTGGTCTGGCAGTCTTCTGGGACTAGTGAAAGTTCCCAGGAGATTGCGGGAGGGAGGAGAGGGCCACACTTCCGGCTCACTTCCCCATTGCGAACTGTGGCAGAAGTGGAAGTGTGTACCTGTGAAAAACAGGTATCTGCTCCCACTCAAAAGGTGCCAAATATGGCAGTGGAGAGGGGGGGGCACAAATAAGCGGAGCTTCCACTTTTGAGTGGAAGTCCGCTTTGTCTAGTATTACCTCTCTTCTAAAGTGAGCATGTGCTGCAGAAATTCTTTTATCCCTGTGTATCTTAGGCAGTAGACAGATTTTTGTAGCATACATACCACATATGAATTAGTATATATATATATAATAAATATATAATACCCCTGCGCTATTAGAAAAAAATATATAATAAGCAGCCGGCACTTGGGTGTCCCAACCCTGGCACCAAATACAGTCAAAGGATTACAGATATAAAAGTGCAGTGCTATAAGTACCTCATCCACAAAAATGTACTATATGAAAAATATCTCATACCATATTTACTAAGAAAAAGAAATAAATATATAGTGCTGTGATTTCTCTCAGATAACAAGTGAATAAAAACACACAGCAATCTTCATGCAAGTGCTCCCAGTTGGATAATGAATCCACAGTGACAGGGGTGCCCCCTCACCTTCCTGCCCAGGCCCCTCAGGACCACTGAGCTAGATAAAATGCCTCTTTTGTTATCCTCCCAAGACACCGTGGAAACCTCCTCAGCAATAACGGTGGTAATTCCTCCTCTGATCAGTATATATCCAACGAATACCTCCAGATATTAGTGCGAACACCTCTCCATACATGTCCCACATAAGACAAAGAGATCCAACATAGTGTAAAACTGCATACTTTTAATAGAAACCATACTCAAAGTACTACTCACATTTGTGCAGCTCAATAACCGCATTTCACCACACCATGGGTGTACTAATTGTCTGGATCCTCACAAGGTGCACCAAGATGGCGCCAATGCCGGATATGACGTCACCACGCGGTCCGTTAGGCTCCTCCCACTGGCGTATCTACGTGCTACGTCACGATTGGTTACACGTGACTTCCTCAGGATATAACGGACCGCGTGGTGACGTCATATCCGGCGTCGGCGCCATCTTGGTGCACCTTGTGAGGATCCACACAATTAGTACACCCATGGTGTGGTGAAATGCGGTTATTGAGCTGCACAAATGTGAGTAGTACTTTGAGTGTGGTTTCTATTAAAAATATGCAGTTTTACACTATGTTGGATCTCTTTGCCTTATGTGGGACATGTATGGAGAGGTGTTCGCACTAATATCTGGAGGTATTCGTTGGATATATACTGATCAGAGGAGGAAGTACCACCGTTATTGCTGAGGAGGTTTCCACGGTGTCTTGGGAGGATAACAAAAGAGGCATTTTATCTAGCTCAGTGGTCCTGAGGGGCCTGGGCAGGAAGGTGAGGGGGCACCCCTGTCACTGTGGATTCATTATCCAACTGGGAGCACTTGCATGAAGATTGCTGTGTGTTTTTATTCACTTGTTATCTGAGAGAAATCACAGCACTATATATTTATTTCTTTTTCTTAGTAGATATGGTATGAGATATTTTTCATATAGTACATTTTTGTGGATGAGGTACTTATAGCGCTGCACTTTTATATCTGTAATACATACCACATAGTTTGCATCTGTTTTCATATGTAATGTATGCTTTATTCCTGAAACACCTTTAAGTCCAGTACTGATTTTGCCAACATTTTTCTGCTTTAGTCAGTACAGTACAAAATGGGTCTCTGCAGACATAATTCTGGTTAAGTCAGTATGGCACAGTTTTGCATTTGTATGCCATGTGTTGATATTTTTTTTGGGGGGGAGGCAGGGGGAGCGGCAGCAAAAGGTAGCTGTCAGAGTAGCATAGGGACTGGCCAGAGAGGGATTACTTTGACGCAGTTGGCCGGCTTAAACATGTATTGCAATGTATGTGAAATAAAAAAAAAAAATCTATTTTTATGCCAGGTTTACTACAAAGGGTGCATAGCAGGGTGCAGATGGTTCATCCACAGTGTAAACATGGGTCACCCCTATTTAGCACCTGATGAGTTATATGTATAAGCTATTTGGATTTCAGCAAAGAAATATCTTATTTCTATTGCATAGTGCAGGTCAGTGACTGTAGCTCTCCTACAACTTGTGTCTATTTGCCCCATATTGGCACTATATCAATCGTAGTATGCTAAAAGCAAGTATTTTGCAGAATAAAGTAGGGACTGGCCAGAGAGGGATTACTTTGACGCAGTTGGCCAGCTTAAACATATATTGCAATGTATGTGAACTAAAATCCCTGGTTTTAAGCAAAGTTTGCTAGAAAGGGTATATAGCAATGTGAAGAGGGTTCATTAAAGTGATACTAAAGGCTTAATTTTTTTTAAATAACAAACACATCTCACTTGCTCTCTGCAGTGGTTTTGAACAGAGCAGCCCTGATCCTCCTCTTCTCGGGTCCCCCGAAGGTACTCCTGGCCCCTTCCTCCTGTCAGGTGCCCCCACAGCAAGCAGCCTGCTATAGGGGCACCCATTGCTCGGTATGTCAATTCACACACAGAGCTGTGGCTCAGCCCCACCCCCTCTTTTATCATTAGCTCCAGCTGCTGTCTCACTCCACCACAATCCCAGCCTCACCAACGTAAACATTCATAAAGAAGTTATGGGGCAACTCCCTGATGGGGACCTGGACTCCTATAAAATTCTGTGTGTGTCCCCCCCTTGGAGGAAATCTTCCTAGCTTCCTATTCTGTATGATACCATCAAACAGACAGAATTGGGAAACAATCATCTAAATGGGATACAGAATGCAATAAAAAGATGGCTTTGGTTTGGACCCGTCCACACTCTTTGTAAACCTAATACTCAGTCCCTGGAAGCTAATAACACCTCTCAAATGTGCATTACTCCAATAACCTGGAAACTTTCTGCTGTCACATGTCTCTCTACTAACAAGGCACTCTTACTAGAGGTATGGCTGTCTTGCGGTTAACAATACATTATTTTAAGAAAATCAGGAGACAAACTGAAGAATCGTCCCTTTCAACCCCCTCCTTCTTGCTAGATAATCTGATTTAGGCCCCATTTACACTTTTGTATGAAATTAACACATGCGTGAGCACAACGCATTAAAGCACATGTTACATATGATGCGGTGTTATACATTCTGGATTGCACTACAACGCACCTACCTTAGTGCATACCATTACAAAATATAGGTCACACCCAAATTATTTTTAATGAGCTGCCTTAATACAACAGATGCTAACACAAGATGTAATGCGAAAAATGTAAATGGGCCCTAAACATTGCCGTTAAAGTTGCTAAGTCAATGCATTTACAAACTTACATACTGGACATACACCTTCAATGTGGTCTGTGTCCCTGTTGAGATTTTTCTGAAAGATATTAGAAGCTGCATCCCCAAAAAAGATATACCCATGACCTGTAAAGAAGTTATGGGACAACTCCCCAATGAGGATACAGACATGTATAAAATTCCGTTTGTGTCCCCATTGGAGGAAATCTCCCTAGCTTCCTATTCTGCAGGATGAAAATAAAAAACACAGCGCAAAAATATTTAAACAAATGAATAAGAAATTAAACAAATGAATAAAAAATATGATATAAAAAATGTCCAAATAAATCTATATGCAAATAAAAGTCCCAATCCAAAGAATAAAGAAATATTAAAATCCAATGTGCTGCAAAATCAACAAAAGGTGCTGTATGCAGAAAGTTCAGTGTATTAACACCATCCGTGACAACCAATATATACAGCACTCACCAGATATATTGGACTCTCAATAATTAAGAGTCAAATATGCTTTGTGGATATTACATATCCTCCCAATAGGGGTTCATACTGCTCAGAAGAAGCTCCAACAGAAGGATTTCCCACACAAATCGATCTGTAGCAAATACAGCATAAAGAAACGTAAAGTTCATAGATGGGGTTTACCCCAAAGTTAGCCGAGTCCAACTCTGGCTGTTTGGCAGCTCCCAGCAAACGCCTTAATACAACACATGCTAACACAAGATATAATGCAAAAATGTAAATGGGCCCTAAACATAGCCGTTAAAATTGCTAAGTCAATGCACTTACAAACTTACATACTGGACATACACTTTCAATGTGGTCTGTGTCCCTGTTGAGATTTTTCTGAAAGATATTAGATGCTGTGTCCCCAAAAAAGATATACCCATGAAATATAAAGATGTTATGAGACAACTCCCCAATGGGGATACAGACACCTATAAAATTCTGTGTGTGTCCCCATTGGAGGAAATCTCCCTAGCTTCCTATTCTGTATGATACCCATCAAACAGGCAGAACTGGGGAACAATCATCCAAAGCGGGATACAGAATACAATAAAAAGTTGGCTTTGGTTCGGCCCTGTCCACACTCTTTTCAAGCCTAATACTCAGTCCCTGGAAGCTATTAACCTCCACCTCTTAAATGGGCATTACTTCAATAACCTGGCAACGTTCTGCTGCCATACGTCCCTCTGCTAACAAGCCACTCTTACTAGAAGTACGGCTCTCTCATGGTTAACAATACATTCTTTAAGTAACTTGGCACTCAGGAGACAAAATGGAGAATCGTCCCATTCAGCTTCCCCCTACTTACTAGTTAAACTGACTTAGGCCCCATTTATACTATTTGCATTAATTTAACAAATGCGTTCGCAAAACGCACAATAGCGCATATTACAGTGCTGCTCACAGCACTGCAAACCATTGCTGTATGTATTGTGTAACTAACTGGAAACGAGCTGTGAATCATGGACAAACGCTAAAATATCACAAAAAAAAACCATTTATTTAAAACATTCTAGAAAGCTTTCTATAGTTAGATATCATAAAACTCTGAAAAACAAGTGTTAGAGGAAATCTTTCATGAATAAAACATGGAGGTTACCACTGCAGACATCTTTCTGAAAATGCTAGTTGCCTGGCTATCATGTTGGACCCTCCAACTTCAATACTACACCCTGAATAGATATGCAGGGTGGAGGCAGGCTGATTTAGGAAGCTCATGGCACCCCCATAGACCATCATTTTCAAAATTAAAAAAAAAAAAAAAAAAAGAAATACTGCTACAGGGCAGCATGGGTGCAAAAAAATCACGTGTATATATATATATATGTGATTTTGCAGTTCCGGGTAAGGGGCCATTTGCGGCCTCAGCTGTCAATCACTAGGTCCTGGCTGGTGATCGCCAAGTATCTCCAACAGGGGAGAGACCTGTGTAAAAACAACACAGATCTCTCCTCTGTCAGCTTCTAGCATCAGAATGCCCGCCGCAGTCCCGCTATAAGTTGCTGATCGCCGCCATTACTAGTAAAAAAAAAAATCCCAGTATATATACCGCCATTTGTAAACGCTATAACGTTCACATAAACCAATTAATTTACATGTATTGGGATTTTTTTTTTTTTAGCAAAGACATGTTGCAGAATACATTTTGGCCTAAATTTATGACGAAATTTAATTTTTAAAATTTTTTTTACTGGACATGTTTAATAGCAAAAAGTCAAAAATATTATTTTTTTCTCAAAATTGACGCTTTTTTTTTTTAGAGAGCAAAAATACAATGCACAGGTGATCAAATACCATTGAAAGAAAGCTCAATCTGTGGGAAAAAAGGGCGTAAATTTCATATGGGTGCAGCGTTGCATTACCGCGCAATTGTTAGTTAAAATAACGCAGTGCCATATAGCAAACAATGGCCTGGTCAGGAATGGGGGTTAATTCTCTGGAGGGCAAGTGGTTAAAGAGTGTCTGAGACATGTTCTAGGTCAACTAGTGCGGCTCCTCATAGCAACCAGTCAGCTTCTGTCTTTCATTTATCTCCACACAGCTTAGAAAATACAGATATTACCGATTGGCAGCTCTCCAGCTTGTCTCAGACACGTTCTTATTCATTCCCCCCATTAATCTGACCTGTACATGCGCGGCTATAATGGGAGGACGTCATATGACGTCCTCTCAGAACGAGAAAACCACCTTGCGCCCGTCATTGGATTATATGGCGGGCGGGAGGTGGTTAAAAAAAAAAATCTTAATTCTTGTGTGTTAGTTTTGTGAATTGAGCCTAATGTGCCTGGTTCTTAAGGGGGTAGTTCACCTTTACCAAAATAGCTGCCTTATGTAGCTAAAGGGCACCTGTTGATAAAAAAACAAACTGTGTTTTAATCAAAGCTGAATAATACCCCTGCTATAGGCATAGGCCATTTATGTACCCCTGAAGCCTGGCTGTAAAACCCCAAGAGATGGTGCCCCCCCTGTACTTCCTACCCAGACATTACTGCTCCCCCCTATCTCTCTCCAATTCTGAGCTTGGCGCTACTGCGACCCAAGAGATACTGACTGCATGGGGATTTGAGAGCTTGTCCCTGTGATGATGGGGGTGAGCAGTAATGGCTGCACAGTTTTAAATAGCAATAGTGGCAGTAAAATAGATATCAGTGATGAAGGCCTCATGCACACAGGGTGTTTGAATTTCTCCTTTGAATGCCTTTTACTCCTGGCAGGAAAAAGCAGCACAAGGCCTGGTTCACATCAATGTGTTTTTTAATGCTTTTTGAAATCTTTGACCAGAAGGACTTCTCCTATGTCTACTCTGCCTCTCCTTGTTGGTTCCCTTTTCAGGCTGCTTCTGTGCAGCCAGCGTCTATTCTCCCAAACCACCTTTTTGAAAACTCTGATGTTCCACACATGCGCAAGAGAGCGTAAGACGTCATGGGTGATACACTTCTACTCTGCCTGCCACTGCGAGATATCTGCTGGTGGATGCCAGAGTTGTACTGTTTCTGCCTCTGAACTACCGTGCAACCTACAGGTGTTCTAGTTGTCCTGCATATTCCTTGTACCACCCTTTGGCTTTATCCTTGTTTTAGCTGTTGGTGGCTTCTCACATTTGCTTTACTATTGTGCCATTATGCCAACACCCTCAAAAGACCAGCATTCCTAGAGAAGGTAGAGGAGTCGCCTGTGGATGACTACCATAGCCAGCATTGCCTTTTTGTTGCTTTTCTTAACAAAACATTTTCATCATGTGTTTGCACAATTATGGAATCCAATGGCCAGAATATTAATTTATGCGGTTAACAATACATTATTTTAAGTAACTTGGAAATCAGGAGACAAACTGAAGAATCGTCCCATTCAACCCCCTCCTTCTTGCTAGATAATCTGATTTCGGCCCCATTTACACTTTTGTATGAAATTAACACATGCGTGACAAATGTCCAAATAAATCTATATCCAAGTAAAAGTCCCAATCCAAAGAATAAAGAAATATTAAAATCCAATGTGCCCCAAAATCAACAAAAGGTGCTGTATGCAGAAAGTTCAGTGTATTAACACCATCCGTGACAACCAATATATACAGCACTCACCAGATATATTGGACTCTCAATAATTAAGAGTCAACTATGCTTTGTGGATATTACATATCCTCCCAATAGGGGTTCATACTGCTCAGAAGAAGCTCCAACAGAAGGATTTCCCACACAAATCGATCTGCAGCAAATACAGCATAAAGAAACATAAAGTTCATAGATGGGATTTACCCCAAAGTTAGCCGAGTCCAACTCTGGCTGTTTGGCAGCTCCCAGCAAACGCCTTAATACAACACATGCTAACACAAGATATAATGCAAAAATGTAAATGGGCCCTAAACGTTGCTAAGTCAATGCACTTACAAACTTACATACTGGACATACACTTTCAATGTGGTCTGTGTCCCTCCTGAGATTCTTCTGAAAGATATTAGATGCTGTGTCCTCAAAAAAGATATACCCATGAAATATAAAGATGTTATGGGACAACTCCCCAATGGGGATACAGACACCTATAAAATTCTGTGTGTGTCCCCATTGTAGGAAATCTCCCTAGCTTCCTATTCTGTATGATACCCATCAAACAGGCAGAACTGGGGAACAATCATCCAAAGCGGGATACAGCATACAATAAAAAGTTGGCTTTGGTTCGGCCCTGTCCACACTCTTTTTCAAGCCTAATACTCAGTCCCTGGAAGCTATTAACCTCCACCTCTTAAATGGGCATTACTCCAATAACCTGGCAACGTTCTGCTGCCATACGTCCCTCTGCTAACAAGCCACTCTTACTAGAAGTACGGCTCTCTCATGGTTAACAATACATTCTTTTAAGTAACTTGGCACTCAGGAGACAAAATGGAGAATCGTCCCATTCAGCTTCCCCCTACTTACTAGTTAAACTGACTTAGGCCCCATTTATACTATTTGCATTAAATTAACACATGTGTTCGCAAAACGCACAATAGCGCATATTACAGTGCTGCTCACAGCACTGCACAACCATTGCTGTATGTATTGTGTAACTAACTGGAAACGAGCTGTGAATCATGGACAAACGCTAAAA
This sequence comes from Staurois parvus, assembly GCF_062004578.1. Taxonomy (NCBI): domain Eukaryota; kingdom Metazoa; phylum Chordata; class Amphibia; order Anura; family Ranidae; genus Staurois; species Staurois parvus. The sequence goes on along the minus strand of NW_028317815.1, from coordinate 3,306,486 downwards.
TATCACAAAAAAAACATTTATTTAAAACATTCTAGAAAGCTTTCTATAGTTAGATATCATACAACTCTGAAAAACAGGTGTTAGAGGAAATCTTTCATGAATAAAACATGGAGGTTACCACTGCAGACATCTTTCTGAAAATGCTAGTTGCCTGGCTATCATGTTGAACCCTCCAACTTCAATACTACACCCTGAATAGATATGCAGGGTGGAGTCAGGCTGATTTAGGAATCTCATGGCACCTCCATAGACCATCATTTTCAAAATTAAAAAAAAAGAAAAAAAAGAAAAGACAATCCAATCCATAATAGCGGATGCAGCACAGGAGAACCCCAGCTGAAAAGTAGATCTATGCAAGAGCTGTCATCATGACTTTTCACACAGCACAGCAATTATTTCCATGGCCGATTATAAGAACCACAACAAATCGTGGAATGATCAGAGGACTGGGCTCCACATTATTATTATTATACAGGATTTATATAGCGCCAACAGTTTGCTCAGCGCTTTACAATATAACGGGAGACAATACAGCAACAATACAGATCAATACACGAGGGTTAGGAGGGCCTGATCCTGGGAGCTCCAGATGGCATTCTGTTGTTTTCTGAGCCATATAGCGGTGGGAATTGCTGGCAATGTAATCTTCCTGATACTAAATGCCACATGGTCCTTGGTTGCTCATATTGGGGTAATTATTATTATCGGGGGGATTATTAACCAGTTCTGCGCTGCCCTATAGCAGAAATACTGCTACAGGGCAGCACGGGTGCAAAAAAAAAATCACATATACATATATATATATATATATATATATATATATATATATATATACACACACACACACACACACATTTCCAGTTCCGGGTAGGGGGCCATTTGCGGCCTCAGCTGTCAATCACCGGGTCCTGGCCGGTGATCGCCGAGTATCTCCAACACGGGAGAGACCTGTGTATAAACAACACAGATATCTCTCTTGTCAGCTCCTAGTGTCAGAATGCCTGCCGCAGTCCCGCTATAAGTCGCTGATCGCCGCCATTACTAGTAAAAAAAATCCCCGTATATATATAACCATTTCTAAACGTTATAACTTTCACGTAAATCAATTAATTTACACGTATTGGGATTATTTTTAGCAAAGACATGTCAAACAACACAATTTGCCCTAAATTTATTACGAAATTTCATTTTTCAAATTTTTTTACTGAACATGTTTGATAGCAAAATGTCAAAAATATAGTTTTTTTCTCAAACTTGACGCTTTTTTTTATAGCACAAAAATACAATGCACAAGCGATCAAATACCACAGAAAGAAAGCTCAATTTGTGGGGAAAAAAAGGGCATAAATTTCATATGGGTGCAGCGTTGCATGACCGCACAATTGTTAGTTAAGATAACGCAGTGCCGTATAGCAAACAATGGCCTGGTCAGGAAGGGGGGTAAATCCTCTGGAGGGCAAGTGGTTAAAGAGTGTCTGAGACATGTTCTAGGGCAACTAGTGCGGCTCCTCATAGCAACCAGTCAGCTTCTGTCTTTCATTTATCTCCACACAGCTTAGAAAATACAGATATTACCGATTGGCAGCTCTCCAGCTTGTCTCAGACACGTTCTTATTCATTCCCCCCATTAATCTGACCTGTACAAATCCACCAACCCAGCTGTCTCCTAGCCGTCACGACAACATCCCAGCAATTCACTTTTTTTTTCCTCCTAACTTTATTAGCCTTGCTGTAAAACCCCAAGAGATGGCGCCCCCCCCTGTACTTCCTACCCAGACATTACTGCTCCCCCCCTTACTATCTCTTTCCAATTCTGAGCTCGGCGCTACTGCGACCCAAGAGATACTGACTGCATGGGGATTTGAGAGCTTGTCCCTGTGATGATGGGGGCGAGCAGTAATGGCTGCACAGTTTTAAATAGCAATAGTGGCAGTAAAATAGATATCAGAGATGAAGGCCTCATGCACACAGGGTGTTTGAATTTCTCCTTTGAATGCCTTTTACTCCTGGCAGGAAAAAGCAGCACAAGGCCTGGTTCACATCAATGTGTTTTTTAATGCTTTTTGAAATCTTTGACCAGAAGGACTTCTCCTATGTCTACTCTGCCTCTCCTTGTTGGTTCCCTTTTCAGGCTGCTTCTGTGCAGCCAGCGTCTATTCTCCCGCACCACCTTTTTGAAAACTCTGATGTTCCACACATGCGCAAGAGAGCGTAAGACGTCATGGGTGATACACTCCTACTCTGCCTGCCACTGCGAGATATCTGCTGGTGGATGCCAGAGTTGTACTGTTTCTGCCTCTGAACTACCGTGCAACCTACAGGTGTTCTAGTTGTCCTGCATATTCCTTGTACCACCCTTTGGCTTTATCTTTGTTTTAGCTGTTGGTGGCTTCTCACATTTGCTTTACTATTGTGCCATTATGCCAACACCCTCAAAAGACCAGCATTCCTAGAGAAGGTAGAGGAGTCGCCTGTGGATGACTACCATAGCCAGCATTGCCTTTTTGTTGTTTTTCTTAACAAAACATTTTCATCATGTGATTGCACAATTATGGAATCCAATGGCCAGAATATTAATTTATTCTGACCATTGGAATGAATGAATGAACACTCAAGCATATGTCTGGTATATGCTTGACGCATATATGCTTTATGCATGATGCATTTATGTGCATTAAGTGTTTTTTTCTGCCCAAAAGCTTGTCTCCTGAACACGCTGGTGATGTTTTTTTTTCAGCCTGTAAATGCTGCTGTTCTAATACGCCTGTAAATGCCTATGTGTGCACAGACACACTGAAGTGCTTTTACAGGCTGAAAAAAACCCAAAACGACTGTAAAACAGATATTAACGCTGTGTGCATGAGGCCTAAATCCCATCTTAAGGGTCAACTTTGTCAAGTTTTAAAAGTGTATGTAAAACCTAACAATGAACTTCTGTTTTTGCTCCCTTTTGGTCTGTTTAATATACAATTGGAAGCATTTTGTTATATAAGTTTGATAAGCGCTAAAAAAACAAAACAAAAACCTATTGATCTTGTCAGAAATTCAGAGCTATCCGGAGTCCTCTCCAGATCTCCTGTAATATTTTAAAAAGTCTCTTCGGTCCTCCTAGTTCTTGTCTTGGACTACACAATGATTAGTATTTATGTTGTGGATATTGAAAAGTAGGAGTGGTTGAATAGTTTAGCAAAGACATGTCCAACTGGGCAGGGCTGACACCATTCACCCTAAAAGTCGCCATTAAGGTTGCTTAGATAATGCATTCAAAAACTTACAACTGTTTTGTTTGCAGGAGCAATGCTTTACAGGATCTTTAGAAAAAGAAATAATAAATGCACATTTTTTTTTTAGTTGCAAAAAGATGTGCATATATTATTGTTTTCAAAAGGTGAACTTATCCTTTAAAAAAGCTTTCACAGAGGCTCTCTTCTTTAGTAGGTACTGCAGCTCATGAACGAGTACATAAACTACCTTTTAAGGTTGAATTGTGGCTTCCCATGTGTGTTCATATGTGTGTTCAGCAGCTAACTGCAAGAGCATATGCACTTACAGTTTTCCTTTTTGCCAAAGTCTCACAAATATCTGTTAAGATCACCTAATTCAGCTTTCTGAGATGGGGTGACAACACTGCTGGACTGTATAAGTTGATAATTGAGCGCTGGGAACGTAGGAATAAAGCAGCTAGCATAAAAGGTAACCTTTGGAACCCAATGAGAACATGTAAAACAAGATATGCAGCGCTAATAAAGTTATTAAGAACAAATGGAAAATCAGAACATGAATAGCACAATAACATAAGTGAAAAAACTCAGTCCATATTGCATGGTGAGATAAAGTGATAGGTGCAATTGTCCAAATAATCCATGGTCAGAGATAATCGTGACTCTTGTGATCTCGTGATTGTACAAATAGTGCACTAACCAGATAGCGCATAAAATGCGCATGGAGCAATTAAGACCCGCTCCTGGTGCTCTGGACTTGTGATATTAGGAGGATGTCATCTGCAGGTTGGCCACCAGATGTCATCTATCCAGGTATATTCGTAAGTCATCCACCAGAAAAATCATCAGCGGGGGAGGGGGTAATCGCACATCACTCCAAACCAGCAGGAACCTTCAAAAGCGGGCTCCCATGCAATAGATGAGACCCAGAGAAGCTTCTAATAGTGTAGTATGTCTTTAATAAGCAAAACTTAAGTAGGGCATGCACGGCCAGGGACGATGGCGGCCGCACTTTAAGTGAGCTCCGCTCATCCCGGCCAGTGAAGACTCACCCGACACTTGCCTCCGCTCCTCTTCCGCTGCGGGTGAGTCACCCGTACTCTGCACCCGGCCCGGCACCTGAGCGAAGGTTTGATGGGGAAGATAGGGCGCTGGAGGCCCCCCTCCCCGCAACCACGTGACCCGCGGCCCTCGCCGCTCCGGAGGTTCCTCTCCAGGCCACAATCCCCAGCCTCAGGTATGACTGAGAGCCCAGGGAGAGATCGCGCCCCCCCGGTGGTCGCAGACGGTACTGCACTCACAGACACTCCAGCCTCTGCCCTGACACACTCCCTGCTGGAGGACTATGAGCCCCAGCATGCTACTGCAAGGGCTGCGGAGCACTCTGCCTCAGAGAAGCATCCTCTTTCCACCCTGGCACCTCAACAGGCCACCCAGTCACCTTCCCTCACATTGTCAGCGTTGGATGACAAGCTACAAAATTTTTTGCGCAACATTACCGCGTCCATATCCGCTGAAATTGGAAAGCTGGCCTTGGAGCTTAGAGGGGAAATTGCCCAGATTGGAGACCGCACGGACAGACTGGAAAATGAGTTTGATGATCTGGTTCAATACGTCCACGTGCTGGAAGAGGATAACGCTTATCTGAAGCATTCCATGTCCCAAATGCAGCTCCAGCAAGAGGATCTGGAAAACAGGGAACGGCGCCAAAATATCCGTATCCGCGGTATGTCCGAGTCTATTGCAGATGCACAGTTGCACCGTCATCTTCTGTCCTTCTTTACCGCGACTGCACCCTTGGTTCCAGAGGCAGATTGGCGTATGGATAGGGCTCACCGCTCCTTGGGCCCAAAACCTGCTGAAGGCACCAGATCTCGCGACGTTATTGTTCGCTTTCATTTTTTTCAAAGCAAAGAAGCTCTACTTTCTGCTGTTCGCCATAAATCGTCTCTGGAATTTCAGGGGGACAGACTCCAACTCTTCTGCGACCTGTCCCCGATTACACTGGCTAAGCGACGAGATCTGAAACCGATCACCACACATGTTCAACAACACCGTGTCCCTTACCGCTGGGGGTTTCCCTTTCGGCTGATCGTAACTAGGGACAATACCCAAGTTGTGCTCCGTGATCTTCATGAGGCGGACTCCTTCTTAAAACGCCTGGGACTTCCACCTCTGTCTGAAGATGTATCCCCACTGCCACCAACTCCGTCTCGTCCATCCGCTACCCCCAACAAGATCTGGACCCCAGTTCACAGAGGTCGGAAGAGACTTTCTCGTACCCCACAACGTCCGCGTCTTCCTCGGTCAACTGATCCACCTGCTTGACGATTCTCTGGGGCGCCCTTCTGAATCCGGTGATGAACCTTCCTTCCTGGGTTTTTGGTTCTTTTTGTCTTTACATAATTTTCCCACAGGTTTACCTTATCTGTCCGGCCAAATTGTCGGGTGTTTTTCAGGGTTGATTTTTTTTTTTTTTTTTCTGGCCGGGCTTGACGATCTTTCCGATGTCCTGGTTGTCGTGTTGCCCCTGACTTTGTCTAGCCATAGGCCTAGACGACTTGGGTCCCATTGTTATCCCCGAGTTTATATCCTTGCGGATACTTATTAGTGTTAGTTCTCTGTTTTTTGTTTTTTATACTATTACTTTGCACTGTACTGTGTTATTCAACTGTTTTATGTTTTTTGTTTTTCACTATATTACATCGATGGTATTCCATTCATTTTTCATGCTATTACATGTAGGTCAGTTGTCGTTGTTTCATAATGGCGTTGAGGTTTCTGTCATATAACGTCAAGGGCCTCAACTCCATTCAAAAACGGTGGATGGCTTTGAGGGAATTCCGATCCTCTGGAGCAGACATTATTTTTGTCCAAGAAACCCATTTTAAATCAACTGGCTCTTTTCGTTTTGCCTCGAGATTTTTTCCCCAAGCCTACTCGGCCTTTAATCCTTCTGGGAAGGCCGGGGTGGCAATCCTTATTGGGTCACACTGCTCCCTTCGGGTTGTTTCCTCCAAGGTTGACCATCAGGGTCGTTTTATTATTTTAGAGTGTATGCATGGCGAGACTCCCCTTGTTCTGTTGAATTTATATGCTCCCAATACAGGTCAACTGCAATTCCTATCCCAAACGCTCGCTAATCTAGACTCTATTACTACCTCGCAGGTGATTGTAGGGGGAGATTTTAATCTGATTGTTTCCCCCCATAAAGACAGGAAAGTGCTTTTTGAGTCCACCCCCTCGAAGCGGCAATGCTCCTCTTCAAAATCTTTCCGTAAATTGATTAGGGAGCATCGTCTCTTTGACGCTTGGCGGATTAAACACCCCCTTCATAAACAATTTACATTTTACTCCAACCCTCACCGTAGTTATTCCCGCCTAGATCATTTTTTCATCTCTGCCTCTTTGCTCCCACTTCTGGTTTCCTCTGAAATCAATCCCATCACTTGGTCTGATCATGCCTCTTTGACCTTAAATCTTTTTTTTCCCCCTGCTATGCCCAAACCGTGTCACTGGCGCCTTAATGAGACATTTCTTTCCACAGACCATCTTAGGGATGAATTGTCACGGGGACTCGATACATACTTTACTTTTAATGTCGGTTCCGTAACTTCTTCCTCATCTCTGTGGGAGGCCCACAAGGCGGTTTTCCGTGGACTCTGTATCTCCATGGGTTCCCGTTTAAAAAAGTCCTCGGCGAGTGCTAGGGCCTCTCTCATACAACAGCTCTCGTTGGCGGAACGTCAGTTACTGAATAAGCCATCTATTTCAGGGCTTCAGGGGGTAACATTTCTACGTGACCGAATTAAAGCCCTTGACTCCAGTAAGACTGCACAATCTCTCCTTTGGGTTAGACAGAAATTTTATGAATTTTCTAACAAGCCACACCGTATGTTAGTCAACCGTCTCAAAGCCCAGTCCCCCTCCACGATGCCCGACCTTCTAATACAGCCTGATGGATGCCCTACTTATGATCCTCGGGCCATGGCAACCCTTTTTGGCTCATTCTATGGGAAATTGTATAACTGTTTAACCCCGGACCTTCACCCTTCTCTCACACAACCATCGTTTGATAATTTTTTTGACCCCTTGCTACTTCCGAGAGTATCACCCTCAGACATTGACGCTCTTAATGTGGATATTACGCTAGAGGAATTATTGGATACAATTAAACACCTCCCTTCTCGTAAAGCCCCGGGACCGGACGGACTGCCCTACTCCTACTATAAATCTTTTATTGGTACTCTGGCCCCTCATCTCCTATCCCTTTACCGAGATCTATTTAAGGGAATCATACCCCAGACTGACTTCTCCCGTGCATATATCTCGGTTATTCCTAAGCCTGATAAGGATCACTCTATCGTAGATAACTATCGCCCTATTGCCCTACTTAATTCCGATTATAAGATTTTTACTAAAATCTTGGCCAATCGACTATCCGGTATTATTTCCAAGCTCATTCACAGAGATCAGGTGGGCTTTGTACCTGCCAGACAGGCTGCGGATAACACCAGGAGATCTATTGATCTGGTTGATCTGGTCAACTGTTCCTCTACCCCTACTGTGTTATTGAGCTTGGATGCCCAAAAAGCCTTTGACCGTTTAAGCTGGCCTTACATGTTCATGGTTTTGGAGCGATTTGGTTTCAGGGGTTCATTTGTTGCAGCTTTGAAGGCCCTTTATTCATCCCCTTTCTCACAGGTCAGATTAGCTTCCTTTCTCTCACCCCCCTTTCAGATGTCAAATGGCACTCGTCAGGGATGTCCACTCTCTCCCCTGCTGTTCATTCTCTGTCTGGAGCCATTGGCTGTTGCCATCAGGTCGAATCCGGATATCCGGGGGATACAATCCCATTCTCATGAGTACAAATTATCATTATTTGCAGATGACATCCTCCTCACACTTACGAGTCCCCACACCTCTTTACCGATTTTGCACAAAATTTTGAAACAATTTGGGGCTTTATCAGGTTATAAGGTCAACACGTCCAAAACTGAGGCACTTCCAATACATGTTTCTCCTGTTGTTCTTTCCTCCCTTCAGGCAGCCTTTCCCTACCGGTGGTGCACCCATTCTTTAAAATATTTAGGCACCAACCTTACTTCCTCTTACCAATCCATATACGAGGCCAATTTTCCCCCACTGTTTATAGCAATTTCTCGCTCCCTGAAACACTGGGATGCCTTGCCTATCTCTTTCCTCGGTCGTATTAATGTCTTAAAAATGACCGTACTACCCAAACTTTTATATCTGTTTGCAACCCTCCCCGTACCCGTTCCTATGTCCAAGCTTCACTCCCTTCAGAAATCTTTCTTACATTTTATTTGGCACAACAGGCGGCACAGGATTGCTCGTTCTGTTCTGCTTTCCCCACGTTCTAGGGGAGGCTTGGGAGCACCGGATATAATAACATACTATTTTGCAACCCACCTTCGCTTTCTTCTGTCATGGTCCATTCACTACCCTCCCAATACATGGACTGAGATCGAGTCTTTACAATTGTCCCCAGTTCATCTGTGTTCCCTTCTCTGGTCGACCTCGGCGGTGGATGTCCATTCTTTTCGCCACTCACTCCTAGGCCCCATTTTGGCTCCCGTGGGATACCTTCTCTTCCTCTATGCCAGCCCAAATTGTAAGACCATGATTTTTTTTTTTTTTTATGCATTGTTACTATATGACTCCACTGGTCCTGACCAAATGTAATCTTAGCCATCGATGTACTTCTATGTTTTGCTTGTTTTATTTTCCCTTTGTTTTCTGTAACACTTGATTTACTTGAAAACCAATAAAAATTGTTAATACAAAAAAAAATAAGCAAAACTTACAGCATGTACAGTTAATGGATAAACTTACATCCAGAAAAGAATCTGGCCACCAGGGCCTTGTGGTATGGGTACACAGGTCAGGGGCACCTCGCTAACGCGTTTTGTGTAAATAACACTTCCTTTATATAAAGATTTGTAATTGGCGCGCAATTGTGCGTTCCTGCGATGCAGGAACGCACAATTGCGCGCCAATTACAAATCTTTATATAAACAAGGCATCTACCATGGGCACACTCCCTCTGAGGAAGTGTTATTTACACGAAACGCGTTAGAGAGGTGCCCCTGACCTGTGTACCCATACCACAAGGCTATCCTGACTGACACCCTGGTGGCCAGATTCTTTTCTGGATGTAAGTTTATCCATTAACTGTACATGCTGTAAGTTTTGCTTATTAAAGACATACTACACTATTAGAAGCTTCTCTGGGTCTCATCTATTGCATGGGAGCCCGCTTTTGAAGGTTCCTGCTGGTTTGGAGTGATGTGCGATTACCCCCTCCCCCGCTGATGATTTTTCTGGTGGATGACTTACGAATATACCTGGATAGATGACATCTGGTGGCCAACCTGCAGATGACATCCTCCTAATATCACAAGTCCAGAGCACCAGGAGCGGGTCTTAATTGCTCCATGCGCATTTTATGCGCTATCTGGTTAGTGCACTATTTGTACAATCACGAGATCACAAGAGTCACGATTATCTCTGACCATGGATTATTTGGACAATTGCACCTATCACTTTATCTCACCATGCAATATGGACTGAGTTTTTTCACTTATGTTATTGTGCTATTCATGTTCTGATTTTCCATTTGTTCTTAATAACTTTATTAGCGCTGCATATCTTGTTTTACATGTTCTCATTGGGTTCCAAAGGTTACCTTTTATGCTAGCTGCTTTATTCCTACGTTCCCAGCGCTCAATTATCAACTTATACATTTACCTATTGCCTTTTATTTGAGCAGCAGGGTTTTTTGGGTAGACAACTTATCATTGTCACTATTACTACTATTGTAATTATCCACCATGGATATATTTGAATATAGATCCAAACGCTCCTTAATCACAGATGATGTTTTTACCTATGGAGAAGAGCCAAATAGTAATCTACATGGCCTTTTCATTCATCTGACTAACCATACCACTTCTGAAATACGCACTTTATGGGACATCTCCTTCTTGGAGAAATATATCAAGGAGGGGATGGTCCCAAGGTCACTCAGATGGGAGGTACCACCTGAAACCGACGACATTAACAGTGAATCAGAGTGGTATCTCTTTTTTAATAATATGGGCATAGACCTGTTGAAGTTCCTCATTCTCAGGAAAAAGAAAAAACTGGCCCATTTAGATAAAGAGATGAACAAGACACGTGAATTATTAGTACCTTACATGGATAATGAGGAGTATAAGTTAGAATCTGAGAAACTGAGATTGCTTCTGGAAAAAACAGACAAAGAACAAAAAATTAAGAAGAGAAAGAAGTATGTTAGAGACTACTTTGATTATAAAGAAAAATCTGTCTTTAAATGGGAAGCAAAAAACTATGACTTTGATTCCATGAACAAGCCAGATTCTCAAACCACATTGGCTCATAACAATAACCACACTAGGAATACTTATCAAGGGAAGGGTGTGGTGCACCCAAAAACTCCCAGTAATAGGCATAGAAATCTGTCCCATTACACACCTAGGCATGATTATAACATAGCCACTTATAACAGATTTGAAGCATTGGATTATGACCAAGATTCACGAATTGGAAATAGGGATATGAGAGCACATCCCCTTAATGACCATTATCAATACTCTAAGGGACCTAATAGGCCCAAACAACATCAATCTAAGGGGGGTCCCCGACCTAAGCCAAATGGTAAGAATAAAGCACAATATAACAATCAAAAAGGGGGGGAATCTTACAACACAAGACCGCACGATGAACGGTATGACCAACCCCCCAGGAGGACCCTTTCAAGAAATAGACATAGGGATTCTGAGTATCGTACCTATAACGATACATATGCAGACTACCGACATAACCAATTATCACCTTTTCCTTATTATAATCCTGATTATGGAACCCCCACAGGACAATCATACCATAGCCAGCAATTTAGACCTAATAATTATGATGCTCCCAACCATCATCATTTTTTAGGGAAAGGCTCAGGCAGAAAAATAAGCCTAAGACAAGAGGAAAGTGAGGAGGAGTCAGGACTAATAGACAAAAGGAGAAAAATGTAACTAACACAGGCATTTTCAATCTCAGTGGTCAGACCCTTACGGATAAAGAACTGGAGCTCCTCAATAGAGGTCTCAAATTTGCCCCTCCAGCGAAACTCAATAAATTCAACACATTTATTGACATACAGAAATTCATACGTAAGTTATCTCTGAAAAGACATTTCCTTAGCAATCCAATAAGCAGAATTCCCCAGAATACAGGCAACACGGGTTTTATAAACACGAATTTAAGAAATGCGTCACTCTTTAATCCACAGGCCCATTCTCACATCAGCATTTTCAAAAATATGGTCATTAAGGACCTAGACAAATTGCAAGTGAGAACATGGAATAATAAACCATATGACCGTAAGCAGATTGACACCATGACTAAAGATTTACTTGAAAATAAGAATCTGGTGATCCGACCTGCCGATAAAGGGGGCGGCGTAGTTGTAATGAACAAAGTGGACTATATGACCCAAGTACAAAATATTCTTGATGATAAAGACACATATATGGAATTACAGAGAAATCCTTTGGTAGCATATAAAAAAATTGTAAAATCTCTAATTAAAAAAGGATCGGATCAGGGTATTCTCAGTAAAAAAGAAAGGGATTATCTATGTCCTACGGCCCCTAGGCTTCCCATACTCTATTGTCTACCCAAGATCCATAAAGATCCCATAAACCCCCCGGGTCGCCCGATAGTAAGTGGAATAGGTTCCCTCTGTTCCCGTGTTGGTGAATATTTAGATTTTTTTCTACAACCTCTAGTTTGGAAAACACCATCTTTCCTTAAAGATTCAAAACAGGTACTGATGGATATAAAAGACATCCACATAAGCAGTCACACTCTACTAGTCACAGCGGATGTGTCAGCATTGTATAGTAACATAAAACATGAGGATGGTTTAAATGCTCCTGAGTTTTATCTTAATGAAGCCACTGAGATCCCACATCCTCAAAAGCGTTACTTGCTAGAATTATTGGAATTTGCAATGCAACACAACTACTTCTGGTTTAATGCTAAATATTACCTACAGCGGACAGGAGTTGCCATGGGCGCGAAGTTTGCGCCGAGTCTGGCAAACCTCTTTATGTCAAGATGGGAAGAGGACATAATATATTCTAGAGACTGGCCGCATTTAATTTTTTATCGAAGGTTCATTGATGACATCCTACTTCTCTGGGAGGGTGACATATTTACGTTAAACAACTTTTTCACCACCCTCAATCATAATAACAATAATATTAAACTCACTTTTCAGTATAGCAACAGTGAGATTAATTTTCTGGATTTAACTTTATGCAAGAATGGGGCATGCATTTCCACTAAGACCTTCTTTAAAGTAACAGACAGGAATAGTTATATTCCTAAAGATAGTTGTCACCTCCCGAGATGGCTAGACAACATACCGAGGGGCCAATTTCTCCGTGTTCGGAGGAATTGTACGGAAGCAGATGACTATAGAACCCAGGCTAATATACTTAAAGGGAGATTCATTGAGAAAGGCTACGACGAGAATATTTTAGAAAGGGAAATTACTGAAGTGGCTAATATCGATAGAACAAATCTCCTGACTTCCAGAAGTAAAGTTCAAACAGAGAGGAAATGTCCCTTTATTACCAACTTCTCGACACAGCACAAGGAAGTGGCCAATATTATTAGAAAAAATTGGAACATTTTAAAAAATGACCCGGTATTGGGTGAAACCCTTCCAGATCGACCGGAAATCACTTACCGGAGAGCCCCAACATTAAGAAACATGCTAGCTCCTAATATTGTCAACCCCCCTAAGCCTCTTACATTTGGTTTCCTTAATACCAAGGGATTTTTTCCTTGTAATAAATGCATGTTATGCACCTTTAATGGCATTCACAAAAGATCTGTGAAAACCTTTAGTTCGAACATAACTGGCCAATCCTATGACATCCAATTGACTATTACTTGCTACAGTTCCCATGTAGTATACCTCCTGAGTTGTACCTGTGGTAAGCAATATGTAGGACGAACGACGAGGAGATTGAGAGACAGGTTGCGTGAGCACTTATCTAACATCAAAAAAGGTTTTAAGGATCACTCACTGTCCATGCACTTTCGCCAACATCATAACAGGAATCCACATGCACTGAAATTCACAGGCATTGACATTGTTAATAAAAATTGGAGAGGCACACATAAAAGAAGAGCCGTTTCAATGCTAGAAACGAAGTGGATTTTTTTTGCTACACACCCAAGCACCACAAGGGCTAAACATAGAGCTAGATGTTAACTGCTTTATCGACACTAGCTAATCTATTACTGTCAAGGTGTTTTACACGGGGGGCATATTTATTGGATCACTATACTAGTCAATTATTCATACACGAACTGTCGCAGTAGGGGGCATGCTTTTTGGATTGCTACCAGTCTTATATTCTTTCACGAGTTTTACTTTTATTTTTACTTTTATTTTTATTTTATCAAAATTTTATAGAGTTTACTGTTTCCTACCTTTTTAGCTTTATATAAGGTTGTTTTACCATGTAAATATATCTAACTGCCTGCACCCATTCGTTCGGGGAGATTTGGTAACACTAATCTTATATGGTTCATAGTACTGTTTTTAGTAACCAGTATTAACTTATTTACTTGTTATGGATTGTTTTGATTTGATATCCAATCCATTTATTTGAAATGGTCTTCAATAGTGTGAAGACCATTTCATCGCATGTATATTACACATTAATGCCAGCGGATTATTATTCCTATTATTCATGTAGTGATATAGGTTGAGTGGCATGTTGGAGGAAATACCCTAACCATCCACCAGATGTCACTGCTCATAATCCCCATTAGTCTATGTCTATAGATTTTATATAATTTATATACATTTTTACTTCTATATATATTTTTTACATTTTTAATGTCCTAAGCTCACCCTCATTAAAATGTATTGTGAGCTTATTGTAAAGGGAGGAGAGAGAATTCTCGGTGCTCCTGATGCTGGGCGTCTGCTTAGGAGGCTTTTTAGTATGTGTACACTATTGGCACCAACAAAATGGCAACCGCGAACGCTCACTGCGTATGCGCGAATGCCTTCCCTAGTTACGAACTCTTGGAAAATGGCCGCGAGCGCTCACTGCGCATGCGCGAAAGTCCGTTTTCCGTCTATGTACTCAAATCACTGGGAAAATGGCCGCAAAGTCACTACTGCGCATGCGCGAACCGGAATCGGCGACGCAGGAACGCACAATTGCGCGCCAATTACAAATCTTTATATAAACAAGGCATCTACCATGGGCACACTCCCTCTGAGGAAGTGTTATTTACACGAAATGCGTTAGGGAGGTGCCCCTGACCTGTGTACCCATACCACAAGGCTATCCTGACTGACACCCTGGTGGCCAGATTCTTTTCTGGATGTAAGTTTATCCATTAACTGTACATGCTGTAAGTTTTGCTTATTAAAGACATACTACACTATTAGAAGCTTCTCTGGGTCTCATCTATTGCATGGGAGCCCGCTTTTGAAGGTTCCTGTTGGTTTGGAGTGATGTGCGATTACCCCCTCCCCCGCTGATGATTTTTCTGCTGGATGACTTACGAATATACCTGGATAGATGACATCTGGTGGCCAACCTGCAGATGACATCCTCCTAATATCACAAGTCCAGAGCACCAGGAGCGGGTCTTAATTGCTGCATGCGCATTTTATGCGCTATCTGGTTAGTGCACTATTTGTACAATCACGAGATCACAAGAGTCACGATTATCTCTGACCGTGGATTATTAGGACAATTGCACCTATCTCTTTATCTCACCATGCAATATGGACTGAGTTTTTTCACTTATGTTATTGTGCTAATCATGTTCTGATTTTCCATTTGTTCTTAATAACTTTATTAGCGCTGCATATCTTGTTTTACAACACTGCTGGACTGCTTGAAATCACAGTAGTGTTGTCACCCTTATGTAATCAGTGCCTGCTTCCACTACAGTGGGATAAGATGCCACAGGGGGCTAATAGCTGATTCATAAACCTGTAGTATGTCATTCAGCAGCTGGTCACATCTAGTCCTGCCCACTGCTTTCTGGATTGATAGCACTGCATCTGCTGCCTAAACCCTCTCAATGTGAGCTGTGGTGTCTGGGGGAGGGAGTGTGTGGGCTACAAATGAAGGGAGATTTGGGACATGTCTGCACTTTCATACAGAAACCTTTACTTTCAGGGACATAGACAATACTTTTGAAGTACTATAATGACAACGTTTTATTTAACTAATGTTCTATTCGCTAATGTTTTTTATTTTTTTTTATTTCAGCAAAATATTAGAATGCATCTTCCTAGTGCCATGTGTACGACACTGTTTTGCGGATAAAGAATCTCTTATTGAACGCGGGCCAGGTAAATATAATTAGATCCTTTTATATGAATAAGTGAACACTGGGTGCATATCATACATCACAGTGTAGAAACCTACATTTGGCGAGGAAAAACTAAAGCCTTGTACACAGGGCCGAATATCGGATGGTATCTGTTGTCTTAACAGGAACCGGCCAACATTTGGCCCTGTGTACGGCAGCCGCTCGGCTTTCAATCAGCGCTCTCAGCCAATGACTGACAGCGCTGACTGATGTGTTCTGGCTTCCAGATGTTACTGCTCGCCCCCACTATCACAGGTATGAGCTCTCTCTCTCCAATTCTGAGATCATTGCTGCCATGACACAGGAGATAGTGAACAGCACACACGTGGGGGTTAGGGAACTTGTTCCTGCGATGATGGGGGTGAGCAGTAAAGACTTTATAATTCATAGTTTTGAAGAGTAATAGTGGCAGCAAAATAGATACCAGGAATTAAAGCCTAACTCAAGGGTTGACTTTTGTTAAGCATTAAAGTGTATGTAAACCCTAACAATGAACTTCTATTTGCTTCCCTTTGGTCTGTTTAATATACAATTGGAAGCATTTTGTTATATGAATTTGATAACTGCAAAACAAAATGTTGTCAGAAATTCTGAGCTGTCCTGAGTCCCCTCCAGATATCCTGTGCTATCTCAAAAATTCTCTTCAGTCCTCCTAGTTCTTATCTTAGACTACAGAATGGTTAGCATTTATGTTGTAGATATTGAAGAGTAGGAGTGATTGAATAGTTTAGCAAAATACATGTCCAACTGGGCAGGGCTGACACCATTCAGATCACAAAACTGCTGTGTGTTGTCATCCCACAACAGGATTTAGGATCTGAGTGCACTTCTAACAGATCAACAGGTATGTTTCTGTACTTGCAGGGTCGTTAAAAGGATAAAGTATAGGGAAAGGTGCACTTATTGCAGATATGAACTGCATAATGGACATACACTTTCAATGCAGTCTGAGTGCCTTTTGAGATTTATCTGTAAGATTTTAGAGGCTGAGTCCCCAGAAAAGATATACTCATGATCTATAAAAATGTTTTAGGACAACTCCCCAATGGGGACATAAAATTCTGTGTGTGTCCCCTTTGTAGGAACATTCCCTAGCTTCCTGTTCTGTATGATACCATAAAACAGAATTGGGGAACAATCATCCAAATGGGATACAGAATACAATAAAACATTGACTTTGATTTGGACCCGTCCACACTCTTTGTAAACCTAATACTCAGTCCCTGGAAGCTAATAATACCTCTAAAATGCACATTACTCCAATAACCTGACAACTTTCTGCTGCCACATGTCTCTCTACTAACAAGGCACTCTTACTAGAGGTATGGCTGTCTTGCGTAACTTGGAAATCAAGAAACAAACTGAAGAATCATCCCATTCAACCCCCTCCTACTAGATAGATAATCTGATTTAGGGCCCATTTACACTTTTGTATGAAATTAACACATGCGTGAGCACAACGCATTAAAGCACATGTTACATATGTTGTGGTGTTATACATTCTGGATTGCACTACAACACACCTACGTTAGTGCATACCATTACAAAAAATAGGTCACACCCAAATTATTTTTAATGGACTGCCTTAATACAACAGATGCTAACACAAGATATAATATAAAAGAGTAAATGGGCCCCAAAAATTGCTGTTCAAGTTGCTAAGACAATGCACTTACAACTGTTTGTATTTTCTTTCTTTTTTGGCAGACCAACCCCATGAAGGCACAGAAGAAGCACCCCGTGAGGGCGCAGAAACAACACCCTGTGAGGGCCCGGAAGCAACACCCCATCAGGGCGTGGAAGCAACACCCCGCCAGGGCGTGGAAGCAACACCCCGTCAAGGCGTGGAAACAACACCCCGTCAGGGCACGGAATCAACATCATCTGAAGTCCCGGAAACAACTTCATCTGAAGGCAGGAAAACATCATCTGAAGTTCTGAAAACAACTTCATCTGAAGGATGGGAAACAGCTTCATCTGAAGGATGGGAAACAGCTTCATCTGAAGGATGGGAAACAGCTTCATCTGAAGGCTGGAAAACAATGTCATCTGAAGGCTGGAAAACAATGTCATCTGAAGGCTCGGAAACAACGTCATGTGATGCCCCGGAAACAACATCATCTGAAGGCCCGGAAACATCATCTGACCTGGAAACACCACTGCATGAAGAACTGAAAACAAGGAGCCAACAAACGCTAAAAACAAAGCGCCAAAGAAGGCTGAAAACAAAGTGCCAACGAAGGCTGAAAACAAGGCGCCAACGAACTCTGGAAGCAATGCACCATCAAAGACTGAACACAATGAGCCATCAAAGGCTGCAATGCTATTACTAGACAACACATCTTGCTTGCAGTAAAAAATACACATACCTTACCCATAGTATAAAATACACCTTACTAGCAATATAAAATACAGATACCATACTAGCAAGTAAAAAGTACACATACCTTACCAGTAATATAAAACACTCCTATCAGTATAAAATTACACATACCTTACTAATAATATAAAATACACACTCCAAACTAGCAGTAGACTTTATACCTTACTAGGTGTTGGAAATCCACACACCTTACCAGTAATATAAAATATACCCTACTAGCAGTAGAAAATACACACGCCTTACTAGCAGTAAAATATACACATACCCAGGGGCGGACTGACAGCTCATGGGGCCCCCCCGGGCAATAGGGGATCATGGGGCCCCTGTGTCCTTTCCCACACTCAAAGCACACCCAAAAAAGCCTATAAAAAAGGTACCAGGGGCATTTCATGGGGCCCCCTACTGACCCCGGGC
Organism: Staurois parvus; assembly: GCF_062004578.1. Classification (NCBI taxonomy): domain Eukaryota; kingdom Metazoa; phylum Chordata; class Amphibia; order Anura; family Ranidae; genus Staurois; species Staurois parvus. The sequence continues at coordinate 3,288,006 of NW_028317815.1, read as the reverse complement.
AGTGCCCGAGTGCTCGAATGGTCAGTCCGCCTTTGCACATACCTTACTCTATCAGTAATATAAAATACACACTTCTAGCAGTAAAAAAAATATACACACCTTACCAGTAATATAAAATATACCCTACTAGCAGTAGAAAATACATATACCTTACTAGCAGTAGAAAATGCACATACCTTACCAGTAATATAAAATACACCTTCCTAGTAGAAAAAAAAAATATACACACACCTTACTTGTAATATAATATACACCATACTAGCAGTAGAAAAGACACCTTACTAGCAATATAAAATATAGATACCATACTAGCAGTAGAAAATACACCTTACTAGCAATATAAAATGCTGACACCATACTAGCAGTAGAAAATTCACCTAACAAGTAAGAAGTACATACCTTACCAGTAATTTAAAATACACCATACTTAGCAATAGAAAATACACACGCTATACTAGCAGTAGAAATACACACGCTATACTAGCAGTAGAAATACACACGCTATACTAGCAGTAGAAATACACACGCTATACTAGCAGTAGAAATACGTCTAACTAGCAGTTTAAAATACACGTCTTACCAGTAATATAAAATACACATACTTGACCAGTAATATCAAATACACTTTGAGTGAGTCAGCGTATTATCAGCGCCACACAAATAAACGTGGAAAACTGAACAAATTTTGTATATACTGTACTGTACTCCCAAACCTGCTGTTCAAAAATCAGCAAATGTATTACATTACCCAATGCTTAATCAAAGAAAAAAACAGTGCTCAAGGAAAAATAAACACAGTGATATATTAACCACTTGCCCTCCAGAAGATTCACCCCCTTCCTGACCAGGCCATTTTTTGCGATACGACGCTGCGTTACTTTAACCATTGCGCGGTCATGCAATGCTGTACATAAATTACATTTGTCATTTTTTCCCACAGATAGAGTTTTCCTTTGGTGGTATTTGATCACCTCTGAATTTTTTATTTTTTTACTCTATAAACAAGAAAAGACCAACAATTTTGAAAAACAAAAAATAAAAATATTTTTTTTTACTTTTTGCTATAAAACATATCCAATAGAAAAAATTAAAAAAATAAAATTTCTTCATAAATAAAGGCCAAAATGTATTCTGCTACATATCTTTGACTTAAACCAGTTGTTATACACTTATTGTATAGGGATTTTTTTTTTCACCAAAGAAATGCAAAGCAGGACTGCCCTGTAGCAGTATATCTCTTCGATTGTTTTGTTTTGTTACCGTATTGTCTCATGTTCTGTCCCCCACTATAATGTACAGCGCTGAGCAAACCTTTTAGCTCTATATAAATACTGTATAATAATAATAGGGGCGGTCCTTAAATGGTTAATACAAATGATCCTGTTCTCATAAAATACACTCACTATACTCACAGTACACACTCCTATCAGATGTGGTATGAGTGCAGAGTGAGGCACTTACCCCCAGTAAAGTGCCTCTCCCTATCATGGTCGCCCTCTGTTGTCTAGAGTAGGTATCTCTGCTCTCTCTGTCCTTCCATGGCACACACTGGCTGTCAGCACACCACTACACTCTCCCTCTACGCAGCACTTCCTGGTGTGTCACATGACAGTCCACCTTCCAACCCCAGGCCAGAGAAAACTCCCAAGTAAATTTAGGAGTGCAGATGTCATGTCCCAGTCCTCCAAGTCATCTTTCTCCAGCTTAGGGAACCAAGGAACCTACCCTGCTTTCTCACCAGTCACTACACTGGGCCCCAAGCAGACAGAACATGGGAGCCAGCCATGTGCCACAAATGTCAGCAGTTAAAACGAGTTCCCTGCCCTCCCCCCTCATAACAGCAGACTTATTTATAGCATGATCAATGTCAGGGACCCAGTCCCGTAGGTAGGTACAATCGCTGTCAGGGGTCCTGTCCTGCAGGTAGGTACGACCAATGCCACGGGTCCTGTCCTAGAAGTAGGTACAATCACTGCCACAGGTCCTGTCCTGTAGGTAGGTACAATCACTGCTAGGGACCAAGTCCTGTAAGTAGGTACAATCACTGCCAGGGTTCCTGTCCTGTAGGTAGGTACGATCACAGTCAGGGCCCTTCCTGTAGGTAGGTACGATCACTGACAGGGGCCAGTCCTGTAGGTAGGTACGATCACTGACAGGGGCGCTGACCTGTAGGTAGGTACGATCAATGCCAGGGGCGCTGACCTGTAGGTAGGTATGATCACTGCCAGGGGCCTAGTCCTGTAGGTAGGTATGATCACTGCCAGGGGCCTAGTCCTGTAGGTAGGTACGATCACTGCCAGAGGCACTGACCTGTATGTAAGTAGATCACTGCCAGGGGCCTAGTCCTTTAGGTAAGTATGATCACTGCCAGGGGCGCTGACCTGTATGTAAGTAGATCACTGCCAGGGGCCTAGTCCTTTAGGTATGTACGATCACTGCAAGAGGTGCTGCCCTTTATGTAAGTAGATTACTGCCAGGAGCCTAGTCCTGTAAGTATAATCAATGCCAGGGGTGCTGACCTGTATGTAAGTAGATCACTGCCAGGGGCCTAGTCCTTTAGGTAAGTATGATCACTGCCAGGGGTGCTGACCTTTATGTAAGTAGATTAGTGCCAGGAGCCTAGTCTTGTAGGTAAGTACAATCACTGCCAGGGGTGCTGACCTGTATGTAAGTAGATCACTGCCAGGGGCCTAGTCCTGTAGGTAAGTACAATCACTGCCAGAGGCGCTGACCTGTATGTAAGTAGATCACTGCCAGGAGCCTAGTCCTGTAAGTACAATCAATACCAGGGGTGCTGACCTGTATGTAAGTAGATCACTGCCAGGGGCCTAGTCCTTTAGGTAAGTACAATCACTGCCAGGGGCCTAGTCCTTTAGGTAAGTACAATCACTGCCAGGGGTGCTGACCTGTATGTAAGTAGATCACTGCCAGGGGCCTGTCCTGTAGGTAGGTACAATCACTGCCAGAGGCGCTGACCTGTATGTAAGTAGATCACTGCCAGGGGCCTAGTCCTGTAGGTAAGTATGAACACTGCCAGGGGCGCTGACCTTTATGTAAGTAGATTACTGCCAGGAGCCTAGTCCTGTAGGTAAGTACAATCAATGCCAGGGGCGCTGACCTGTATGTAAGTAGATCACTGCCAGGGGCCTAGTCCTTTAGGTAAGTACAATCAATGCCAGGGGCGCTGACCTGTATGTAAGTAGATCACTGCCAGGGGCCTAGTCCTTTAGGTAAGTACAATCACTGCCAGGGGCGCTGACCTGTAAGTAGGTCCTCTGATGCCATAGGGCACACTGATATCACATTGGTGTGCTGCAATCCAGGTGACTGGCAACAAGTGGTTCAATCTCAGAGATTCAGTTGCTGGGTAACGGACATGCTGCAGTAACTGCAGCTCTCACATGGCTGCCCATGAACCCTTTCCTGATTTCTGATGATATACCCTTCAATTGGGAGTAGATCTCTGGTGTCTACTTAGGATTAACCCTTGCATTACTAGCAGTTCCTTATCTGTGTTCAGAAAGCTTTGTTACTAAAGCATCTCCCAACCTAAACCAATAAAAAAAAATGTGACTCTTTCATAGTACAGAGCACATTTGCTCTTGTAATGGCTCATTCACACGAGCAGTAGATCACCACACCTCTGAAAAGCAATCTACGCTGGTATTGATTTTCAGATGTGTTTGATAGGTGGCAGGGAGACAATATATTGTCTGCTGACTTCCTGTTTTAAATCAAATGCGTCAAATGCTACACTACCATGTCACAACTGCACACACCTGCAGGGCTTTTGCAGGGCAGTCCCCTTCACCTGAATGGGTTGTGTGCAGTGGGCAATAATGCTAAACACGGCAGGGGAATAGGATATCAGCTGTGGCATGTGCACACTCCTTTGTAATGGGGGTAAACACACAATTCAGCCACGTTTTTACTGCCCGCCAGCTGTAAGTGTAAACATTCATGAAATGATGGTCATGAGATGACATAATAAATACACCCTTATTGATTATCAGAAAAGTGCACACTTTATTTACATTGGAGCCTTCAGATAATTGCAACTTCAATCAGAGGATCATGGGTGCAATGCTCAAACTCCTGCAGATTATTCCTCCTTCCAGGGTCTGTACAAGGGTAGGAGGAGTACTGGAGGACTTATCAATGAAGTACAAGTGTTGTGACATCTGCACTTGTGCTCTATTGAGATCTGTATGTCCCTCTGCCTCAGTAGTAGATGGTACTTGTAGCCTTTTCCATCACAGATCCTGGAAATGTATGACTAAACTGTGCAGGCTCTGCCAACTTCAAAATTACCCAGCATTCCAGCTAGAAGGAACCTTGGATTCAGTAAGGGGGTCAGCAGACTACAACCGTGTTTCATGATACATTGTTATAATGGGTGTAACATGAAACATAGAAAGGTGGACTTAGGCTACGTTCACACCAGCCTGACACCTACATGCAGTGTGTGATATGAAGTGCGGAAACATTTTCTGCACTGTATTGCACCGGACATCAAACCAGCATTATGATTTGAAAGGACTACATAGAAAACAATTGTTATCTATGTGCACTAGCGATGACCTGCTTTTGCCTAGTGTTGTAAACTGCAGGTCTCCACAGATCACATGAATGAGCCCTTTGCCTTTAAAGCTGAATACAAGGAAACCTAAAAATCATTGCTTGCACAAGGGTTAACTTTTATGGCGAGTAGACTGTGAAAAGCACTTTTCCCACCGCCTAGGCAGAAATAAGCAGTTGAATTCCAGATATGGATACTTTATACATAGTAACATTGCTCCAGCTTGGACCAATGTAACTATGCAAATACTGTACCAGAGGGCCACACTTCCGGCTCACTTCCCCATTGCGAACTGTGGCAGAAGTGGAAGTGTGTACCTGTCAAAAACAGGTATCTGCTCCCACTCAAAAGGTGCCAAATTTGGCAGTGGAGAGGGGGGGGCACAAATAAGCGGAGCTTCCACTTTTGAGTGGAAGTCCGCTTTGTCTAGTATTACCTCTTTTCTAAAGTGAGCATGTGCTGCAGCAATTCTTTTATCCCTGTGTATCTTAGGCAGCAGACAGATTTTTGTAGCATACATACCACATAGTTTGCATCTGTTTTCATATGTAATGTATGCTTTATTCCTGAAACACCTTTAAGTCCAGTACTGATTTTGCCAACATTTTTCTGCTTTAGTCAGTACAGTACAAAATGGGTCTCTGCAGACATAATTCTGGTTAAGTCAGTATGGCACCGTTTTGCATTTGTATGCCATGTGTTGATATTTTTTTTGGGGGGGATGCAGGGGAAGCGGCAGCAAAAGGTAGCTGTCAGAGTAGCATAGGGACTGGCCAGAGAGGGATTACTTTTACGCAGTTGGCCGGCTTAAACATGTATTGCATGTGAAATTAAAAAAAAAATCTATTTTTTATGCCAGGTTTACTACAAAGGGTGCATAGCAGGGTGCAGATGGTTCATCCACAGTGTAAACATGGGTCACCCCTATTTAGCACCTGATGAGTTATATGTATAAGCTATTTGGATTTCAGCAAAGAAATATCTTATTTCTATTGAATAGTGCAGGTCAGTGACTGTAGCTCTCCTACAACTTGTATCTATTTGCCCCATATTGGCACTATATCAATCGTAGTATGCTAAAAGCAAGTATTTTGCAGAATAAAGTAGGGACTGGCCAGAGAGGGATTACTTTGACGCAGTTGGCCAGCTTAAACATATATTGCAATGTATGTGAACTAAAATCCCTGGTTTTAAGCAAAGTTTGCTAGAAAGGGTATATAGCAATGTGAAGAGGGGTCATTAAAGTAATACTAAAGGCTTAATTTTTTTTAAATAAACACATCTCACTTGCTCTCTGCAGTGGTTTTGAACAGAGCAGCCCTGATCCTCCTCTTCTCGGGTCCCCCGAAGGTACTCCTGGCCCCTTCCTCCTGTCAGGTGCCCCCACAGCAAGCAGCTTGCTATGGGGGCACCCATTGCTCGGTATGTCAATTCACACACAGAGCTGTGGCTCAGCCCCACCCCCTCTTTTATCATTAGCTCCAGCTGCTGTCTCAGCCAATGAGGAGAGGGAGTCCCCGGATAGCTGAGACTCCAGTGCACATCACTGGATTGAGAGGGAGCTTAGTTATTAGGGGGGCTGGGGGAGCTGCTGCACACAGGTTTTTTACCTTCATGCATAGAATGCATGAAGGTAAAAAAACCTTGAGCCTTTACAACCATTTTAAGAAAATATACTGTGTTTGGACATAGCACACAATGGGGTTGATTTACTAAAGGCAAATATACTGTGCACTGCAAGTGCACTTGCTCCAGAGCTTAGTAAATGAGGTACGCAAAAAATACCCAATTACATGCAAGGAAATTTTAAAAAAAAACAGCATTTTTGCTTGCACATGGTTAGATGATAAAAATCAGCAGAGCTTCCCCTGAGATCTAGAGCAACTGCACTTACAGTGCACAGACTATCTGCCTTTAGTAGATCAACCCCAATGTAGCTTACTCTTATACCACTGCCGGCTATTTTCCCATTTTATTTGCATCTCACTCCACCACAATCCCAGCCTCACCAACGTAAACATTCATAAAGAAGTTATGGGGCAACTCCCTGATGGGGACATAGACTCCTATAAAATTCTGTGTGTGTGTCCCCTTGGAGGAAATCTCCCTAGCTTCCTATTCTGTATGATACCATCAAACAGACAGAATTGGGGAGCAATCATCCAAATGGGATACAGAATGCAATAAAAAGTTGGCTTTGGTTTGGACCCGTCCACACTCTTTGTAAACCTAATACTCAGTCCCTGGAAGCTAATAATACCTCTCAAATGTGCATTACTCCAATAACCTGGAAACTTTCTGCTGCCACATGTCTCTCTACTAACAAGGCACTCTTACTAGAGGTATGGCTGTCTTGCGGTTAACAATACATTATTTTAAGAAAATCAGGAGACAAACTGAAGAATCGTCCCTTTCAACCCCCTCCTTCTTGCTAGATAATCTGATTTAGGCCCCATTTACACTTTTGTATGAAATTAACACTTTTGTATGAAATTAACACATGCGTGAGCACAACGCATTAAAGCGCGTGTTACATATGATGCGGTGTTATACATTCTGGATTGCACTACAACGCACCTACCTTAGTGCATACCATTACAAAATATAGGTCACACCCAAATTATTTTTAATGAGCTGCCTTAATACAACAGATGCTAACACAAGATATAATGCGAAAAATGTAAATGGGCCCTAAACGTTGCCGTTAAAGTTGCTAAGTCAATGCACTTACAAACTTACATACTGGACATACACCTTCAATGTGGTCTGTGTCCCTGTTGAGATTTTTCTGAAAGATATTAGAAGCTGCATCCCCAAAAAAGATATACCCATGACCTGTAAAGAAGTTATGGGACAACTCCCCAATGAGGATACAGACATGTATAAAATTCCGTTTGTGTCCCTCATTGGAGGAAATCTCCCTAGCTTCCTATTCTGCAGGATGAAAATAAAAAACACAGCGCAAAAATATTTAAACAAATGAATAAGAAATTAAACAAATGAATAAAAAATATGATATAAAAAATGTCCAAATAAATCTATATGCAAATAAAAGTCCCAATCCAAAGAATAAAGAAATATTAAAATCCAATGTGCTGCAAAATCAACAAAAGGTGCTGTATGCAGAAAGTTCAGTGTATTAACACCATCCGTGACAACCAATATATACAGCACTCATCAGATATATTGGACTCTCAATAATTAAGAGTCAAATATGCTCTGTGGATATTAAATATCCTCCCAATAGGGGTTCATACTGCTCAGAAGAAGCTCCAACAGAAGGATTTCCCACACAAATCGATCTGCAGCAAATACAGCATAAAGAAACATAAAGTTCATAGATGGGGTTTACCCCAAAGTTAGCCGAGTCCAACTCTGGCTGTTTGGCAGCTCCCAGCAAACGCCTTAATACAACACATGCTAACACAAGATATAATGCAAAAATGTAAATGGGCCCTAAACGTTGCTAAGTCAATGCACTTACAAACTTACATACTGGACATACACTTTCAATGTGGTCTGTGTCCCTGTTGAGATTTTTCTGAAAGATATTAGATGCTGTGTCCCCAAAAAAGATATACCCATGAAATATAAAGATGTTATGGGACAACTCCCCAATGGGGATACAGACACCTATAAAATTCTGTGTGTGTCCCCATTGGAGGAAATCTCCCTAGCTTCCTATTCTGTATGATACCCATCAAACAGGCAGAACTGGGGAACAATCATCCAAATCGGGATACAGCATACAATAAAAAGTTGGCTTTGGTTCGGCCCTGTCCACACTCTTTTTCAAGCCTAATACTCAGTCCCTGGAAGCTATTAACCTCCACCTCTTAAATGGGCATTACTCCAATAACCTGGCAACGTTCTGCTGCCATACGTCCCTCTGCTAACAAGCCACTCTTACTAGAAGTACGGCTCTCTCATGGTTAACAATACATTCTTTTAAGTAACTTGGCACTCAGGAGACAAAATGGAGAATTGTCCCATTCAGCTTCCCCCTACTTACTAGTTAAACTGACTTAGGCCCCATTTATACTATTTGCATTAAATTAACACATGCGTTCGCAAAACGCACAATAGCGCATATTACAGTGCTGCTCACAGCACTGCACAACCATTGCTGTATGTATTGTGTAACTAACTGGAAACGAGCTGTGAATCATGGACAAACGCTAAAATATCACAAAAAAAAACATTTATTTAAAACATTCTAGAAAGCTTTCTATAGTTAGATATCATACAACTCTGAAAAACAAGTGTTAGAGGAAATCTTTCATGAATAAAACATGGAGGTTACCACTGCAGACATCTTTCTGAAAATGCTAGTTGCCTGGCTATCATGTTGGACCATCCGACTTCAATACTGCACCCTGAATAGATATGCAGGGTGGAGTCAGGCTGATTTAGGAAGCTCATGGCACCCCCATAGATCATCATTTTCAAAATTAAAAAAAAAAAAAAAAGACAATCCAATCCATAATAGCGGATGCAGCACAGGAGAACCCCAGCTGAAAAGTAGATCTATGCAAGAGCTGTCATCATGACTTTTCACACAGCACAGCAATTATTTCCATGGCCGATTATAAGAACCACAACAAATCATGGAATGATCAGTGCACTGGGCTCCACATTATTATTATTATACAGGATTTATATAGCGCCAACAGTTTGCTCAGCACTTTACAATATAATGGGAGACAATACAGCAACAATACAGATCAATACAAGAGGGTTAGGAGGGCCTGATCCTGGGAGCTCCAGATGGCATTCTGTTATTTTCTGAGCCATATAGCGGAGGGTACTGCTGGCAATGTAATCTTCCTAATACTAAATGCCACATGGTCCTTGGTTGCTCACTTTGGGGGTAATTATTATTATTGGGGGGGATTATTAACCCGTTACGTGATTTTAAAATACGAGGCAGGGTCACATTAAACAGGATTAGTATGACAGCCATCCAATTTACACATATAAATTTAAATACAGATCCCACATTTGTATCCTGAATGTTTCCTTTTAAAGTGGAACTTTAGCTGACACAGTGTACATCCAAGGCAGCCAAGTCCTTAAAGGATAAGTTCACCTCTTGTAACATGTTACATCCATATTCAGGGTGTAAAATGTTACAACTAAACCTACCTTCGCACAAACCCCACTCCGATCCCTCATTGTGACAGCTAGCAAGGGATCTTCTACCCCCGCTAGCTGTCACAATCTGAAAAAGACAAGGCCATGCAGGGATCCACCCGCCTGGCTGGGGGAAAACTAGGAGTTCTCAATGAGCTACCAAGGCGCTGTTGAGATACACTGAGAAGTCTGCAGGAGTCCTGTATGGCAGCGTTTTTCAACCACTGTGCCGCGGCACACTAGTGTGCCGTGAGATATTGTCTGGTGTGCCGTGGGAAAAATTCCAATTTCATCTGTAACATGTGGCTTCGGCTCACAAATAGACCAATCATTAGAATCTAATGATTCAGTGGTCGGCAAGCCGCGGCTCGCGAGCCACATGCGGCTCTTTACCCAGTCTAATGCGGCTCTTCTGTGTGCCGGGCGCCTGCTCCCCTCCCTCCTCTCGGTCGGCCGCTCCCCTGCCTCCTCTCGGTTGGCAGCCCCAAAAGTCCGCGCGGACCTTTTAATCCGGCTTGCGGATGTGGCTGTCAGGATGTGTGTAGGCGGGGCAGCGTGCCGAACGTGAGGGGAGGGGAGCTAGGCTCCTCTCACAGTCCGCCCTGAAGACCCGAACGGCGCGGGAAGACAGCGAGAGGAACGCAAAAGGTAAGTGAATTGACACGGGGGACTTGGCTTACTAGAAGGGGGGGGGGGGAATAGTACTGTGGGGGATGAAATACTATATGAGGGATGAATTACTTTATGAGGGATGAAATACTATATGGGGGGATGAAATACTATATGGGGGATGAATTACTATATCAGGGATGAATTACTATATGAGGGATGAAATACTATATGGGGGGATGAAATACTATATGGGGGGATGAAATACTATATGGGGGGATGAATTACTATATGAGGGATGAAATACTATATGGGGGGATGAAATACTATATGAGGGATGAAATACTATATGGGGGATGAATTACTATATGAGGGATGAATTACTGTATGAGGGATGAAATACTATATGGGGGGATGAAATACTATATGAGGGATGAAATACTATATGAGGGGATGAAATACTATATGGGGGGATGAAATACTATATGGGGGATGAAATACTATATGAGGGATGAAATACTATATGAGGGATGAAATACTATATGAGGGATGAATTACTATATGAGGGATGAAATACTATATGGGGGGATGAAATACTATATGGGGGGATGAAATACTATATGGGGGGATGAAATACTATATGAGGGATGAATTACTATATGAGGGATGAAATACTATATGGGGGGATGAAATACTATATGGGGGGATGAAATACTATATGAGGGATGAATTACTATATGGGGGGATGAAATACTATATGAGGGATGAATTACTATATGAGGGATGAAATACTATATGAGGGATGAAATACTATATGGGGGGATGAAATACTATATGAGGGATGAAATACTATATGGGGGGATGAAATACTATATGAGGGATGAAATACTATATGAGGGATGAATTACTATATGGGGGATGAAATACTATATGAGGGATGAAATACTATATGGGGGATGAAATACTATATGGGGGATGAAATACTATACGGGGGATGAAATACTATACGGGGGATGAAATACTATACGAGGGATGAAATACTATACGGGGGATGAATTGCTATGGGGGATGAATTACTATATGGGGGATGAATTACTATGGGGGATGAATTACTATATGGAGGATGAATTACTATATGGGGGATGAATTACTATATGGGGGATGAATTACTATGGGGGATGAATTACTATGGGGGATGAATTACACTATGGGGGATGAATTACACTATGGGGGATGAATTACTATATGGGGGATGAATTACTATGGGGGATGAATTACTATATGGGGGATGAATTACTATATGGGGGATTAATTACTATGGGGGATGAATTACTATATGGGGGATTAATTACTATGGGGGATGAATTACTATGGGGGATGAATTACTATATGGGGGATTAATTACTATGGGGGATGAATTACTATGGGGGATGAATTACTATATGGAGGATGAATTACTATGGGGGATGAATTACTATATGGGGGATTAATTACTATGGGGGATGAATTACTATATGGGGGATTAATTACTATGCTTACTATGGGGGAATATTACTATACTTACTATGGATGACACATACACATCATTCATCTACTCTTGGTCCGGCCCCCGGGTCCAATTATAAAATACTTTATTATTTCATAATAAAGTAATTATAAAATAATTTCTTTGTGTTTGATTCCTATTCAAGAGAATTACTTTATATATAGTCAATATAGGCACAGAGGTAAATTTTTTTAACATTTTCTAATGGTGGTGTGCCTCGTGATTTTTTTCATGAAAAAAGTGTGCCTTTGCACAAAAAAGGTTGAAAAACACTGCTGTATGGCACCCGCGTTCTGCTGATCGCAGGAGCAATGCTTTACAGGATCCTTAGAAAAAAAAATAATAAATGCACATTTTTTTTTTACTTGCAAACAGATGTGCATATATTATTGTTTTCAAAAGGTGAACTTATCCTTTAAAAAAGCTTTCACAGAGGCTCTCTTCTTTAGTAGGTACTGCAGCTCATGAACGAGTACATAAACTACCTTTTATGGTTGAATTGTGGCTTCCCATGTGTGTTCACATGTGTGTTCAGCAGCTAACTGCAAGAGCATATGCACTTACAGTTTTCCTTTTTGCCAAAGTCTCACAAATATCTGTTGATCCTGCCAGTTAAGATCACCTAATTCAGCTTTCTGAGATGGGGTGACAACACTGCTGGACTGCTTGAAATCACAGTAGTGTTGTCACCCTTATGTAATCAGTGCCTGCTTCCACTACAGTGGGATAAGATGCCGCAGGGGGCTAATAGCTGATTCATAAACCTGTAGTATGTCATTCAGCAGCTGGTCACATCTAGTCCTGCCCACTGCTTTCTGGATTGATAGCACTGCATCTGCTGCCTAAACCCTCTCAATGTGAGCTGTGGTGTCTGGGGGAGGGAGTGTGTGGGCTACAAATGAAGGGAGATTTGGGACATGTCTGCACTTTCATACAGAAACCTTTACTTTCAGGGACATAGACAATACTTTTGAAGTACTATAATGACAAAGTTTGATTGGGCACCAGCACTGGAAAGGCACACAGGCGACCAATCACCGGCGAGGAGGCGGAGCCAAGCGGCCCCGCAAAAATCGAGCGGCCGAACTGGAAGAAGGAGCAGCCGCTCCTCTCCCCCACTGACACTAACGATGGGGCACTATTCCTCCTCCACACTGACACCAACGATAAGGCACTGTTCCTCCCCCACTGACACCAACGATGAGGCACTGTTCTCCCCCACTGACACCAACGATGAGGCACTGTTCCTTCCCCACTGACACCAACGATGAGGCACTGTTCCTCCCCCACTGACACCATATATGAGGCACTGTTCCTCCCCCACTGACACCAACGATGAGGCACTGTTCTCCCCACTGATACCAATGATGGGGCACTATTCCTCCTCCCCACTGACACCAACGATGGGGCACTATTCTCCCCACTGATACCAACGATGGGGCACTATTCCTCCCCCACTGACACCAACGATGGGGCACTATTCCTCCCCCACTGACACCAACGATGGGGCACTATTCCTCCCACTGACACCAACGATGGGGCACTATTCCCCCCACTGAGACCAACGATGGGGCACTATTCCTCCCACTGACACCAACGATGGGGCACTATTCCTCCCACTGATACCAACGATGGGGCACTATTCCTCCCACTGATACCAACGATGGGGCACTATTCTCCCCCCCACTGACACCAACGATGGGGCACTATTCTCCCCACTGACACCAACGATGGGGCACTATTCTCCCCACTGATACCAAAGATGGGGCGCAATTCCTCCCACTGACACCAACGATGGGGCGCAATTCCTCCCACTGACACCAACGATGGGGCGCAATTCCTTCCACTGATACCAACGATGGGGCACTATTCTCCCCACTGATACCAATGATGGGGCACTATTCCTCCCACTGACACCAACAATGGGGCACTATTCCTCCCACTGATACCAACGATGGGGCACTATTCCTCCCACTGATACCAACGATGGGGCACTATTCTCCCCCCCACTGACACCAACGATGGGGCACTATTCCTCCTCCCCACTGACACCAACGATGGGGCACTATTCTCCCCACTGACACCAATGATGGGGCACTATTCTCCCCACTGATACCAATGATGGGGCACAATTCCTCCCACTGACACCAATGATGGGGCGCAATTCCTCCCACTGACACCAATGATGGGGCGCAATTCCTGCCACTGATACCAATGATGGGGCGCTATTCCTCCCACTGACACCAATGATGGGGTGCTATTCCTCCCACTGACACCAATGATGGGGTGCTATTCCTCCCACTGACACCAATGATGGGGTGCTATTCCTCCCACTGATACCAATGATGGGGTGCAATTCCTCCCACTGACACCAATGATGGAGCACTATTCCTCCCACTGACACCAATGATGGGACACTATTCCTCCCACTGACACTAATGATGGGACACTATTCCTCCCACTGACACCAATGATGGGACACTATTCCTCCCACTGACACCAATGATGGGGCACTATTCCTCCCACTGACACCAATGATGGGGCACGATTCTTCCCACTGACACCAATGATGGGGCACTATTCCTCCCACTGACTAATGATGGGGCACAATTCCTCCCACTGACTAATGATGGGGCACTATTCCTCACACACTGACACTAATGATGGGGCACCATCATTGGTGTCAGTGGGAGGAATAGTGTCCCATCATTGGTATCAGTGGGAGGAATAGTGCCCCATCATTGGTGTCAGTGGATGAAATAGTGCCCCACCATTGGTGTCAGTGGGAGGAGTAGTGCCTCATCATTGGTGTCAGTGGGAGGAATAGTGCCCCATCATTGGTGTCAGTGGGAGGAATAGCACCCCATCATTGGAATACCATACTGAAATAGCATACCATATTGAAATCAAATCTGATGTTTTTTCATTTTTATTTGGTGTGCGTTGGAAGAGGGGTAGTCTTATACGGCGAGTATAGCTCAAACCCTATATTTTAACAGGAAAAGTAGGGGGTCGTCTTATACGCCCAGTTGTCTTATACGCCGGAAAATACGGTACTCATGATCTATAAAAATGTTTTAGGACAACTCCCCAATGAGGACATAAAATTCTGTGTGTGTCCCCTTTGTAGGAACATTCCCTATCTTCCTGTTCTGTATGATACCATCAAACAGACAGAATTGGGGAACAATCATCCAAATGGGATACAGAATACAATAAAACATTGACTTTGGTTTGGACCCGTCCACACTCTTTGTAAACCTAATACTCAGTCCCTGGAAGCTAATAATACCTCTAAAATGCACATTACTCCAATAACCTGACAACTTTCTGCTACCACATGTCTCTCTACTAACAAGGCACTCTTACTAGAGGTATGGCTGTCTTGCGTAACTTGGAAATCAGGAGACAAACTGAAGAATCGTCCCATTCAACCCCCTCCTACTTGCTAGATAATCTGATTTAGGCCCCATTTACACTTTTGTATGAAATTAACACATGCGTGAGCACAACGCATTAAAGCACATGTTACATATGTTGCGGTGTTATACATTCTGGATTGCACTACAACACACCTACGTTAGTGCATACCATTAGAAAAAATAGGTGACACCCAAATTATTTTTAATGGACTGCCTTAATACAACAGATGCTAACACAAGATATAATATAAAAGTGTAAATGGGCCCCAAAAATTGCTGTTCAAGTTGGTAAGACAATGCACTTACAACTGTTTGTATTTTCTTTCTTTTTTGGCAGACCAACCCCATGAAGGAATGGAAGAAGCACCCCGTGAGGGCGCGGAGGCAACACCCCGTGAAGGCGCGGAAGCAACACCCCGCCAGGGCGCGGAAGCAACACCCCGTCAAGGCGTGGAAACAACACCCCGTCAGGGCACGGAATCAACATCATCTGAAGTCCCAGAAACAACTTCATCTGAAGGCAGGAAAACATCATATGAAGTTCTGAAAACAACTTCATCTGAAGGATTGGAAACAGCTTCATCTGAAGGCTGCAAAACAATGTCATCTGAAGGCTGAAAACAATGTCATCTGAAGGCTGGAAAACAATGTCATCTGAAGGCTGGAAAACAATGTCATCTGAAGGCTCGGAAACAACGTCATGTGATGCCCCGGAAACAACATCATCTGAAGGCCCGGAAACATCATCTGACCTGGAAACACCACTGCATGAAGGACTGAAAACAAAGAGCCAACAAAAGCTAAAAACAAAGCGCCAAAGAAGGCTGAAAACAAGGTGCCAACGAAGGCTGAAAACAAGGCGCCAACGAACTCTGGAAGCAATGCACCATCAAAGACTGAACACAATGAGCCTTCAAAGGCTGCAATGCTATTACTAGACAACACATCTTGCTTGCAGTAAAAAATACACATACCTTACCCATAGTATAAAATACACCTTACTAGCAATATAAAATACAGATACCATACTAGCAAGTAAAAAGTACACATACCTTACCAGTAATATAAAATACTCCTCACTATCAGTATAAAATTACACATACCTTACTAATAATATAAAATACACACTCCAAACTAGCAGTAGACTTTATACCTTACTAGCTGTTGGAAATCCACACACCTTACCAGTAATATAAAATATACCCTACTAGCAGTAGAAAATACACACGCCTTACTAGCAGTAAAATATACACATACCCAGGGGTGGACTGACAGCTCATGGGGCCCCCCCGGGCAATAGGGGATCATGGGGCCCCTGTGTCCTTTCCCACACTCAAAGCACACCCAAAAAAGCCTATAAAAAAGGTACCAGGGGCATTTCATGGGGCCCCCTACTGACCCCGGGCAGTGCCCGAGTGCTCGAATGGTCAGTCCGCCTTTGCACATACCTTACTCTATCAGTAATATAAAATACACACTTCTAGCAGTAAAAAAAATATACACACCTTACCAGTAATATAAAATATACCCTACTAGCAGTAGAAAATACATATACCTTACTAGCAGTAGAAAATACACATACCTTACCAGTAGTAACCTTCCTAGTAGAAAAAAAAATATACACACACCTTATTTGTAATATAATATACACCATACTAGCAGTAGAAAATACACCTTACTAGCAATATAAAATGCTGACACCATACTAGCAGTAGAAAATTCACCTTACTAGCAAGTAAAAAGTACATACCTTACCAGTAATTTAAAATACACCATACTAGCAGTAGAAATACACACGCTATACTAGCAGTAGAAATACACCTAACTAGCAGTTTAAAATACACGTCTTACCAGTAATATAAAATACACATACTTGACCAGTAATATCAAATACACTTTGAGTGAGTCAGCGTATTATCAGCGCCACACAAATAAACGTGGAAAACTGAACAAATTTTGTATATACTGTACTGTACTCCCAAACCTGCTGTTCAAAAATCAGCAAATGTATTACATTACCCAATGCTTAATAAAAGAAAAAAACAGTGCTCAAGGAAAAATAAACACAGTGATATATTAACCACTTGCCCTCCAGAAGATTCACCCCCTTCCTGACCAGGCCATTTTTTGCGATACGACGCTGCGTTACTTTAACCATTGCGCGGTCATGCAGTGCTGTACATAAATTACATTTGTCATTTTTTCCCACAGATAGAGTTTTCCTTTGGTGGTATTTGATCACCTCTGAATTTTTTATTTTTTTACTCTATAAACAAGAAAAGACCGACAATTTTGAAAAACAAAAAATAAAAATATTTTTTTTTACTTTTTGCTACAAAACATATCCAATAGAAAAAATTAAAAAAATAAAATTTCTTCATAAATAAAGGCCAAAATGTATTCTGCTACATATCTTTGGTGAAAAAAAAAATCCCTATACAATAAGTGTATAACAACTGGTTTAAGTCAAAGAAATACAAAGCGGGGCCGCCCTGTAGCAGTATATCTCTTCGATTGTTTTGTTTTGTTACCGTATTGTCTCATGTTCTGTCCCCCACTATAATGTACAGCGCTGAGCAAACCTTTTAGCTCTATATAAATACTGTATAATAATAATAGGGGCGGTCCTTAAATGGTTAATACAAATGATCCTGTTCTCATAAAATACACTCACTATACTCACAGTACACACTCCTATCAGATGTGGTATGAGTGCAGAGTGAGGCACTTACCCCCAGTAAGGTGCCTCTCCCTATCATGGTCGCCCTCTGTTGTCTAGAGTAGGTATCTCTGCTCTCTCTGTCCTTCCATGGCACACACTGGCTGTCAGCACACCACTACACTCTCCCTCTACGCAGCACTTCCTGGTGTGTCACATGACAGTCCACCTTCCAACCCCAGGCCAGAGAAAACTCCCAAGTAAATTTAGGAGTGCAGATGTCATGTCCCAGTCATCTTTCTCCAGCTTAGGGAACCAAGGAACCTACCCTGCTTTCTCACCAGTCACTACACTGGGCCCCAAGCAGACAGAACATGGGAGCCAGCCATGTGCCACAAATGTCAGCAGTTAAAACGAGTTCCCTGCCCTCCCCCCTCATAACAGCAGACTTATTTATAGCATGATCAATGTCAGGGACCCAGTCTCGTAGGTAGGTACAATCGCTGTCAGGGGTCCTGTCCTGCACGTAGGTACGACCAATGCCACGGGTCCTGTCCTAGAAGTAGGTACAATCAGTGCCACAGGTCCTGTCCTGTAGGTAGGTACAATCACTGCTAGGGGCCAAGTCCTGTAAGTAGGTACGATCACTGCCAGGGTTCCTGTCCTGTAGGTAGGTAGATCACTGCCAGGGGCCCATCCTGTAGGTAGGTACGATCACTGCCAGGGGCCCTGACCTGTAGGTAGGTACGATCACTACCAGGAGCACTGACCTGTATGTAAGTAGATCCCTGCCAGGGGCCTAGTACTGTAGATAAGTAAGATCACTGTCAGGGGCCCTTCCTGTAGGTACGATCACTGACAGGGGCGCTGACCTGTAGGTAGGTACGATCAATGCCAGGGGCGCTGACCTGTAGGTAGGTATGATCACTGCCAGGGGCCTAGTCCTGTAGGTAGGTATGATCACTGCCAGGGGCCTAGTCCTGTAGGTAGGTACGATCACTGCCAGAGGCACTGACCTGTATGTAAGTAGATCACTGCCAGGGGCCTAGTCCTGTAGGTAAGTATGATCACTGCCAGGGGCGCTGACCTTTATGTAAGTAGATTACTGCCAGGAGCCTAGTCTTGTAGGTAAGTACAATCACTGCCAGGGGTGCTGACCTGTATGTAAGTAGATCACTGCCAGGGGCCTAGTCCTTTAGGTAAGTACGATCACTGCAAGGGGTGCTGCCCTTTATGTAAGTAGATTACTGCCAGGAGCCTAGTCCTGTAAGTACAATCAATGCCAGGGGTGCTGACCTGTATGTAAGTAGATCACTGCCAGGGGCCTAGTCCTTTAGGTAAGTATGATCACTGCCAGGGGCGCTGACCTTTATGTAAGTAGATTACTGCTGGGAGCCTAGTCCTGTAGGTAAGTACAATCACTGCCAGAGGCGCTGACCTGTATGTAAGCAGATCACTGCCAGGGGCCTAGTCCTGTAGGTAAGTACAATCACTGCCAGAGACGCTGACCTGTATGTAAGTAGATCACTGCCAGGAGCCTAGTCCTGTAAGTACAATCAATGCCAGGGGTGCTGACCTGTATGTAAGTAGATCACTGTCAGGGGCCTAGTCCTTTAGGTAAGTACAATCACTGCCAGAGGCGCTGACCTGTATGCAAGTAGATCACTGCCAGAGGCGCTGACCTTTATGCAAGTAGATCACTGCCAGGGGCCTAGTCCTGTAGGTAAGTATGATCACTGCCAGGGGCGCTGACCTTTATGTAAGTAGATTACTGCCGGGAGCCTAGTCCTGTAGGGAAGTACAATCAATGCCAGGGGTGCTGACCTGTATGTAAGTAGATCACTGCCAGGGGCCTAGTCCTTTAGGTAAGTACGATCACTGCCAGGGGCGCTGACCTGTAAGTAGGTCCTCTGATGCCATAGGGCACACTGATATCACATTGGTGTGCTGCAATCCAGGTGACTGGCAACAAGTGGTTCAATCTCAGAGATTCAGTTGCTGGGTAACGGACATGCTGCAGTAACTGCTGCTCTCACATGGCTGCCCATGAACCCTTTCCTGATTTCTGATGATATACCCTTCAATTGGGAGTAGATCTCTGGTGTCTACTTAGGATTAACCCTTGCATTACTAGCAGTTCCTTATCTGTGTTCAGAAAGCTTTGTTACTAAAGCATCTCCCAACCTAAACCAATAAAAAAAATGTGACTCTTTCATAGTACAGAGCACATTTGCTCTTGTAATGGCTCATTCACACGAGCAGTAGATCACCACACCTCTGAAAAGCAATCTACGCTGGTATTAATTTTCAGATGTGTTTGATAGGTGGCAGGAAGACAATATATTGTCTGCTGACTTCCTGTTTTAAATCAAATGTGTCAAATGCTACACTACCATGTCACAACTGCACACACCTGCAGGGCTTTTGCAGGGCAGTCCCCTTCACCTGAATGGGTTGTGTGCAGTGGGCAATAATGCTAAACACGGCAGGGGGATAAGATATCAGCTGTGGCATGTGCACACTCCTTTGTAATGGGGGTAAACACACAATTCAGCCACGTTTTTACTGCCCGCCAGCTGTAAGTGTAAACATTCATGAAATGATGGTCATGAGATGACATAATAAATACACCCTTATTGATTATCAGAAAAGTGCACACTTTATTTACATTGGAGCCTTCAGATAATTGCAACTTCAATCAGAGGATCATGGGTGCAATGCTCAAACTCCTGCAGATTATTCCTCCTTCCCGGGTCTGTACAAGGGTAGGAGGAGTACTGGAGGACTTATCAATGAAGTACAAGTGTTGTGACATCTGCACTTGTGCTCTATTGAGATCTGTATGTCCCTCTGCCTCAGTAGTAGATGGTACTTGTAGCCTTTTCCATCACAGATCCTGGAAATGTATGACTAAACTGTGCAGGCTCTGCCAACTTCAAAATTACCCAGCATTCCAGCTAGAAGGAACCTTGGATTCAGTAAGGGGGTCAGCACACTCCAACCGTGTTTCATGGTACATTGTTATAATGGGTGTAACATGAAACATAGAAAGGTGGACTTAGGCTACGTTCACACCAGCCTGACACCTATATGCAGTGTGTGATATGAAGTGCGGAAACATTTTCTGCACTGTATTGCACCGGACATCAAACCAGCATTATGATTTGAAAGGACTACATAGAAAACAATTGTTATCTATGTGCACTAGCGATGACCTGCTTTTGCCTAGTGTTGTAAACTGCAGGTCTCCACAGATCACATGAATGAGCCCTTTGCCTTTAAAGCTGAATACAAGGAAACCTAAAAATCATTGCTTGCACAAGGGTTAACTTTTATGGCGAGTAGACTGTGAAAAGCACTTTTCCCACCGCCTAGGCAGAAATAAGCAGTTGAATTCCAGATATGGATACTTTATACATAGTAACATTGCTCCAGCTTGGACCAATGTAACTATGCAAATACTGTACCATACTACCGCTACTACAGTGATCTTCACTCGCTTCCGAGACCTGCTTCACAGACAACATTCAGAGAATGCTTTACATTTTCTCAATGAACGCAAAGCATTATGTGATTGGATGAGATGAAGAGCGTGACATTCCAGCTCAGCCTCTCCACAATTTCTAATCAGAGAACTCTTTGCATTCATCCAAAAAATGCAAAGTGATCTTTGAATGTTCCTGTACCAAGTGAGAAGCTTCCTGTGTTCACAATGCAGTGGGCAGATGGTCAGAAAGTAGACATACTACAGTAGATAGGTTGACCTTACCATAGTATATCGTCAGACACTGCAGGCATGCTTAAGGAGATGGTGAAAAACTGGACATATCATAGCAAAGATTATGTCCACTGCACATGTGCAAGGAGTGCTCCGCCTCCTAATTGGTCTGGCAATCTTCTGGGAGAAGAGGGCCACACTTCCGGCTCACTTCGCGTGGCAAACTGTGGTAGAAGTGGAAGCGTGTACCTGTTAAAAACAGGTATCTGCTCCCCCCTCCCCCTCAAAAGGTGCCAAATATGGCAGTGGAGGGGGTTGGGGGGGAGGCCACAAATAAGCGGAGCTTCTAGTATTACCTCTCTTCTAAAGTGAGCATATGAGGCAGCAATTATTTTATCCTTGTGTATCTTAAGTGGCAGACAGATTTTTGTAGCATACATACCACATAGTTTGCATCTGTTTTCATATGTAATGTATGCTTTATTCCTGAAACACCTTTAAGTCCAGTACTGATTTTGCCAACATTTTTCTGCTTCAGTCAGTAGCAGGGGCGGACTGACCATTCGAGAACTCAGGCATTGCCCGAGGTCAGTAGGGTGCCCCATGGGATGCCCATAGGCTTTTTTAGATGTGGGCGAGGACACAGGGGCCCCATGATCCCCTATTGCCCAGGGGCCCCATGAGTTGTCAGTCCGCCCCTGGTCAGTACCGTACAAAATGGGTCTCTGCAGACATAATTCTGGTTAAGTCAGTATGGCACAGTTTTGCATTTGTATGCCATGTGTTGATATTTTTTTTGGGGGGGAGGCAGGGGGAGCGGCAGCAAAAGGTAGCTGTCAGAGTAGCGTAGAGACTGGACAGAGAGGGATTACTTTGACGCAGTTGGCCGGCTTAAACATGTATTGCAATGTATGTGAAATAAAAAAAAAAAATTATTTTTTATGCCAAGTTTACTACAAAGGGTGCATAGCAGGGTGCAGATGGTTCATCCACAGTGTAAACATGGGTCACCCCTATTTAGCACCTGATGAGTTATATGTATAAGCTATTTGGATTTCAGCAAAGAAATATCTTATTTCTATTGCATAGTGCAGGTCAGTGACTGTAGCTCTCCTACAACTTGTGTCTATTTGCCCCATATTGGCACTATATCAATCGTAGTATGCTAAAAGCAAGTATTTTGCAGAATAAAGTAGGGACTGGCCAGAGAGGGATTACTGTGACGCAGTTGGCCAGCTTAAACATATATTGCAATGTATGTGAACTAAAATCCCTGGTTTTAAGCAAAGTTTGCTAGAAAGGGTATATAGCAGTGTGAAGAGGGGTCATTAAAGTGATACTAAAGGCTTAATTTTTTTTTTTTTTAAATAACAAACACATCTCACTTGCTCTCTGCAGTGGTTTTGAACAGAGCAGCCCTGATCCTCCTCTTCTCGGGTCCCCCGAAGGTACTCCTGGCCCCTTCCTCCTGTCAGGTGTCCCCACAGCAAGCAGCTTGCTATGGGGGCACCCATTGCTCGGTGTGTCCATTCACACACAGAGCTGCGGCTCAGCCCCACCCCCTCTTTTAGCTCCAGCTGCTGTCTCAGCCAATGAGGAGAGGGAGACCTGGGATAGCTGAGACTCCAGTGCACATCACTGGATTGAGAGGGAGCTTAGTTATTAGGGGGGCTGGGGGAGCTGCTGCACACAGGTTTTTTACCTTCATGCATAGAATACATGGTTGTAAAGGCTCAAGGTTTTTTTACCTTCATTTTAAGAAAATTTACTGTGTTTGGACATAGCACACAATGGGGTTGATTTACTAAAGGAAAATATACTGTGCACTGCAAGTGCACTTGCTCCAGAGCTTAGTAAATGAGGTACGGATTCACGTTGCAAAAAATACCCAATTACATGCAAGGAAATTAAAAAAACAAAAAAAAACCCCAGCATTTTTGCTTGCACATGGTTAGATGATAAAATCAGCAGAGCTTCCCCTGAGATCTAGAGCAGACTATCTGCCTTTAGTAGATCAACCCCAGTGTAGCTTACTCTTATACCACTTCCGGCTAGTTTCCCTTTTTATTTGCATCTCACTCCACCACAATCCCAGCCTCACCAACTATGGAAAGTGCCCGGGTATGCTTATTCTTCAGAATATGTACTATTCCTCTGGGTCAACTGTGGGTATAGGATTGTGTATATGGAGGTTTTCTATTTGTGTGTTGAATTAGATGGACTCATGTCTTTTTAAATCAGACTATGTAACCAACTATGGAAAGTTCCCAGGTATGCTTATTCTTCGGTATATTTACTGTTCCATTTCCAAATTATATCTTTATATGGCATGCCTGCTTTTAACAATACTTAGGTTTCAGGGTTGAGAACTTGGCTCCCCCACTTATACCCCTAACACCAGCACAGCACCTGAAAAATAAAAAAATATATGGCTGGAGCTGTCCCAGGTCTCAAGTTTCTATATTTAACAGCTGTGACTTAAGCCCCATTCACTCTAGGGTGTTTTGAATCTGGGGCAGAATCACTGTGATTCTGCCCACGATTTAAAAAAGCGCTGCTAAAATGAGAAATTGCGGAACTGCGTGTTCAGGTATCATTCATTTTAACAGCACCTGGAAACGTGGTGTGGTTCTGCCACGATAAATTACGCTGCAATCGCGGTAAACTGCACATCACTCAAAAGCAGTTCATGAACATTGCGGTTTGCTGCAATTATTGCACGACAATGCTAGCAGAACTGCACCGCATTTTCAGATGCCATTAAACTAAATGGCACCTGAACACGTGGTTCCACAATTTATCACTTCAGCAGAGCATTTTGAAATTGTGGGCAGAACGCCCTAGTGTAAATGGGGCCTTAGATCCTTCATGTTACATGGATTGGCATTGGGAACAGCAAATACTGCCCAGGGCTATGTAATCATTTTCTTTAGGTTTTTTAGTTTGGAGCAGGTTTAGGTTTGAGCAACCAATTTCAGAAGCACAGAGTATAATGTTCCATTACGATTATGAGATGTGAGACTCTTTTATTGGAGTACTGATGTGTACAATCGGATGTTGGCTGTGGTCTAAGATCACATATTGCAGTATACATTCCTAATGTACAAATACAATATAAAGGTGCTTTTGTTTGACTATGCTACCAGAATCAGATGAAACATTCGGTAACATTTTAATACAAGATAAACATATTAAATCTTTACATAATCATGTCAACTTGTACTTCATTGACACACAAATAATTACATTTGGTCACAAGAAAAAAAAAAACAAATAAAAAAATCAGTGATAAATAAATCTATATTCTTTTTTTTTTTTAACAAAATCATGTATCTTCAGTCTTTCATTAACTGGTACATGTAAGGCACATTAGAATGTATATTTCTATAAAATAATTTTAAGAACAACAATAAAAAAAAGTGGATTAATTTGTGCTTCCTTTAGTTTCACATCCATTGGCAGCTTTTCAGAACTCTTTAAAAGCTGGGCTGCAATGCAGTGCACTGCAGTATCCCTTGTGGCACTTTGTGGACAATGAAAAGGTCTATGAGACGTTCACAGGATTTGTCCAGTTACTGAAAAAGAAAGCATGGGGGCACCTAGGAGAAGCAATATTCTAATGCAGTGAAATGATTGCTTATTCCACATATTGCTTTACTTGAAATGACGCTACAAATTTAGTTATGTTTGCATAATGAATTTTAAAACGTCAACCTTGTTGACAGCATTGTGTAATTACATGAGCTATAAAAATGTCCCCCCCCACATATAACACAGGTTTCATTTGAGGCATAATTTACATTAAAAACATTTTTCCTCTGTATGCTGTGCAAGACAAAAAAGGTCTAATTAAAAAAGGCAAAAATGACATTTTAAAAATATAACACTCTATTCCTTAGGAAGAAAAACTTTCAACATCTTTTTTGCTTGTCTGAATATTCCCAATCATAAGTCGGTGACTTTATTTTCTAGGGCGGCTGCGATCTGTTGTAGCCGGATTGCTAACTGCATGCGCTGTGCTGATGGATCCTCTTCTAGAGCGTTTATAATCTAGAACATACAAAGGAGGAGTCATTTTTGTGAAATAAGTGACAGGAAGTCTCAGTGAATAAGATGTTGATGAGGAATCATGCTATACAGTGGCAAACTTGGGGTACTGTACTGCTACACAGAAGTGTGATGGCCTGATATAATCTTGCAGTTCACAAATGGGTCTGAGCTGCTACCAATTATGTCCATGAAAATGGGTAGGAAGATGTGTGCCCATCCTTGTATGTGTCAGGACTACTGGCAATCTCTTTAGACCTTCACTGTTCTCTGCAACAGAATAAAGTATTGGCCCCATTGGTAGGGAGATCCATCTGTGAGAATTTGTCCCTGTAATGGGCTGGAGAGTGCATTGTTGTGGGATTTTGAGAACCCAGCTATCCTAGGATGCAGTAGTGAGGCATGAAGATATCACTTACGCCTGTCTCATTTGACCTCACTTCCTACTTCATAAGGCAACCAGAACAAGATGTGAAGGGAAACCTACACACTGGGGAGTGGATGGCAATACAAATCTTACAGAGTTCCATCTCTCTCCACTCTCACTTAAACAAAAATTTGGGGTAGAGTGCAGCTGAATAAAATACACACACTGATTTATGTATCTCAGGTATCAGGTCTGCTTGACAGTCACTTACCTCATCATAATATTTCTTTGTATACTGATACAGCTGATGTAGTGATACGAGCGTGTTTAGTGATTCTGTATGTGACTGAAGATTAAAAAAAGCTGTTACTTCTAACATACAACAAACTAAAACAAAGCAATAATCAAGTTGTGAAAAAAAACCAGCATGATGTATTTGATTATATTGCAAGATCACAAAATTCCTAAAATAGCTCCACTTAAGACCTCCTGCACATGGGCCAGTGCAATGTAAATTCTGGTCAAAAAGCTCAGCTGCTGCATACAGCCACCCACTGACCTGAGTGGCTGTGTGCAGTTGTACATGGGTATACACAAACATATACTTAAATATGAGTAAAGTGTAGGAAAGTATGCAGAAAATAGAACATTTTCTTTTTTGAAAATGCTCGTGTACTCTATTTGTCTTTACCTGAGCACCGATGTCTGAGTACAGCCACAAACAATCATTCATGTCTGTGGGTCGCTGTATGCGGCACCTAAGCTTTTGGGGTGGGGGAAATATTCTGGAATTTACTATACACAGACTCAGGCTCCAATGTGCAAGAGGCCGTAAACATAATAAAGTAATTGCATCCAATATAACTTGCAGAACTGCATGTTTCATGCAAATGATGTGTAATCTATTTAGTTATGTTTCACTGAACATACCCTTGAAATTTCTGCTAAGTGTGTGTTCATGTCCTGGTCACTGACTTGTACCATCTGACGGATTCCTTTATAATAGCTGAAAAAAGGAAAAAAAATCTATTAATATATGTAAACACTACATTCTGCAACACCAGGTGATCTCTGTTGAAAGCTTAAGGATAAGTTTACCTGCTAAAAAAAATAAATAAATGCACATTTTTTGGCAGGTAAAAAAAAAAAAAAAGTGCATTTACTATTTTTTTTTTTTTAGGAGCCTGGAAAGCATTGCACCAGCGATGAGCAGATTGCTGGTGCCATGCAGACTCCTTCAAACCGTCAGTGTAATCTGTCTGCCCGTACGTCATACAGGCAGGTGGTTTCACACTGACAGGAAGAAACAGTGAACTACCACAGTGCTCAACAGCGCCATGGTAGTTTATTAAGAACCACAAGATGAGAGCCTCAAAGGATGTTGATACTTGTAGTTCATTCATTCACAGTCCTGAATGGCCACACGCCATTACAGCTGGTACAGGGAACTTCTCGTACTGCTGTCACAACAGGTGCACGGGATCCCTGAGTGACTGCAGAAGCGGAAACATATTACATGTTCCTCCCCTAAAAACGTGTAATATGTTCCCAAAGGTGGACATATCCTTTTAACAGAGCAAAACGTAATCAGCCCTCCCAAATGTGTGGAGAAGTGGCCCAAGGAACTAAACATAGGGGTGTTTGGCCATTTATGCTACATTCATCAAGGCATCATACAATTGATTAGTTGTAACAGCTCTAGCTTTAGTAAATCCAATCCACAGGTTTTTATACTGAACTGTATAATTTCAAATAAAATCAGGGTAGCAATACAGGATGCGCAGCCCAGAATATACCTATAGGCAAACATTATTCAATAACTTACTCTTCCACCATTTTCTTGTACGTGGAGATCTCTTTTGCGTAAAGTAATTTGTTGCTGGGTGACTCCTAAAATGAAAACAGATAAACTATAATTATACGAACACACATTAAATTTAGTTATACAGACTAGGGAAGGGTTGGAACCTCTGTCTTGCTTATTTGCTGTTGCAAATTCCCCTCAAACTGCAGTCAGAAAGTGAGGAACAGGTACCCAAAGAGAAAAAAAAAAAAGACTGATACCAATGAAAAAAAACAAACAAAAACCCCCCCAAAAAACAACCCCACAACTACCCAACTTTTTCAAATGCTGCTAAAATAAGTGCTATAAGCCGTCCACAACACTGCCCCAATTTACATAACCGATCTTGTCTCTAAATATCACCCAAACCGTACTCTCCGCTCCTCGCAAGACCTCCTTCTCTCTAGCTCCCTTATCCCCTCCTCCCATGCTTGTCTCCAAGACTTCTCCAGGGCGTCACTCATCCTCTGGAACTCCCTACCCCAATCTATCAGACTATCGCCTACTCTACTTACTTTTAGACGATCACTGAAAACCTCTCTCTTCAGGGAAGCCTATCCCGCCCTCTGCTAATAGTGGAATCCTCTACTCTTCCAACCACTCCATCCCCCACAGTTATTACCTATTGTACCACTAGCCCCTCCCTCCTAGATTGTAAGCTCCAAGGAGCAGGGTCCTCATATCCCTCTTGTATTGAACTGTATTGTTACTGTATTGTCTCCCACTATAATGTAAAGCGCTGAGCAAACCGTTGGCGCTATATAAATCCTGTATAATAATAATTGTTTGTTGCTTGACTGTTGAACAAATTTTCCCTTCCTGCTCTATTGACCACACAGGAAATTAGGGGAAACTTCACCAAAAGTCTGAAATCAAATCTTGACAGGTTTAACCTATCCCTATTCTGCCTAGAAAAAAAAAAAAAAAGTTTTGACTATAGCTAGTCTTTAAGGACAGTGATAAGCAGATTGATTCATAAACTAGGCACATTTTTATATTCAGCTGAATATATCCATACATATTTATCTAATCAGTGGAGAAACATTTAAATAAGGAGTCATGATTGCCTGGATTCCTGAACTCTGTGACTCTGCAGATCAGTCAGACCTGTTCACAAATATTCAGACAAATTTTAAAACTGTGAGAATGCTCCTGATCCAACTGTCTCTGAACTCTATCCAAAATTGTATAAAGAAATGTTTTGGCTGAAGTATAAAGGATTAGAACTTCAATCTGTATTTTATTGCTGACTGTGGGCCCACTAGGGAGATTTATCCTAATAAGAGTTGTCGGTCCTTCTTAAATCCTGAGAAAATCTCAGATACAAGTACTTTAAGACAGTAACCTCATTATAATGGTTAATGTTACTGCTCATTACAGGAAATAATATCTTGACCACTGCATATACCATTTTTTAAATATATTTTAAGGTATTTCTTCATTAAAGTCATTTTGTAGATACTGAGTATTTAAATTTCACTGAACTCTAAAAAATACATGTACAGCTAAATCTTACAAAATAAAGACAGGATTCCCAAAGAGTTAAAATCAGCTCAAAGTTTATTGCCATCAGGGACAGGTAAATAAAGAGAATGAAGAAACATATTTTCCTCGATTAAGATGGCTTTCAAGTGCTTCACTATGTGTACTTTTACAAGTGTATCAAACAAAAGGGTAACACTATAAAATATTTAAAGAAAAAAGCTACGGGGAATTCTACCAAGCTGTAAAGCCTAACCTTTTACTGGTGATTGGCAAACGTATGCATAAGGATAACAGAAAATAAGACTGTCATCCATATCATGCAATACATGATACTGCCACTGAGGACTAACAGGCTTAATGCATGTTGGCAGATGTCTAGCTCCAAACATATCCTATATGTGACATATCCATTGCACGTACTTGCTCTTAAATGAGGGAAGGAAAGCAGACATGAAACTGAACAGCTCAATCACTTACTCTGCTCAGCTTGTGCTCTGTCCTGCTGCATGCATCCATGAAGGTCTGTGCAATGACTGACAAGGATGCATCTACTACTTGGTGGACATGTACATCAAAGATGAAGTGAGGGTTCTTCAGTATGTTAACCCAAAACCTTAACGATAAGCTGTATGGAGAAAGGAAAAACAATAAGACTACAAACAAGCACATCTCATCTGCTGTTACTGATTACATTAAGCATTTCAACATAGACTCTGCAGTAATTCAATAAAAATGTACATTCAATAATGTGAAATGTATATAGACTAGTTGGATTCTTTGTGCATTTACTGGGGAAAAAAACTGTACTGAAAGAAACATAGGGAGCTGCCAATGCTGATCGCCTAAGAATGCTAAATACCTGGCTCTATCTGGCTTTAATACTTATAAAACGTGTAACAGTCAAAACTACTTATCTGTACACTTTAAAATCAAAATCTCTGTGAATCCCCAAAAGAAAAGTAAAACTTTCACCCTTGAAAGTGCAAATAACAAACCTTTTCTGCAATCCTTCCTCAAAACTTAAATCCTACCCCACATTTCCCCAATATATTCAAAATATCCACAATGCAAAGTCCACAATGCAAATAACAAAAGTCCACCACGAGTCCACACCCATATAAAATCTTCAAGCGTTAAGAGTTATCCCATTCCTCACTTCAAATCCAGGAAACCTCAAATAAAATAAACTAAATATAGAGCATTAACTTTTACCAACAATCAAATATTGTGATACCATGCAAAAGTCACTTGTGAAAGAGAAAAAAAAAAAATAATTATTTTAAAATTACTACTTTTAGTGAATCTCATGTGTAAAATTATGTAAATAAAATTAGGGTGAATACACCTACACAACCCACTCGTGAGGTGAATCCACTACAAAATAACCAAACTTGTGTAAAAAGTGCCAACACTTCAATAAAATACACAGCAAGTGCTCAACTTGTGAGTATGTATAATCCGCAATCCAAAATAAGTGCCACCACTCTGGTAGGATTAAAAACTATTACCCTCTTTCATCTCTTATAAGCATTTAAATACTCCAGGGTACAGCAGATTTCTCCTTCCAGATAACTCAAAGCATTGTTCCCCGATCCTCACAGGGCAAGAAAGAGCAAGATTCAGCGGGATGTATAAGTAATAAAATGAAATTTTTATTGCTGCTTACATCAGAGAAACGAAAGACCATCCTGTTCCAGCATAACCATCAAACCAGCATCAAAGATGGCCGCGCTCCTCCTTCCGGTTTTGCGTCTGACGTCACGACACTGACGCGTTTTGTCACTTCCGACTTTTTCTCAAGGGATCCGGACGTTCAGACGGCGGCTCCTCTTATCTGTGGAACCTAAGGGGTTAATCCTCTGCATTGTGTAAAAATGTGGTTTGATCCTGTCTTCTCTGATCCTCCCCTTTTTTCAGTGTCCCCCTCTTATCTCCTGATAGGATATATGGTGTGGAGACACTCTGCGTATGCTCAGTTTGCATTTGAGCCAGACAGGATCAAACCACATTTTTACACAATGCAGAGGATTAACCCCTTAGGTTCCACAAATAAGAGGAACCGCCGTCTGAACGTCCGGATCCCTTGAGAAAAAGTCGGAAGTGACAAAACGCGTCAGTGTCGTGACGTCAGACGCAAAACCGGAAGGAGGAGCGCGGCCATCTTTGATGCTGGTTTGATGGTTATGCTGGAACAGGATGGTCTTTCGTTTCTCTGATGTAAGCAGCAATAAAAAATTCATTTTATTACTTATACATCCCACTGAATCTTGCTCTTTCTTGCCCTGTGAGGATCGGGGAACAATGCTTTGAGTTATCTGGAAGGAGAAAGCTGCTGTACCCTGGAGTATTTAAATGCTTATAAGAGATGAAAGAGGGTAATAGTTTTTAATCCTACCAGAGTGGTGGCACTTATTTTGGATTGCGGATTATACATACTCACAAGTTGGTTTTGCATGGTATCACAATATTTGATTGTTGGTAAAAGTTAATGCACTATATTTAGTTTATTTTATTTGAGGTTTCCTGGATTTGAAGTGAGGAATGGGATAACTCTTAACGCTTGAAGATTTTATATGAGTGTGGACTCGTGGTGGACTTTTGTTATTTGCATTGTGGACTTTGCATTGTGGATATTTTGAATATATTGGGGAAATGTGGGGTAGCATTTAAGTTTTGAGGAAGGATTGCAGAAAAGGTTTATGTTATCTGTACACTTGTTCAGGGTTAATGCATTAGAAAGTATTAAAGCCACTGAAGAAATAGAATAGCCAGAAGGATAAGTCAGCAATGGTATATCCCATATTCTTAATGTAGGTTTCTTTAAAGCCAGAAAACATGGTGGATTGTACCCATTGCACTTCAGTTAATGTTATACATTGGGCAGTTCACAGTGAAATGTTCCCCAAGGATTGCAGTTAAAGTGGAACTAAACCCACCAATTTGTCCGTTTCCCTAAAACTGATCTATAAAAAAAAATATATATATACCCCTAATTTTCCAGTTAAAACATAGGTTTTGGGCTATACTCGCCGTATAAGACTATCCCCCTTCCGAGGCAACACCATTTAAAAACATCAGATTTTTTTATTGAAATGGTTATGACTTACTGATACTTAAAATCCTTCAAAATCCTCATGTTCATCCTCTGATATCATAAGTTCATGAATGACATCTTGTGATACATTTGTAAGACAGTCATCATATGGATCAAATTCCAAATCAGATGGTTACCGCTGGATGTGCGGTAATACGGTAGCTTCAGCTACATACAGTATATATACAGCCCGCTGGATGTGCAGTAATGTACATACAGTATACCGCGCTGAGCCAAGCTGGCTCAAAACAAAATGTCCCTATGACAGATTAATCTGTCAGCCCACCGGATGTGCGGTATATACAGTATACTGAGTATATACCACTGTGGTATATACAGTATACTGAGCCAAGCTGTTTCAAAACGTACCGGTACGTCCCTACTGTAATCAGCCCGCTGGATGTGTGTATGTACGATAGCTGCGGCTACATACAGTATACACTGGGCCAATCACGGCGAGTGATGTATTCTACTAATGAATACAAAGCCTGCTCGGATTGGCTGAGGTTGTGACATCATCAGCCCACCTCTCTGACTCAGCCAATCCGAGCAGGCTTTGTATTATGCAATTACCTTTTGAGGCTTTCCCTCCTTATGGAGGGTGTCAATGATGGTTTTCTGCACAACTGTCAGGTCAGCAGTCTTTCCCATGATTGTGATTCCTACTGAACCAGACTGAGAGACCATTTAAAGGCTCAGGAACCCTTTGCAGGTGCTATGGCTTAAGCTGATTAGAGTGGGACACTTTGAGCCTAGAATATTGCACCTTTTCTCAATATTCTAATTTTCTGAGATTGTGGATTTGGGGTTTTCATGAGCTGTAATCCATAATCATCACAATTATGACAAATCACGGCTTGAACTATCTTGCTTTGCATGTAATGAGTCTACCTCATATATTAGTTTCACCTTTTCAGTTGCATTACTGAAATAAATGAACTTTTGCACTATATTCAAATTTTTCGAGTTTCACCTGTATGTGGTGATAAAACATATGGCTGGTTCTCAACTAGGATGTCCACATTTCTCACAAAATCTCCAAACCAAAGATGGGTTTATACATGAATCTGCACTAAATGGGGATAGCAAGCTTGTTTTCTAAACAAAATGATCAATCAATAAATATGTTCTGTTCAATGGATTAATCAAAACATCTGTTCCGTTCAACACTCTGCAACCATGCTGGTCTAAGATAATGGACAAACCTGTTTGTTTTCCATATGTGAACAGTATCTTCATCTTTAATGTCATACTTCTCAGCTTGTTCGTCCAAAAAGTCAAAGAAATATTTGACAGCTGGCGGTACCACTTGATTAGAGTTAAGGACACTCTGGAAGAAGTTATCTACAAATTGCTGGAGAGTACCCTGTAAAACACAAGCAGAAAGTCAGAAAATAACAGTCAGCAAAGCACAGCAGACTGAATTAAGCTGGACAGGGAAATAAGTCTGTTCAGATAGTCTGGTGATGCAGGCACCACTATCAGACAGCACAATCATGCTCAGGATCTCCCGTTAGACTACGCCACAGTAAAGTAACAAAGCCCAGCCCAACATTCACCCTGAATTGTGACTGGACAATGGATATGGTCATCCCTGTGCTTTTCCCTCCTGTATGTTAGATTTACAGTACTATATAAAGCAGTGGTTCTCAACCTTCCTAATGCCGTGACCCTTTAATACAGTTCCTCATGTTGTGGTGACCCCCAACCATAAAATTATTTACCCAGTAATTATAATTCATGAGTGTCGTTTTACCTCCAATACTGCTGCTTTCAACACAGTAGCAGCTTTTAACAGAGTAGCTGCTTTCAACACAGCAGCTGCTTTCTACACAGTAGCTGCTCTTTACACATCGGAAATATGTGTTTTCTGATGGTCTTAGGGGACCCCTGTGAAAGGGTCGTTCGACCCCCAAAGGGGTCGTGACCCACAGGTTGAGAACCACTGATATAAAGCAATATAGTCCTCGATAGCTTATGAGCCTTCCTTTCCCAATCTAGAGCAGCTATTTTCAACCAGGGTTCCGTGGCACCCTAGTGTGCCGCTTGAGGTTTCCAGGGGTGCCATGTCATTCTGGTAGAGAACGAATGTCACATGAGACCCAGCTCCCAATCAGCATTTCGACAGCTCAGTCAGTGAATGCAAAGTGAAATCAAGGGAGAGGTGTCCTGCCATTTTCTCTTCCTCCCTACAGTGCAGTACCCGGCAGTCAGAGTGAAGGCAAAGTACTGCCAACTTCTAAAAAGGCTGTGTATGTGCATGTTTATATACAGTATGTGTGTGTGTATATATATATATATATATATATATATATATATATATATATATATATATACACACACACTGTGTGCGTGTGTATGTACACTGTGTACACAATTATTAGGCGAGTATTTTGACCAAATCATAATTTTTATGTATATTGTCCAACTCCAAACCATATAAACTTGAATGCTTATTGGATTTATGCATATCAGGTGATGTGTATTTGTGGAATGAGGGAGGGTGTGGCCCAAGGAGAACACCACCCTAGATCAAGGTGTGCATAATTATTAGGTAGCTTATTTTCCTCAAAATGGGCCAATAAAGAGATTTAACTGACTGGTTAATGTCCAAAAATTTTTAAGTCTTTCAGAGGGATGCAGCACTCTTGAAATTGCTAAGATTTTGGAGCATGATCACATTAACACCAAACGTTTTGTTGCAAATAGCCAATAGAGTCGCATGAGAAAAAAAAAAAAGATGAAAAATTAACCCCCAACGATTTGAGAAAAATAAAACAAGAAGCTACCAGGAACCCACTATCCTCCAGTGCGGTTATATTCCAGAACTGCAACTCACCTGGAAGGGCCTAAAAGTACAAGGTGTTCAGTGCTTAGGGACATGGCCAAGGTCAAGAAGGCTGAAACCCAACCACCACTGCACAAGACACATACGTTGAAACGTCAAGACTGAGCCAAGAAATGTCTGAAAACAGATTTTTCAAAGGTTTTATGGACAGATGGGATGAGAGTGATTCTTGACGGACCAGATGGATGGGCCTGTGGCTGAATCAGTAATGGGCACAGAGCTCCACTTCGACTCAGACGCTAGCAAGAAGGAGGTGGGGTACTGGTATAGGCTGGTATTATTAAAGATGAGCTAGTTGGACCTTTTAGGATTAAAGATGGACTCAAAGTCAACTCCCAAAGCTACTGCCAGTTTTAAGAAGAAATCTTCTTCAAGCAGTGGTACAGGAAAAAAAATCTGCATCTTTCAAGAAGACCATGATATTTATGCAGGACAATGCTCCATGGCATGCATCGAAGTACTCCACTGAGTGGCTAGCCAATAAAGGCCTTAAAAGATGAAAGCATGACATGGCCCCCTTCCTCTCCTGGCCTAAACCCTATTGACAACTTGTGGGCCCTTTGTAAACAGAAGATTTACAGTGAAGGAAAACAGTACACCTCTCTGAATAGTGTCTGGGAGGTTGTGGTTGCTGCTGCACAAAAAGCTAATCAACAACAGAACAAAAAACTGACAGACTCCATGAATGGAAGGCTTATGACTCCATGAATGGAAGGCTTATGACTCCATGAATGGAAGGCTTATGACTGTTATTGAAAAGAAGGGTGGCTATATTGGTTACTGATTTTATTTATTTTTTTTGAAATGTCAAATGTTTATCTGTAAATTTTGAGTTGTTTATTATTCTCACTTTAACAGGTGGAAATATACAATGGGATGGGAAAGTTTTTGTTTTTCATTTAGTTGCATAATAATTCTGCAGATTAATAGTTGCCCAATAATTATGCACACAGATATTTTCCTAAGAAAGCCAAAACCCCACTTTTACTTTCTTAAATATTCAAGTTTGAGGTTTATTAACATTTTAGATTGACTGAGAGCACTGTAGTTATTCAATAATGAAAGTAATCCTCAAGCATACAACTTGCCTAATAATTGTGCACACAGTATATTATTATATGCCCACAAGCCTACCTTAACAGAGAGAAGCCTTGTCAAGTAGATTTCTGTAATGGCCTTCGTTTGCTCTTTTGCCTTCATACTTCCTCTCTTGGATTTGCCTTCATCTACTTCATCTGCTGGTCGTACAAGATGCCACACTTTGTTTTCATCTTCTAGCAGTGCATGCCCTAATAAATCAACCAAATCAAGTTCAGCAAAAAACCAGTGCCATGCTAAACCAGGACAAATAAAGAGAAGTTACGGAAGTCAAGATGAACATGGTTTCCTGATTACCTATTGTTAAGAAGCTTAATCACTCTCAAAATCAGAAATATTTGTATTCTAATCAGTTTATAGTTTTATATTTACCATGAATGCAAAGATGATCTCTCATGCCTTTAGGCTTCATATACACGAGCCTAACCTGACTGCCGGAAAACGCAAAATCGTGGCAAAAACACGGTTGCCGCGTTTTCCCGCGGGTGGCACATTCCTATCCTGAACGTGATTCTTTCGTGTTCAGGAGAGGGAGGTTTAACCTCACCTAAATGCGGCAGCTCCTAAACTCTGCTAAAAGCCTATGTGTACATGGTTGCATAGGCTTTTATGGAGTTGAATTTAGGAGATTTGGCAAAAAAAATGCCAAAAGCTCCTAAACTCTAGTTTAGGAGCTGCTCGTGTACATGAAGCCTTATACTCAAAGTGCTATGGAAAAAAACACTGCTCTGGGATGCCATATCAGAGAGTTACATGACCAAATTCATGGGTATTTGGTTATGTGTTCTCTACTGAAGGGGATGGTCAGTGTCATTTCAGTGAGCGATCATGTGTTCATACTGGCTACTCTAGTATCCCAGAGCAATGGACATTCAACTATTTCTTTACCATGCATAGTACTGAGACAGCAAAGAGGGCAGGAGATTAGGTTCCTGTCTGAATGAATTGGCTGCATTAAACAAGCAGCTTTTAGCCATATCTGTGATTATCGTAAAGACCTGAGAAAAGTATGTGGGCTGTGATTACTGACCTCACGAAAATGCAAAGCCAAAAGGTTCACCATGACAGCCAGGTAACTAGCATTCTCAGGAGGTCAGCAAAAGCATCCTACATACTCAGTACAGGTTTTCTTTAGGGGTAAAGACACTGTGGCAAATCATTCAATATGTTGATATGTAACATCTTCAGGTCACCACCCTAGACATGACAACTACACAGTCCATTTGGATCTACAGGTAAGGACTCCTATATACACCAAATATGTTTCAATTAAACATATTGATAATCAAAAATGTTACAAAATGAAGCACTTATAAATACAACTGCATGTTTTTACAGCAGATTTGGAAGCAGACATATTAGAAGCATTTGTAAGGATAATTCCCTGTGATATAGAATATATGAATCAAATATATTGGTTCCACAGAAAACTGGAATCAGGAGATGAGAGGGGGATATCATGAATAGGCAATAATATACACAAATCACCATTTAAAAAAGTTCACCTTTTTTTTTTTTTTTACAAAAAAATAATAAATGCACTTTTTTTGGAGGTAAATAAAATATGGGCATTTATTATTTTTTGTTTCTGGAATCTCTAAAGCATTGCAGCAGTGATCAGCAGATCGTTGGTGCCATGCAGGTAGGTCTCCTGCAGACCTGTAGGATTTCTGTTTGCCCATACGGGATGTACAGGCAAGCAGATATACTGACAGGAAGAATCAATAAACTACCATAGCACTCCACAGCGCCACGGTAGAACTACAAGACGACAGCCGCTAAGGCTATCGGGAGTTCTAAATCATTAATTCACAGAACACTGTGAATGAATGATGCAGCCCAGGCGGGCGGTCTGTTGGTATCAGGCTACACACTGAAGATGGGTGTAACACTTAATGTTACGAAAGGTGAACTTATCCTTTAAAATCTGTTAAATGTGAACCAAAATATTCTTACTTTCTCCTGGAAGGTCTTGATGATTCTCTTCTTGTTGCTGGGAAATTCCAATCCTTGATAAAATAAGTGTGGCGTTATCCCTAACCTGCAAACAGCCATGTATTGGAAATATTACTACAGGTGACACCACTGGAAGCACTTTATGCCTCCTACTATATATTAGTACATATATTCTCTTTCTGAAAGTGCCAGCAGGATAGTGATTTTTAACAGAGTGTTTGCAGAATTTCATTCTGAGACAGATGAAACTATAGCTAAAGAGAAACTAAAGAAGAAATAGCCTAAAACAGAAGTCTACATTATTTAGCATAAAAAGCCCGCCATAACAAGGCATACATGGAACAGACTATTGCAAGGGTCACAAAGAAAACATTGCAATCCACAATTTCACAGCTTGTCGTCTGGTCAAAATATTATATACAATGCATTCAGAAAGTATTCAGACTCTCTTCACTTTTATCAATTTTGTTATGTTGCAGCCTGATACAGTTTAAATTCATGTTTTTTTACTCCATCAATCCACACTTAGTACCCCATAATGACAAAGTGAAAACAGAATTTTAAAAATGTCTGAATTTCCTAAAAAGAAAAAAATGGACACATCACAGCTTTTTGGAAACTCCAAGTGGGCTTTCATGCATTTTGCAGTGAAGAGAGGCTTCGGTCTAGCCACTGTCATAAAGCTCAAATCGGTGGAGGGCTGCAGTGATGGTTGTCATCCTGGTACTTTGTCCCGTTATTATACAGGATTTATTCAAAACCAACAATTTGTGCAGTGCTATACACTGTGAGGGCAGACAGTATAGTTACAATACAATTAAATACAGGAGGAATCAGAGGGCCGTTTGTTAGCACTTACTATCTAGGAAGGAGGGTCAAGTGATACAAAAGGTGTGGGGGATGAGCTGATGGAGAAAATAAAACTCCAGTTAGGTGGGGGCAGAATAGGCTTCTCTGAAGAGGAGGGTTTTCAGGCAGGGATCATCTAAAAGCAAACAGAGTAGGAGATAGTCGGACAGAACAGGTAGGGAGTTCCACAGGTTAGGAGAGGCTTGGAAAAAGTCCTGGAGGCGAACATGGCAGGAGGTGACAAGGGAGATAGAGAGTTGGAGGTCTTGCGAGGAACGAAGAGAATGATTAGGTTTATATTTAGAGACTAGATTAATGATGTAGGGGGGGGCCAAGTTGTGGATGGCTTTGTAAGAAGTTGTTAGTATTTTGAATTTAATTCGTTGGGTGAGTGGCAGTCAGTGGAGGGATTGACAGAGGAGTAGCAAACACTGAACGGTTGGTAAGGTGTATGAGACTGGCAGCAGCATTTATGATGGACTAAAGGGGGGCTAGCCTATGTGAAGGTAATCCCATGAGAAGAGAGTTGCAGTAGTCGAGGCAAGAGACGGCCAGGGGGTGAACTAGGAGCATGTTGGTGTCATTTGTTAGGAAGGGGCGTATTTTGGAGATGTTGCAGTGGTTGAAGAGGCACAGCAAGATTTCAATGGTGATTGGACATGGGGCTGAAAGGATAGTTCAGAGTCCAGGATTACACCAAGAACCTTGGCATGCGCTGAAGGGCAGATTGTGGTGCCATTGATCTTGACAGAGAAATCAGGGGAAGAGACACGTGGGGGGAGGAAAAATTATGAGCTCAGTTTTAGACAGATTGTGCTTGAGGAAGTG
Source organism: Staurois parvus (assembly GCF_062004578.1). Taxonomy (NCBI): domain Eukaryota; kingdom Metazoa; phylum Chordata; class Amphibia; order Anura; family Ranidae; genus Staurois; species Staurois parvus. Next base: position 3,247,925 of record NW_028317815.1, on the reverse strand, counting down.
GCGTGACATCCGGGCTGATAAGTTTGTTCGAAAATTAGTGATGCTTGAAGATAGGAGTGAGCTGAGGGCTAGAAAGATAAATCTGGGTGTCCTATCTCTACACAGAATCTCTGGAGCTCAGTCAGAGTGACCAATGAGTTAATGGTCACCTCTCTTACTAATGCTATTCTCCCCTATTTGCTCAGTTTGGCCAGGCGACCAGCTTTTAGAAGAATCCTGGTTGTGCCAACTTCTTCCATTTGATAATTATAGAGGCAACTGTGCTCTTGGGAACCTTCACAGCAGTAGAATTTTTTTGGAGCTTGCCCCAGATCTGTGCCTTACAATAATCCTGTCTCTAAGCTTTGCAGGCAATTCTTTTGACCTCATGGCTTTTTTCTGATACAGTCTGCATTGTCGGCTGTGCAACTTTTTATAAGAGAGGTGTGTGCCTTTTCAAATCATGCTCAATTAAATTTACCACAGGTGGACTCAAATCAAGATGTAGAAACATCTCAGCAACAAACATTTGAAATGGGAGGCACCTGAGCTAAATAAGTGTTATTTCAAAAGGTCGGAATATTTATGCCAAAGTAATATTTCAGTTTTTATGTTTAATAAATTCACAGATATTTCTAAAAATCACACATAAAAAACCATTGTCCTAAGATTTTAAAGTGTAAAAAAAATGCACTGGAGTGCATTGAAAATGCGTCAAAAATGCAAAAAAAGAGCCCAGAATGCTGAAATTATGATGTGAACCAGCCCTTGAAGAGGAAAAATAATGCAGGCACCACTGATAAGGACTGGTAAGCTGCAATATATTCGTTTTGTTTTTGGGTTTAGATACGCTTTAAAGCTCAACTTCATCCAAACTTTTTAATTTTGTCTAGAAAACTGTAAAGGGCGAGAACCTCTGTCAGGCTGTTACTATAGTCTGTATCCATATTGGAAGGATTTCCTCTCACCTTCTGTAATATCAGGAAATATCAGGAAGTGATGAAACAGATATGAAGGCAATAATACATTTTAAGAAGAATGAGGAAAGTTTAGAATTTTAGACAATGTTTTTATTGCATCTGTGCTTTACATATCCCGATAAACCAGCGTACCCCCTCCCCCGCATTTACTGTATAGCTGTCATATGGATAGTAAAGGGGTCACAGACAAAGATAAAAACCTAACAAAGTTTAAACTCTTCCCCACTTTACCAAAAAAAAAAAAAAAAGAAGCAGAGTTTGGCTTTATAAAAGCATGTTGATAAACACAGAAAACTTGACATGTGCCGCTAATTTACAATGCAGACAGGAAGTTTGTTGATTTTGATCAGAAATAAAAAAGGGAGAATTTTCTAAGGCATACCCTTAAACTATATGACTTTACTTACATTGTAATGCATTAATGTATTAATCCGCCTCCATCTACCTTCCTTCTGTGAGGTTAGATCCAAATCAGAAAGTATTTGTGCTGTTGATCCGGGTCTCCACTCTGAAAAATTACATTATTCACGTCAGTTTTTTCCCCACTCTGAGGCCATTTTGCACACAAATATTTAGCTTTAAGTTACCCAAGCCAATTAGCACTAGCTAAATTTTCCTTGAATTAATGCATACTTTAACAAATGAACACAAAGACAGGAAAGTAAAGCCAAACACACAAAACATGAACCAATATCATGCACTATCACTACAATACACACTTACCCAGTGCTAAGCTGTCTGCCTTTGGCCGTTGTGTGTAAGGAAGATTTTTGTAAACCTGTTCGACTATTTTTTCCTTAACTTGTGTGATGGTGTCACAGTTTAATACTTTAACTTGTACAGGCTCTAATCCTTCATCCTGTACAATGACATTAACAGTCTGCAGAAAAGAGGTAGTGACAGGTTAGGTGATTGACATTCATCTCCATGAATAGTAATTAAAAAAAAAAAACGTAACATTTTTTATATTTGCATAGCCTAACACTGCAATATATGATTCCAAATTTTATTAATCTGCATTAGGACCAAGCAGCTCAAAGTATGGTCCTTTTGTTGCTGATGCTTATACAGCACATATATAAACCTTAAATTACATGCTGCAAATTTTGGCTAAAAGGATTAGTTCACCTTTAAAAAAAGAAAAAAAACCAAAAAAATATAATAATAAATGCACATCTTTTTGTCGATAAAAAAAAAAGTGCATTTATTATTGTTTTTTTCTACAGAGCCTGAACAGCATTGCATCCGCAATCAGCATATCACAGGTGCAATCTCAGGCTCCTGCAGACCTGCAGGATACCCGTCTACCTATACCTAATACGGGCAGGCAGTTACCTGAGGGCAGGAAGAATACATGAACTTCCATAACGCTCATCAGCACCCTCGTAATTTATTGAGAACTACAAGATGTCAGCCGCAATGGCTAAGGGTACTTCAAGAAATTGTGAATGAAGAATGCGGCTACTGCGTTAATTTCGAATTGCGACAGCAGGTGGGGGGAAAAGCTCCCCCACCTGCTGTCACAGGGAGGGTGGATCAGGGGACAGAGGGTGCAGATGCTCAAACAAGTTACATGTTCCAACCTAAAAACAGGTGGAACAATAACATGTTAAAAAAGGGAACGTATCGTTTAAGTTCCTAGCTTTGTCATTCTGCTGGTCAAAAGAGGAACATGGGTACCCTAATGTTCCTAGCCAACACGTCTGTGTAGAGTAAACCTGCAGCCATAGAAAACTTGTTTAATTAAAGGATAAATTGACACCATATTTAGGGTGTAATGTGTAACATGCTCTAGACCTGCCCTGCACACCCCTAATATGATACCCCCTCTTCTTCCTTGTGACAGCGGGTGGGGGTTCCTCTTCCTGATCCACTATAAAAGTTTGGAAACAGCGTGGCTGTCCTGGACTTCAACCTTTGTCATGCATTCATTCAGGAATCTGTGAATGTGAAAACTACAGGTCCTATCTGCCACAGTGGCAGGCAGCTTGTAGTTCTCAATGGAGTGTGCAGATCACTCCATTCCAACTCATTTGTTTTGGTTTCTTTGATTGAATGGATTGCATGGGTTGTTACCGACATGTGGTGAAAAGAGCGCTTGTTAAAGTGGTAGTAAAGTTCAAGTTAAAAAAAAAAAACCAAAGCACAGAAGAGATCCTAGAGGTCTCTTCTACTATAAATGTGCCCCCTGCCTTCCAGAAGTAATGTGATCTGAGCGTGCACATGCACAGCTCAGACCATTTATGGCCTGCTCTGTGTGCAGAGACAATGTGACTCCCCTGCACATGTGTATTCAAGCTGCTGAAGATACGGAACCTGGAAGGAAGACCAGGAGAAGATGGAAGACCAGGAGAAGATGGAAGCTAAATGCTGGAGGGCTCTGTTTGCAGGTAAGTCTGTCATAATGTACTAATGTGCAGTGTGTACTAGTACATTATGACTTAGACCTGCAGGGGGACAATTTTTTTATCTTTTTTTCCAGAAGTCTTTACTACTACTTTAGGCTGGCCATACACTGATTTTTTTTTGGTATTGGACAGCTGACCCCACCAGTTGTAAAAATACCTGAACAGTAGCTGCTTTTGATTGGATACAGCTACTGCTTGCTAAAATATTTTGCAGCAGGCTGCTTCTACATAATGAAAAGTCAACTTTTGTCGAATCAAGTAAGGTCAACTGAAAGAAATTTGCACAGTGTATGTCCAGCTTTAGTTTAGTGTACTGAGACAATCATCCATCATCTTTGCAACATTATAATATCTTGGCATACAAATGGTTGCCTTGATCTCTAGTGAACAATCAGTATCCTAATATGTGGCCCGGAAACATTAAAAGACACTAAGCAAATTAAGAGGAAACAAAAAGAGCAACTGCTAAAACAAAAAATGCAAACAGATGAACTAAAACAGGAAGGCTTAATGAAAGGTGGACAACAGCCATGCATATAGACATAGTTACTGTATATAATGTGGAGTCATTGTTTCGGCTCTGCTTTGGAAGAGAACTGTACTTTTAAAACATATTAGCTCATTTAACATTTCTAGATATTTTTTGTTCTCAGGCCGGATCTCTGTATGATCAGGAATTATACTCTGTACAGTGATGAGTGCAAAATGTGTTATCTGCACACCTGTGCAATAACATTTTTCAAAGCAAATAAATAAATATGAACAGTATTTGTGAATAAAGCAAGCTATGACTTGAGATGGCATCAAATCAGAGATACCAGAGAGACCTGGTATACCTCTTGCTGCCCATGTAACATGCGTGGAAATTTGTGGCTCAGCTGTATTCTGGGGGAACATTAAAGTCCTTTGCACAACTTCAAACTAAGTTTGCCCTTGTCCACAAACCAGTATCTTCAAATTTGTCATGCTTTACAAGCCCAATCTCTGCTCTCTAACCTCACACTGACAGAATCCACTCTGCTTAAAGACGTTACTCAGGCGACACACAAAAAGGGAATGATTTCTCGTATTTATTCAGAATTGTTGGCTACTGTACAAGGTCCTGCCAATCTGCATAGTACAACATACTGGGCCCAAGATATTGGGGAGATTGCTGGTGACATCTTGGATGCTGCCCTGGAGTCTGTACCAATGATCTCTCTGTCTGTCTCCCAGAAATGATAATTATTTATTCTCCACCGTGCTTATAGGACTCCTGTGAAACTGCACCAATGGGGCAGGAGAGACTCTCCTAATTGCCCAAGATGCAAGGTACACAGGGGTGACTTTATCCATATGATCTGGCGTTGCCCAAAATTGAAAAGGTACTGGAAAGAGGTTTTACAGACAATTTCCTTAGCATTGTAATACACCATTCCGCAGGACCCTCTAACTTGCCTACTAGGCGCTTTAGATCAGGAAGCACTACAACACAAAGACTACTATATCTGGCCAGGAAACTAATTGCTAGACAATGGCTGTCTTCTATCCCACCAACCAGAAAGCAATGGGCGGACTATGTTAATTCACTACGCCTTGGAGAAAAACCCACACACCAACATCGTAATCCCCATCGGAAATTTCAGACTGTCTGGAAAGGCTGGCTAGATATACCTGGGCTTGCCCCATCTCAGCTGATAATGGATAGGATATTACAAGCGTGATGCCCTACTTCTATGTAGACACCATTACACATCCCTCTCTTAATGATTGTGTAGTCACACTGATCCCTAACATTGTGCCCCAGGTGACCAGTTTACGGTTTTTAACGTTGTGGTTTGTTATTGTTGTTATGGCTCCCTATATTCCAATACTATATATGTTTATTGACTGCTGTTTTCAAATGTCGACGAATCTGTGCATCCATGGGTTAACACTGTAAAATATGGTGATTGTATTTTTTTATATATCCTGTAAGCATTGATCCCATTTTTCTTTGACAATAAAAGCGGTTTGGATACAAAAAAAAACAAAAACACATAAATGTGGTGGCAAAGAGGGCGAGCTTTAAATGCTCACACACCATACATGTGTGTTCATGGAGGGGGTAGGGGCAGAGATTCCTGTGCTGAAAGCACACTCAATCATTTTGGCTGAGCTGTCAAAACGGGACTGGATCCTAATTACATGACCATTGTGACAGCCAATCACAGTGGTCAAGTGATCGGCCGGTCCTTCCCACCCTCCGGACATAAAGACCTTGTTAAAGGGAAGTTGTGGCTGGCAGAAAGGGGGTTAAACTACCAACCAATCAACTGCCTAAGAGAACAGAACACCTCCCATGTATTGGCAACAAGGAGAGGGCTAAGGTGTTTGTAGTCTGAATATACTTCCTGTCCTAAGCGGACAACACTGCTCCTCCACAGATACACTACATTGAGTGAGTTTTCACTATAGGACAGGAAGTGTGCTACTGGTGAATAAACAAGAAACTAGAAGAAAAAATAAAACTAATGCAGCCACCACATCTAAGGACTAATGCAGCCACCACATTGATTGTATATAGTGCTGTAGCAATTAAAGTATTAGCCAATGATGTGTACACTTGCAAATACAACATTTGCTCAATCAACAGGTGCAGTAGTTTAGTTAGTTCTTTAGTTTGTCTTCAAAAACACCATGCTACAGTAGGATTACAATATTATTTGAGGAATGTAGCAGCTGTTCATAAGTGGTTAGGTGAGCTGAACTGATATTGAATACCTGTCAGATCTCAACAGATAAACCCCCCCCCCCCCTTTCTTTTAATTGTACATATGAAGTCAAATTTGTATTCTGGGCTCATGTATGTCTTCAACATAATTTTCAATGTAAACAAATTGATGTTCAACACTTTTTTTGGTTAAGCTGTGTATTTCCATGTATGTGGTTTACTATAACATCATTCATGGGGGAGAAACTTAACTAGACTCTCAACAATTAGGCCTTCCTAAATTTGTCTTCATTGTGTCTGAGAGACAGGTACAGAGATATCTTCCATTCTCAATCTCATCAGTGAAAAAATCCACTGACCCACTGTAGGCGGGTTTTATGTTCTTCCATTTGGCTGGGATGCAGGCGCTTGCTATAATTAACAGATGGATCAGTACTGAATGTTTTTATTGCTGTATAGGAAGAAGGTTGAGGTGCAACAGTATGACCACAGGCTTATCTCCTAGTCTGACCTAGATTTGTGTTTTGAGCGAAAATCTGACTCCAATATCTGCATAACCATTACAGAATTCTGCTTTGGACAGCCAATATCCCAAACTTGGTACAAAGCCTGAATTGCAATAGAAATGCGCCGGTCACTAACTTGTTTGACAAATGTCGCTTTTTATATACTAATTTGCTATAATTTATTCCATGACAAACAAACTATACTTTTTAGCTTACGCAAATGTTCATTAAGTTTGGAAGAATCATTAAGAATCTTCTTGCGCCCAGAATGGACACAAATTTGTGATTAGTTCATAGCTTATTAATTAACATTTTACTGCACAGAAATGATACCCTGATTTTATTTTATCTTGATATAAAATATATATATATGTATATATATGTGTATATATATATATAATTCAGAGTATTCCGACCCTCTTCATTCTTTTCAATTTTGTTATGTTGCAACCTGATACGTTTGTTTAAATTAATTTTTTTGTTTCTCATTACACTCAGTACTCGATAATGGCAAAGTGAAAACAGACTTTTAGAAATGTTTGCAAATGTCTCCAAAAGGAAAAATTAAAATATCACATTGGCATAAGTATCCAGACCCTTTGCAACAATACTTGAAATTTAGCTCAGGTGCCTCCCATTTCTCTCTATCATTGAGAGGTTTCTACACCTTGATTGAAATCCACTTTTGGTAAATTAAAATGATTGGACGTGATTTGGAAAAGCACACACCTCTCCAATAAAAGGCCTAAGAGCTGATGATGCATACTGTATCAGAGCAAAAGTCATGAGGTCAAAGGAACTGCTTGTAGAGCTCAAAAGACAGGATTATTGTACGGCACGGATCTGGGGATGGCTACAAGACAATTTCAACTGCACTGGAGGTTCCCAAGTGTATGGTGGCCTCAAATGGAAGAAGTTTGGCACAACCGGGACTCTTCTTAGAGCTGGTCCCCGGGCAAACTGAGCAATCAGTGGAGAATAGCCTTAGTAAGAGAGGTGACCATGAACTCATTGGTCACTCTGACTTAACTCCAGAGATTCTGTATAGAGATAGGACACCCAAATTGATCTCTCTACCCCTCAGCTCACTCCTTCAGTATCGTCATGTATCACTAATTTACAAACAGACTTATCAGTCTGGATGTTACGCCACTTCCTCAAACTCAATCTGTCCAAAACTGAGCTCATAATTTTTCCTCCCCCATGTGCCTCTTCCCCTGATTTCTCTGTCAAGATCAATGTCACAACAATTATGCCCTTCAGCGCATGCCAAGGTTCCTGGAGTAATCCTAAACTCTGAACTATCCTTTCAGCCCCATGTCCAGTCACCGTCAAAATCTTGCAACATCTTCAAAATAAGCCCATTCCTAACAAATGACAATACAATGCTCCTAGTTCACTCCCTGGCCATCTCTAGCCTCGACTACTGCAACTCTCTCCTCATGGGATTACCTTCACATAGGCTAGCCCCCCCTTTAGTCCATCATAAATGCTGCTGCCAGTCTCATACACCTTACAAACCGTTCAGTGTCTGCTACTCCTCTCTGCCAATCCCTCCACTAACTGCCGCTCACCCAACAAATTAAATTCAAAATACTAACAACTTCTTACAAAGCCATCCACAACTTGGCCCCCAGCTACATCACTAATCTAGTCTCTAAATACAGACCTAATCATTCTCTTCGTGGGAGCTTTAGTAAGGGAGATGACCAAGAACCAGATGGTCACTCTGACTTGGCTCCAGAGATCCTGTGTGGAGATGGGACAAAGTTCCAAAAGGACAACCATCACTGCAGGCCACCACTGATCTGAGCTTTATGGAAAACTAACTAGAAGGAAAACACACGAAAGCCCAATTGGAGTTTGCAAAAATAGCACCTGAAAGACTCACAGACTGTGAGGCACAAAGTTCTATGGTCTGATGAAACCAAGATTGAACTGCCTGGCCTCAATTCTAAAGTTTATGTCTGTAGAAAACCAAGCACCATTCATCACCTGCCCAATACCATCCCAACAGTGAAGCATGGTGGAGCAAAGTGCACAGATATCCTCAATGAAAACCTGTTTCACAGTGCTCAGGACTTCAGACTGGGCCAAAGGTTCACCTTTCAACATGACAACGATCCTAAGCCCACAGCCAAAACAACACAGGAGTGGTTTAGTGAAAACTCCTAGAGTGGCCCAGTCAGAGCCCTCTGGAGAGACCTGAAAATGGCTTTCCATTGACGGTCCCCATCCAACCTAGCTGAGCTTGAGAGAATTTCCAAAGAAGAATGGCATGGCAGAAAATCCCCCAATCCAGGTGTGAATTGCTTATCATATCATACCCAAAAAGGCTTGAGGCTGTAATTGCTATCAAAGGTGCTTCAACAAAGTACTGTGTAAAGGGTCGGAATACTTAAGTACATGTTCAGTTTTTTTTAAAGAAATTCACAGACATTTCTAAAATTCAGTTTTTACTGTCATTATGGGGTACTGAGTGTAGATTAATGGGGGAAAAAAATGAATTTAAACAACTGTAGTATCAGGCTGCAACATAACAAAACTGAAAAAAGTGAAGGGTGTCTGAATACTTAATGAATGCACTGTATGTATTTTGGTTCATTCGTACATCTGCATGAGCTGAATACACACATGGTTGTGACAATGTAATTTAATTCCGTCACTAACAAAAGGTCTCATTTACCAGTGGCATGTACTCCACATCATCCCCCAGTAATCCTGTATCATTCAGGGTGTATTTAGCTTTGACTTGTACGGCATCCACAGGGCCCTTCTCCACTTGATGTTTGATTGCCTTGAAGAGTTTGTATAGATGTTCACCAGCTGTGTCCTGCATTTCCAATGAAAAAAAAAGTGTCAGATCTAGGAATTGGCTTTTAATTGCACTGTTAACATCTAAATCCCTTATCCCCAGTCGAGGCTTTGTTTGACTCATGCATGAATAGGGGCTACTGCATGTTGTGTACAACATAAGCTAAGCCTTTAATACTGCTGCTAAACTAGCACAGACAAAGCAGGACAGAACATGTCTTTGTACTCAACGATCCACATTTCATACAGGCCTCATTGTGCAATGACACCATAGCCAGCCCTTACCTTTAAATACTGATATAAGCAAATAGACATCCAGTTTGAAAGCATTCGTTCAACAACTGTTTCTGATCTGTGAAAAAATAAAACAGGCAAATTATGTTTTGTCATTATGGTTGAAAGCAAAAAGTAGAACCAGTTCAGGAGCCCAGCCCTAGTTATTACTGGTTCATCACGAAGTGGCATTTGTTATGGAACTGTAATTCCTCTAACTAATAATTTGGTCTTCTTTCTAGTACTGCCCAAACACATTAATTTTATAGTACTCTGGGAGAAGAACCAGCCCTCCAAAGCCCCCTTGCTTATTGAATGAGCACTCTGCTTAGACATGAGGATAGTGGTTGGATGGTTATTAGTTCTGTTGGGAAATACAGTTGTGGCCAAAATTATTCAACCCCCAATGCTGTAAAGGGGTTTAGGGACTATAGTGTACATTTGGAATTGTATTCAGAATCAAATCCTACAAGGACGTTGTAACTACCCAAATGCAACTAAAATGACATCAATTGTTTATGTAATACAGTAGTAAATGGTTCTTATGTGGTTTCTTCATTGCCACAATTATTCAACCCCTTAAAGACTACCACTCTGAAGAACAGAGGTTCATACAGGTGCTTTCCATCAGGTATTGAAAACACCTGTGGATGTCACCGAGCAGCAATCAAGCATAATAAGCACCAATTAGGCAGCTTTAAAATGACTGTGATACTCAGCTCCTTCTAGACATTTACTGGTGTGGTTACAAACATGGTGAAGGCAAGAGAATGGTCCAGGAAGACAAGAGAAGAGGTGATTTCTCTTCACAGGAAGGGCAATGGCTATAAGAAGATTGCAAAGATGTTAAACATACCAAGAGACACCTTAGGAAGCATCATTCGCAAATTCAAGGCAAAGGGCACTGTTGAAACGCTACCTGGTCGTGGCAGAAAGAAGATGCTGACTTCGACTGCTGTGCGCTACCTGAAGCGTAGAGTGGAGAGAAGTCCCCGTGTGACTGCTGAGGAACTGAGAAAAGATTTGTCAGATGTGGGTACAGAAGTTTCAGCCCAGACAATAAGACGCACACTGCGTAATGAAGGCCTCCGTGCCAGAACTCCCAGGCGTACCCCCTTGCTGTCTCCAAAGAATAAGAAGAGTCGACTGCAGTATGCCAAAAGCCATGTGGACAAACCACAAAAGTTGTGGGATAGTGTTCTGTGGACTGATGAAACAAAATTAGAACTGTTTGGGCCCATGGATCAACGCTATGTTTGGAGGAGGAAGAACAAGGCCTATGATGAAAAGAACACCTTGCCTACTGTGAAGCATGGTGGAGGGTCAATCATGCTTTGGGGCTGTTTTGCTTCTGCAGGTACAGGGAAGCTTCAGCGTGTGCAAGGTACCATGAATTCTCTTCAGTACCAGGAGATATTGGATGGAAACGTGATGCAGTCCGTCACACACCTGAGGCTTGGGAGACGTTGGACCTTTCAACAGGACAATGATCCCAAGCATACCTCCAAGTCCACTAGAGCATGGTTGCAGAGGAAAGGCTGGAACATTTTGGAGTGGCCATCGCAGTCACCAGACTTAAATCCGATTGAGAACCTCTGGTGGGACTTAAAGAAAGCAGTTGCAGTGCGCAAGCCTAAGAATGTGACTGAACTGGAGGCCTTTGCCCATGAAGAATGGGCGAAGATACCCGTAGATCGCTGCAAGACACTTGTGTCAAGCTATGCTTCACGTTTAAAAGCTGTTATAACTGTAAAAGGATGCTGTACTAAGTACTAAGATTGAATGTCACTTGGGGGTTGAATAAAACTGATAATGCTGTGAGCACAGAAAAGACATTTGTGGTTATTTCATTATAACTGTTATGTTATATTTGTCTGACCTACAAGTGCCTCTTTAATGTAAATGTAAGCAAGATGACTGAATGATCAAAAGCAATGTCAAACTGGCCAAAACACTCAATTTCAGTGGGGGTTGAATAATTTTGGCCACAACTGTAGCTCTGAGGACAGTGACGTCAAGTCCTATGAAGAAAAGTGAAACCAGGATCACAGTGAGCGCAAAGATATCTGTTCTGCCTACAATCGCAATAGCAACCAACTTGCAATCCTTGCTTTAAACTAACTTTTTAAAGCTTAAAAAGGCTGACAGACTTGATTTAAAGCCTTGTGTACATGTACATGTATTTGCAATAGTTAACATTTAGGTTCACAAATAACAGAGCTGCCACTGCAGAACTGGTTTTAAAAGTGCATACTCTGGGGTTTTGTATCTTGATACTGGCTTTACTGACCTAGAACAAGCATGCACACAGTGGATTCTGAGCTGCTGGAATTTCTGTCCTGCATATTTTTCAAGATCACTGAAGCCACAATCAGGATGACAGCCCTGCCCTCTTTTAATTAAACCAGCAAGGACAGCTCTGATATTTCTATTCTTACTAGTTCACTTCAACATTGAAAACTGAATTCAAATGAAAGAAAGTGAACATGCATAGAACAGGAAACAGTGCATTTAAGGAGTTCCAAAACCATTCCACAAACTAACAATGCAGTTTATAAACATTTATGCAGACAAGTCCTAAAATGCTTTGCTATGGAGAATATATAATTCGTACCAAAAATATTTGAACATTAACTTCCCAACCATCCTATAGCAGAACCACTGCTACAGACCAGCAGGGCTGTGCAAAATCACGTATGCATACGTGATTTTGTATCGCCAGTCGAGGCTTTGTTTGACTCATGCATGAACAGTGGCTACTGCATGTTGTTTTCTACATAAGCCAAGTCTTTATATTGCTGCTAAACTAGCACAGACAAAGCAGGATAGAACATGTCTTTGTACTCAACGATTCACATTTCATACAGGCCTCATTGTGCAATGACACAATAGCTAGCCCATAGCCGCCATTGGCAGCTACAGTTGTATTTCACCGGGTCCCGGCTGGAGATTCCCAGCCAGCACCCAGCGATTGCCGAGGAACGCTGACAGGGGAAAAGTCTGTATGTAAACAATACAGATCTCTCCCGTCAGCACCAGCATGCTGTTTTGTATTGCTCTGCATAGTAAATCACACACAGCAGTTTGTAAAACAGCGCACAGTTAAACCTTTGTTTGCCTCAGAAGTTAACCCCTTCCTGCCCAGTGTCATTAGTAAAGTGTCAGTGCTTTTTATTAACACTGATCACCGTATCGGTTTTACTGGGGATGTCAGTGGCAGTTAGCGCCCCTCCCCTCAGTGTCAGAATGCCCGCTGCAGTCCTGCTATAAAAGTCACCGATTGCCGCCATTACTAGTATAAAAAAAAAAGAATTCTAGTATATATACCACCATTTTGCAGACGCTATACCTTTCATGCAAATCAACATTCATTGACATGTATTGGTAATTTGTTTTAGCAAAGACATGTAGCATAATACAATTTGGCCTACATTTAAAGCGAAATTTGATTTTTTAAATTTTTTTTTACTGGATATGCTTTATAGCAAAAAGTCAAATATATATATATATAGATTTTTAAATTGTCAGTCTTTTTTTTTGGATTATAACGCCAAAAAAAAAAAAAAAAGCAGATGCGATCAAATGCCACAGAAAGACAGCTCAATTTGTGGGAAACAAAAGCACAAATTTCATTTGGGTGCAGCTTTGCATGACTGCACAACTGTCAGTTAAAGTAATGCAGCGCCGTATTGCAAAATATGGCCTGGTCAGGAAGGGGGGTAAATCCTCTGGAGGGCAAGTGGTTAAAAACTACAACATTGGCAAAAAGTGCATAGCTGTTGTAGTAGAAAGGGAAAGTAATTTCTTTCTTACCCCTGTAGCTAAAGTGACCTTGTGTCTGGAAATCCCACGAACTTGCAGGTTTTGACAAAGCATTTTTTAAACAAAATAAATCATGTTTGGAAGTTTGTTTTTTGTTGCTTTTAACACTTATAGGACTTTTTTGATTGACACATTTGATATACGTTTACTTTTGAACATTCATTATATGATTTGTTTGCAATTAGTATTTTTATTTGCAAATTGCATTTTTTTACCTTGCCTAATTTATTTGTATGACCAATTTATGGTCTCATAGATATCTACAAATATAAGTGCAGTGCTATAAATCACCAAATATAACTGAAATGCAGAGTCATTTTTGGAGTTGGTATCAGAAACCTTAGGTGCAGAAAAACAAAAAAACAGCAGCCAGCACAAAGCGTAGAGTTTTCCTTTTCATATAACAGCAATGCCACAACTCAAGAAAATAAACAAAAAAAGCAGTGACCCACAGGAGTCTGAATTCTTCATTCACCAATCTGACTAATCTTCAATGCTTTTTGCTCTTTCCTATTTAAATAAGCCCACTCAGTCAAATCGTCTTTTAGGCATGCATACTAGTTGTAACATGACAATATGGTGGATCTTGTGTGAATAGCTTTACATACTGATACTGTACATCACATACATACTTCAATCAAAATTTTACTCTTACCTTCTGAGCATCAGTTTGGGATTCTTTGCCACATACTGATCCATTAACTCTACAAATAAGGTTCGCATTATGTCTGTGTAGTATTCTAGTTTCCCATGCAAGGCAACCGTAAGCAGCGAGGCAAAGTAAAGCTTTTCCCTGGCAGAGAAGCCTTTCTGGTTTTCTAGAGTATGGATGAACTAAGAAAGAACAAGGAGCATACAATTTTAATATACAAAAAAATACCAACTTCTTTCTCACAAAGCTGCCTGCTGCAACTTTTACACACTGACAATTACATATCTGATGTAGCACACTTCAAAAATGTCATACAATTGTGCTAATTGTTAGAGAGGCTTTGGCCATATTAGGACCATTGTTGGGTATCTAGTAATTCTATCTGCTGATCCTGATGTACTGACATCTCCGTCTTAGTGCAACATTAATAGATTCAAAAGCATTATGAATCAGAAGGTAAGGCAGTTGTCTAATGTGGGTTCCAGGTAGGAAAATTAGAACATAAATAAATAATATATTGTTATCAACCCAATACTTACAATAGTCAGGAAAGACTTGCTGTTCAGGAGATTAGAAAACTGGTTGAGAGCCTGTTCTACAACTTGGCGTCTTGCTTCTGGAATATCCAGTTTGCCAGTGATCATTACATCTTTTTCTCCATCTTTTGATGGCCAGAAGAAAACCCTGTCTGTATAGGTCTTGTAATCCAGAATTGGGATGCCAGCTTCATTGAGGTCACTGGTCTGATCTTCCATTTCAATCATTAGATCTAAAAACATTATAAACCATAACAACTTGATAAAATGACATGCTGAATGTTAGTATCAGTGTCTGATCTCCATATGCCTAAATTCCCTGTGAAAATTGTGTTTTGGAATTGCCAGGTTAGGATTTTGGGCTGTATGGACAGCATATCCTTGGTTTCACTGTTAAACCTCACAAGACTGTATACACATAGAAACCTGAGCTACAGTGTGGGCTGGGGAGGTGCAAGATTAATAACACAACCATAATTCAAGGAGATTAACAGTGAGAAGCAATCAGGAAAGCATTTCCACAGATAACTGCAACATGAACAAGGTTTGTCTATACTAGGACATAACATAGCTAATATTTGTTCACATTTAACTTAAGTCTGCCTAACAATCTACTGATAACAGTTACAGTTAGATTGATTAAATATTCACCTCTAACACTTTAAACCTTTAGGAAGCTTGTGGTGTAAATATGTTACTTAAATTTCCTCATCTATGCACTGCTGTACTCCATAATTATATTCTCTGCCTCAGATGCTAGTGTTTAAAAGGGTTTCCAGAAAGTTCAATTTACACTGCTGCCCATGGGTGACCATGTGATCTGCTTGGGAGCCTTTGACACCTTGAAACTCCTACACTTATGAAAAGTCTGGCCATGGGTATATATTGGCTTTTCTGGGTGTAGTTTTGGTACATATGGTTGGCAAAACAATATTATCTATTGCAGTAACTAGATGATAGATTTTCACATTACTGGGACTGATGCACAGTAGAGTGTTTCAAAGGTATGTGCTTGACAATATTGAAGTAGATAGAAGAGAGCGAATCTGAGTTGCTGATAAAAAGTTGTGCTTATCCATTAACGGTGCTCATGAATATCAGCAATAATTACACCCAATCCTTAAATAACACTGGGCATCCCTAAGTAGACAATACATATTAACATTTGTATATTACCAATAAGAATTAGGTGAAACATTTACACATTTCAAGCTTACTATAGGCAGAGAACAAAGATACATTTTCACAAGAAACAGTCCAATATTACCTGTGAATTCCTTCTTGCAGCGGTCTCTGACACTTTCCTCTAATCCTTCCAGCTGTTGCTTGACTTTCTCATACTCCCTCTCGGCCTGCTGACTCTTCCTCCTACAGAAATAACCGTCATCTATTAGAGACTCTTTCAAGCACACCAGACCAGTAATGAAGTTGGCATGCTCTATAGAATATACATTTATTTTTTACAGGTACAAAGCAATTTCTTTTTGCTTTGGATGTAGACTTGTTAGACTTGCAAAAATAACCATTCCCAAAAGATGCCAAAAATAGCACAACTATCGGATCACATACGTAATTGCCAACAGCTTTGCACACCTGTGCTGAAACTTACTATTACTACACAATTTATGGCTGTCTGGATAATTCTGTTCTATTTCTTTTTCTATTTAACCATTGCTTGCTCCTCTTTTGAGCATAACATAATGCAAAATTAACCCCACTGACATACGTAAGCAAGATATTCAAAAGGCATGACAAGACAATTTATTTGGAGAAATTGAACTATTTGTATAACCAAAATAGGTGAGGCCACAGAGACATTAACAAATACTAATATACAGGTGAAACTCGAAAAATTAGAATATTGTGCAAAAGTTCATTTATTTCAGTAATGCAACTTAAAAGGTGAAACTAATATATGAGATAGACTCATTACATGCAAAGCAAGATAGTTCAAGCTGTGATTTGTCATAATTGTGATGATTATGGCTTACAGCTCATGAAAACACCAAATCCACAATCTCAGAAAATTAGAATATTGTGAAAAGGTGCAATATTCTAGGCTCAAAGTGTCCCACTCTAATCATCTTAAGCCATAACACCTGCAAAAGGTTCCTGAGCCTTTAAATGGTCTCTCAGTCTGGTTCGGTAGGAATCACAATCATGGGAAAGACTGCTGATCTGACAGTTGTGCAGAAAACCATCATTGACATCCTTCATAAGGAGGGAAAGCCTCAAAAGGTAATTGCAAAAGAAGTTGGATGTTCCCAAAGTGCTGTATTTCAGAAAATTAGAATATTACATGCAATCAATAAAACAAGGATTGTACATAGAACAATATCGGACCTCTGAAAAGTATAAGCATGCATATGTACTCAGTACTTGGTTTGGGCCCCTTTTGCAGCAATTACTGCCTCAATGCGGCGTGGCATGGAAGCTATCAGCCTGTGGCACTGCTGAGGTGTTATGGAAGACCAGGATGCTTCAATAGCGGCCTTCAGCTCTTCTGTATTGTTCGGTCTCATGTCTCATCTTTCTCTTGGCAATGCCCCATAGATTCTCTATGGGGTTCAGGTCAGGTGAGTTTGCTGGCCAATCAAGCACAGTAATCCCACGGTCATTGAACCAGGTTTTGGTGCTTTTGACAGTGTGGGCAGGTGCCAAGTCCTGCTGGAAAATGAAGTCAGCATCCCCATAAAGCTCGTCTGCGGAAGGAAGCATGAAATTCTCCAAAATCTCCTGGTAGATGGCTGCGTTGACCCTGGACTTAATGAAGCACAGTGGACCAACACCAGCAGATGACATGGCTCCCCAAATCAACACAGACTGTGGAAACTTTACACTGGACTTCAAGCATCTTGCAGTGTGTGCCTCTCCATTCTTCCTCCATACTCTGGGTCCTTGGTTTCCAAATGAGATGCAAAAGTTGCTCTCATCAGAAAAGAGGACTTTGGACCACTGAGCAACAGACCAGGTCTGTTTTTCTTTAGCCCAGGTAAGACGCTTCTGATGTTGTTTGTTGTTCAGGAGCAGCTTGACAAGAGGAATATGACACTTGAAGCCCATGTCCAGGATCTGTTTGTGTGTGTGGTGGCTCTTGATGCACTGACTCCAGCCTCAGTCCACTCCTTGTGAAAGTCCCCAACACTTTTGAATGGCCTTTTTCTGACAATCCCTGCTGCTTGTGCACCTTTTTGTTTCACACTTTTCCCTTCCACATAACTTTCTATTAATGTGCTTTGATACAGCACTTTGGGAACATCCAACTTCTTTTGCAATTACCTTTTGAGGCTTTCCCTCCTTATGAAGGGTGTAAGTGATGGTTTTCTGCACAACTGTCAGATCAGCAGTCTTTCCCATGATTGTGATTCCTACTGAACCAGACTGAGAGACCATTTAAAGGCTCAGGAACCCTTTGCAGGTGTTATGGCTTAAGCCTAGAATATTGCACCTTTTCACAATATTCTAATTTTCTGAGATTGTGGATTTGGGGTTTTCATGAGCTGTAATGCAGGCCATAGACGGGGAGAAAACCGGACGGATTTTTTTAGAATAACGAAAAATCGATCGTTCAATCAGCCGACGTTAACATCGTTGGTAAAAAAAAGTCGGCTAATTTTCGTCCCGTCTACGGCAGGCAATTAATATAATAGCGGTGTCCCTGCAGAGAGCTCCGCTATATTTGACATTTAAAAGAAGAAGAAATAGAATATGAATAATAAGAAAAAGTTGCAACATTGTATCTATTAGTATCCATTTCGGATACAGATGTTTCTATTCTGATACAAATAGATACAATATTGCAACCTTTATACTTTTAAATGTCAAATATCATAGCGGAGCTCTCTGCAGGGACACCTCTAATATATTTGACATTTCTAAGTATTGAAGTTGGAAACATTGTATCTATTTGTATGGATACAAATAGATACAGATGTTCTTCTTTTTCTTTGGTCACGGCTCATGCGCATTTTTTTAATTGGGAAAAAGATTGTCCGATTTGCCTATCATTGCCGTGAAAATCGGCCGATGGGCAAATTCGGACGTTTTTTCCCCAACATGAACGATTAAAAAAATGTGTCAAAATCAAGAAAACTGGCAGACCAATTCAGCCACTAACGATCCGAAAATGGGCCAATTTTTTTGGACAAATTTTCGGCCGGTTTTCTCGCAGTCTATGGCCTGCATTAGCCACAATCATCACAATTATGACAAATCACAGCTTGAACTATCTTGCTTTGCATGTCATGAGTCTATCTCATATATTAGTTTTACCTTTTAAGTTGCATTACTGAAATAAATGAACTTTTGCACGATATTCTAATTTGAGTTTCACCTGTAGATTAAAAAAAAAAAAAAAAAACACTTACCGGTAGAAATAAATAGATATACCAATGATTAAAATCATTGGTATGAGGACCACAGGAATAATGATATGCAAAGGTATTACTGGTGACTGTCCGTATTCTACTTTTCCCAGAACCCATTCTCTGTTCCCAAACTGAACCTATACAGGAGAAAAAGATGATACTACATGACAAAAGTTTGAAAAAGCATTCCAGTAGTATACAGTGAGACAAACTATAAATATATGAGGCTTCCTCTCATATATAAGATTGGTAAAGTGTCTAACTCGAGAACAGGCAACCCGTCAATCGTGGGCATGTGGCAGGTAGATCATGTTCCTCCCTTGCCAACCCCCGGAACAAGAGGGGTGGTATTTACTGAAATTGATCCCTATTTTTCCTCCTAGAGAAGTTGGCTTTCAGCTCCTGCAGGAGGAGAATACAACTAATCGGTTCTAGTAAATGCCAACCTCTTCCTGGTTTGCCTTTCTCCCCACCCCCCCATGTGCTACCCTGGCCCCTCTGCAGAAAAAACCCCAAAAAAACTAAAACTACTGACACTGTCCACTGTCCTGCTGACTGACAACATCTACACACTGTCCACACATCATCGACTGCTGTACTGACACTGTCTACACACTGTCCACTGCCTACTGACAGATAGTATTCACTTTTAAGGTAAAAAAAATATATATATATTTTAATGCAGGAATAGTGATGTGTGCTATTCCTGTCCATGAACCCTGCAGCATGTTCCCTTCTGCTTAAATTGACAGCTACTATAGATCAATGGGTTATGCTATGTTATGTTTACTCCTTTTCTACCAGAGGTCATTGAAATCTAGATGCCCAGATCAAATTAAGTAGTGTCAATCGCCATCTGTTAATGCAACAGTAGTTCTAGCACTAACTTGCTTACCTAAATAATTTTTACATTGTCTTTTAAGGACATACCAAGCTTTTGTATGGTACACTGCTTTGTTGCCATGCTCACTTTTTTTTTATTACAGGGTAAAGAATGGACAACGTATGTTAAAAAGTAACAGTTTTACCCACAAATGTTCTTGAAATCTATTTTGACAAGCTTGTCATTTTGCACAATGGATCTTTAGCATTGCCAGCAAAATGTAATTAGCACAAATCTGAAGACAAGATCTTAGAGAAAGCAGAACATACCGTAAACTCTGGCAAGTTATCGGTGGTGTCCCTCTTATGGCGTCTTCGGGGTTGAGGCTGCTCTTCAGGTGGAACACAGTATAAATCAGTTAATGTCAATGTACTTATCTTGCAAACACTTTCTCCAACATACGCCTTTGCTTCTTGTATTGTCATTGCAGCATTCAGGTTATTTCCCTACATAAGAAACAGAAGAAATCACTAATGTGCTACAGTGTGCTGCCAAACCAAGGTCATGAGATTGTCATTGCTAGTTCAATATAAAATCACTTTCTGATATAACAAGTCCAGCTATAGGTAAAATTCCAGTTATAAAAGGAGATTGGTGGGCTGGGTATTCCACTGGCATCTGTACTCCGCATTTTCTACCACATAGAATACCAATAAACCTAAAAGGGACAGTGGAACTTCTTGCAATGACTGTGGTGGTCACACTTACCAGTCTTTCTTGATATTGTTAATATAAAGGAACCCTCAAACTCCAGTTGTTTATAGAAAAAGTAAAAGTAAGCAACTACAAATGCTGTAGCTGCAGACATTTAACAAACAGATACTCACCAGTGCCAGTTCTTCGACGGTAGTCCCTTCCCCTGCACTACCATTTTGAGTGTGGGAAGCCGGTTAAGACTTCCTGCTGGCTCACAGCCAGCTTCCCCACTGCACATGTGCTGATCTTTGTCATTGGTCCTGCAGCCCCCTGGGACCTGTGATTTTTCCCAATGGGAAGATGGGGGTGTATGGGCCTAACTTCCAGAAGTGGGAGCGGGTACCTGCCAGAATAAGGTACCCGCTCCCTTTAAAAAAGAAAAGTTTACATCAATGGCAGAGGAGGGGAGGAGGAGAAAAACAAGTGGAATTTCTGATTTTTTATTTTTAAAGTTCTGCTTTTAAATGATGTTCCAGTCTCACAGACCCCTTATAAAATGACCGCATCCACAGCTTACTGAATATTAGTGTGATGGTCAAGGAGAAAAATGCTCCTTACATTTGTGGTCAGTGAAGAAAATCTTCCTAACAGACAGCTAAAAAGATAATTGGTGTTAGTGGGAGCTTATCCTAGAGGCAGAAATCGCTCCTTCCTCAACCTCTGGAGGAACCCTTGCACTGAACCATTATCCAAAAATGTAAAATGGCTTTTGATTGGACTAATCCTTTAAATTTGGGAAATAATTTACATTATTAAAACATGAGCACCACCTCCTTTTTGTGCAATGTTTAAAGAAACTGTTGCCAAACGTGTTGTAATCAATGAAACGTTAATAAACACTTTGCTCTGATCCTGCTGAGAAATGTCATCTTGCCTATCACACAAAATGCAAGAAACTGAGGCCACGCTGTCAATCATAGAATGTCCATTAAAGTGGTTATAAAGGCTGAAGGTTTTTTTTACCTTCATGCAATCTATGTATGAAAGCAAAAAAACCTTCAGTGTGCAGCTCCTCCCTCAGCCCCCACTTATACTCACCTGAGCCCGAGCCTGTTCCCAATTCAGCAATGTGCATGAGAGCAGAAGTTCTCCTGGGCCTCTCTCTCCTCATTGGCTTAGACAAAGCAGCCACTGGCTCCTGCTGCTGTCAATCACAGCCAGTGAGGGAGCAGGGTTGGGTGGGTGTTGGGACAGGGCCAAGCCGTGCTCTGTCTCTTAGACACACGGGGTCGGCTCTGAAGTGAGCATGCACGAGTGCCTCCAGAGCAAGCAGCTTGCATTGTGGGGACTCAGTGGGGGGAGGGGCCAAGAGCGCTGGTAAGGGACCAGTGCACAGCGCAAGTATGTATAACATGTTCGGTATTAAAAAAAGAAAATAAAATCTTATTTTAAAAGGCACCTCATGTATAATTACTGTATGCATACATCAAATGCAAAGAGGTGTAGTTAGAAATGAAGATAAAGGAAACCATGGGAGTGGATTCTGAAAGTACCATTAGATTTGTAGAAGAAGGCTTACCATTATAAAAATGTACTGCAGCATCAAATTATGGGTACATTCGCACTTACAATTCTTTCTAGGTCACCCTGCAAAGTCTCAAATATCTGTTGAACCTGCTGGTGAAGTCCTAATGCAGCGTCTCGTGATGGTGTTGCAAGAATGCCGCACAGCTCCTGAACTCAAGGCAGTGTAACCACTCATGTAAGCTGTGCCTGCTTGAACTGGACTGCATTCACACTTTGAAATTTTGAATTGTGGGCAGAATTGCATTGCATCGCACTGCAATTACAGCAAAACACAATGCTCCTGCTCCTTTTTGGGCAGCAAGCTTTGCACAAACGCATATTACTGCAATTTCCATGTGCTTCTGTTGCACGAGAACAGCGGTAGGAATAAAAAAATAAATAAATCACACCGTGTTTGATGCATCATTAAGAATGAATGGCACCCAAACAAATGTGGTGCATTTTGCTAGGACTGCCCGCAATTCAAAATCCTGAAGTGTGAATGAGGCCTTACAGAGGGGTGAAAAAGCCTGTAGCCTGTCAATCGGCACCTGGCCACACATAATCCTGACCACCACTTTCTGGATTGACAGCACTGTCTGTGTTGCTGAAACTCGCCAAGTGTGATCCGAAGTGTCTGGGAGGGGATATGTGAGACACAAAATGAAGGCGGATTTGGCTCAAGGGTGGTAAAGGACGTTCTTGTTTACTTTTAGAAGCTCACGCATCACTTAGTAGTTGGATTTGGAAATTGTTTAGACTGTTATACTGGAGTCTTTAGTTGCTGTTGGTTCAGAACCAACAGTGTATGTCGGCATTTCAGCACTGCTGTACTAAAAAATGTAATGTGCTCCTGAATACTATACTCAGGAAAGACTAACACTGCTACACAGAATTAAAAAAAAAAGGAAGCTAAAGGGTACAAGGTCTCAATGCAGAGCTATGAACTGACCTCTGGTAACACATTAAATATAGACAATAGTAATAGTTTAGTTTATATGGCATCAGAAGCCTGTTTTTCTTTCCTTTCATCCGACACACAAATAATTATGTTTATTGAAAAACAAATATAAATCCATTTTGGTTCTCAAGTGTAAAATATATGGTTTAGTTTGAGTAATGAAAATCACAAACAGTGAATAAAACAGTCTAGAATCCACAGGATATAACCATACCCCAGAGCAGAGATCTTTACATAAAATGAACACAAGAGGGCACTACAAGCAAATGATATAATTAGAAGTATTAGTATTTAGTGCATGTCCGATTTCAATTGGGAAATGGGTGCCTTGTGTTTTCAAGTTTTGTTTTTATTGAACATATTAAACATACAAACAAGACGGAGCAGTTCAACCCAGTGCTGCTGTTAAAAATGATTTCATATTTGTTACAACAAAATCACTCTCCTCAAACATAAAATTCTGGATGATCACTGATCATGTATGCATGTTTCCTGGGTTTCATATCAGTTTATCAAAGTTTGGTGGGGGTTCCTAAGAAAACCAAAATGAGGATGAAGGGATAAGATCACAGATATCTACCACTCCTCATTTTAAATTGTTGGTAGGTGAAGGCGAGAAAGAGTAAAAGTTTAGGAGAGAGTTGGGAGTTATGGAGAGTTCTAGAAAGGAGCCATTTAAGGAAAAACTAATTTTCTGTTTCACTTGGCCCACTGTATTGGTTCAAACCACCATTCTTTTGCTAGAACCTGTTTGGTCATTAATAAAACTGATACATATGAATGTAATTTAACTGATATGGGATTCTGGTCCATAGTTTTAAAAGGAAATGAGTCTACAATTTGGACTGGCGATGTAACAAGAGATAGAGTAGGTTCTTCTTCTGTAGGAGGATCCAAGAGATATTTGGTTTTTGACTCAATATTATTTACAGTTTATGGATCCTGAACACTTAAAGATTATAGGAGATGAAAAATGAGATGTAATTAGAGTATAGGATTTTCAAATATGAAGTTTAGCTCACGTTAAAGTGGGAGTGACTATTTCAGTTGTGGATTTGATTATTCCAGATATAAAAGTATCTCCTCAAGCCATTAAAATTACTGAAGGAAAGGAGGATTTAAGTTTGATATGTACTACGCAAATATACTTACCTCAAAATTCCCTATTAACCTGGAAGAGAAATGGTGAATTTTTGGGTAGTCTTTTCCAAAGCTCAACTAATATAATTTGTAAGAGTAATTTTGGAAAGATAGATTGGACAAACATTCCAAAGTGGAATAACTCCTCTAAGTCTTTTGCAAAGTTTACCTAATAAATATGTATTTGCAAAAAATCATACAGATTTATGGGTAAATAAGTGGGTAGGATGTAATCAACATGAATCTTATTGTAGCTCAATGATTCCCATAGCTGGGAAAGAAAAAAGGTTTGTTCCAATTACAGTCTGAGGACTGCCAGTTAGTAATACAACTTTTGTTATATTTTACTACAACTGATCTGTGTTTTATTTTATCTTTTGTATTCATTTTGTGTTGTTTCCAAGTGTGAATTAAATAAAAGTCACACGGTTTTAAATCAGCCTGGCACTAGAACACTTTACCTCAAACACCTAAGAAGGACAATTAATAACATAAGTGTCACAATATTTAACAGTCATCATAAAAAGGTTTAATAAAGCTCCTCAGGTGTTTTGGAATGCCTTTCCCCAGAAGTGTATAGTCCAATTTATATACATCAGTCCAGTCTCTTCTAATTTTGAGTCATTCCCACCATATGCATAAATGGGTCCTATATTTCTCGAAGCACCAGTCAGAAGCCTTGGAGACAAATTTTGCCAAACAGTGAGGGACCATGTACCAGCACATGGGTAGTTTATAATTCGATTTGATTAACAAGGTGTTGACTGGGCAATGAGCTGTGGTTTCCCAAGTTTGCCTCTGATGTCTTTCTCCCAGTGTTCTACGTATGGAAGGGGGAATAAGGGACTGTCCTTTTAACAGAGAATTGTATATCATAGAGACTGTGCCCTTGCCGAGGGATAGCGATGGCAGGTATTTTCAATTGTTAGCGTTTGTAGAGATGAAGCGTACTTGCAGCCATGTTTTCATAATGATTATCGGGGAAATAAAAAAAGGTAAAGTGGACATGTAAGATAACTATTGCCAATCATACACAATGACATAAATTACCTTGGCATGAATTAGATTATTCACTTGCTTCATTATGCCATCTGTGAAGTTATCAAAAGTGGGATCATGAATGTAACTGAAAGAAAGTTCAGCTGTCTGTAGAGGTATTTCAAAGCCATCCATTTTAATCTGACAGATAACCTCCGAGTTCAGGTGATGTTCCAACACTTGTGGAGAGGAGAATATTATTACCGTGTCATTGACTTTCTCAAGGATGTCTTGCTTTTCTGTCTGTAAAGAGTAAGAGGAAAAAATGCTGATCTCTCCGAGAACATAATGAGGGCGACTGCAGGACTTAAATGTGAAGATAGATTAAGGAGATGCCGAGTGTGACACAGTAAAATAATCAATAATGAAGACAAAAAATTTAAATAGAAAAGTCTAAATTGGAAAAAAAAAAATACTACAAATATGGAATATCTTTGAAGAATTGATGAGCAAGATTGAGAAGTTTGTAAATGATGTTAAAAGAAATATTATACATTAGAAGTCTTTACAAGGGTAAGACTACACAACATATTTTTCAAATATTGCTATTTTTGCTTTGTAATAATGAGTCCTCATTACAATTAAGGGTAGAGATTGTCTTGTTTCCCTGACAACCAGAAGTTAATTTCAAAAGAGCTATAGTTTAGCACAAGGTATTAGTTTGTTTTTGTTGCTTCTTTTCAAAAATATAGCCATGATACAGGAAAAAGCCTCTGGTTTCGGTCCACGTTTGCTTGAGCAAGGCAGCTTAATTTGTGCCACGCGTCCTGCACAAAAAAATGTTTGTGCACCTTTTTATAAACGTGGCTGAAGGGAAACTGCATGGTCTTTTTGACCATAAATCTTCCCTGCAGTTCCCACATCCACGATCGCGCTGCAGGCTGAGATGTGTGGGGGTGCCAGTCTAAATGAATGGCAGCCCAGCACGTCTCGCAAGAGCAGCGCCATTCAGCTGCGGGTGGTTGAGGGTGCAGGAACAGGTGCGATTCTTGCACCCGCAACCAGCCCACAGCCTGCTGGCTAGTGTGAACCCAGCCTTAAAACAGTAGTAAACCACAAAAAAGAAAACAAAAAAAAATCTCCCTGCAAGTTAAGAGCATAATGCGCTAGCATGCATTGCACTGACCCCGCTTGAGGACTGCTGTTCTCAGTCGCTTCCACTTCGCTTTAATACCACTAACAGTTGACCGTGGAATATTTAGTAGAAAAGAAATTTCACGGATGGATTTATTGCACAGGTGGCAACCTGTCATGGTACCACACTTGAATTCACTGAGCTCCTGAGAGCGACCCATTCTTTCACAAATGTTTGTAGAAGCAGTCTGCATGCCTAGGTGCTTGATTTTATACACCTGTGGCCATGGAGGTGATTGGAACACCTGAATCCAATGATTTGGAGGGCTGGCCCAATACGTTTGTCAATATAGTATCTGCGCATATATACACACACACACATATATATACATACACACATACATACTTTTTGTTTGGGGGGGGGGGAGGGGGTTATACATCAATTTCTGTTGTCTAAATGTGTTTTCTAGCTTACTCAACTACGTACATCCTTTCAGTCCTGGCCATTGTGGGTGCTCTATTTACTAATCCCCTCTGCGACTAATGAACCTGAAAGTGACATATTAAGTCATCCAGGTTCAGAGTTGTCATTTTCTGGCAACTGTAGCCAGGTAAGCAGCTAATCAAGCACAATGTATGCTTAAATGAGATGCAGTGGAGGCCAGGGAAACATTGGGAGTCCAATACGCCCCTGATGTTTCCATAAAGAAAACCTGTCACCTGCTGATGCTACCACATATGGGCTTGTTAGCCCCCCCCCCCCCCCATGATGGAAATAAAGTTAAATAAAAAAAACAAACATTAAAAAGTGTCAGAAAATTATAATAAATTATATTATATGCAAACATAAATTGCGACTCTAGCATGCGGGAGTTTTTGGAGCGCATAACACTTCCTCAACTTACTACACAACAAAGGAAAATACTTGACGCACCACTCACTCGAAGAATTGCAGATGGCTGTAGCTTCATACCCCAATTCCAAAGTTCTCGGCAGAGATGGACTGCCAATGGAAATTTACAAATCTTTTTTGGAATACTTATTATTACTAAAGTACTAGCGACCAGACTGACCAGGGTTATCTCTACGCTTATTCACCTTGATCAGTCGGGTTTCATTCCTAACAGATCTACAGCAAATCAATATTCGTAGGTTTTATCTTAACCTTCAAATCCCTACTGATAATATGGGTGACAGGGCGATTTGTCTCTTGATGCCGCAAAGGCGTTTGACAGTGTAGAATGGAGGTACCTTTGGCAAGTCCTTGCGAAATTTAACCTAGGGGACACCTTCATTTAGTGGATTAAATTATTAGTCCTCATGCACACTGGACGTTTTTACAGTGGCTGTTTTTGGCTTTTGACGTTTTTTTCTACAGCCAGTTAATTCCCCAGCATGTTATCCTATGTGTCCATGCATACATAGACTGTAATCAATGTTTTTTGGCAGGGACGTTTTTTGGCTGGAAAAAAACCCCAAGAACTAGTGGGTTTCTAGAGGAGTTTTTTAGCTGTAAAAATGCTCTAACGCTGAAAAACACAGTAAAACGTGGCAAACCAGTGGTTTTGGACATTTTTTTTTACTACAAAAAAAAAATTAAACTCTAAAAATCGCTAAAACCAGCAAATGCAAAAACCCGCTAATACAAAAACACTGAAAAACTCACGTTTTGAACTTGACTTTACACAGCTAACTTTATCAGCATTGTTAAAACTCCCAGTGTGCATGGAGCCTTATATTGTGCCCCGTATTCGGGTTAATAATGCCCTATCCACCTCCTTCACACTAAGCAGAGGGACACAGCAGGGCTGTCCTCTCTCCCTGCTGTTATTCAGTTTAGCATTAGAACCTCTGGCGGCTGCCTTTAGAGAAGATCCAGGTATAGTTGGTTTTTGTAGAGAACAGATGAAGAAAGTAGCGTTATATACCGATGGCACCCTTCTGTTTTTGGGTGATACATCCGTCTCGTTGATAAGTCCACCTTTCTCCCGCTGGACACCCTTACGCATCCCATACCACCTGAACCTGCGCAGATTGAAATAGTGGACTCCTTTAAATATCTGGGTATCATCATTCACCCCAATCTATTGAAATATAAAGATTTCAACAAAAAACAACTAGTTGGACCAAATTCCCTCTATCTGTGGTAGGGAGGCTTAACTTAATCAAAATAATCTGTGTCCCTCAATTACTTTATATTCTGCACAATGCCCCTGTTTGGATTCCTTTACGGATCTTTAAAAGATTTGATACTGTGTTTGACTCCTTAATCTGGCGGATGCGCACGCCTCGGACTATACTAGAAACTCTATAGGAAACTAAAGATATGGGAGGCCTTGTGGTTCCCAACCCTTTTCTTTATTACATTGCGGCCCAGTTACAACACTTTACAGCCTGACAGGACAATACACACCCAGACCCGGTTAGTTTGCTTCTTCTAGGGATTGTGTCCACAGATAATTTGGTGGAATACCTGGAAGCAGGTGAGTTCAAAGCCCTTGCACAGTTCCCCACTTTAACACTGATTGACAGAATTTGGGAATTTTCATTGTCCATTGCACATATCACACCCCTCAAAAATTATTTGATTGGCGCAGGAGGGTTACTACCCTTTGCCCACGTTGTGCTATAGAAAACGGAACTCTACTACATATGATGTGGAAATGCCCTAAATTGGCGCGCTATTGGACATCTGTAATGAAGCTGATTAATAACATTTTCACTCTTGCTCTCCCTGTAGATCCTAAACCTTGTCTGCTGGGGTGGTTAGATGAGTAGACAGTTGAACCCCTCATATATACAGCTATAACTTGTATTTTGTTTATGGCTAGGAAGCTCATAGCCGCCCTCCCCCCCATGAAACTATGGAATGCCTGGTTGGGTACACCAGGCCTGGCACCATTTCACCCAGTGAAGGATAGGCTATTTACCAGTGGATTGCCCTCTGGTTTGATGTGACATTTGAGAAATCCCCTTATTAGAAGTGCTCACGTTATCAAAGATGATCACCCGTTTACATCTGCCCACCCATAGTCATACATTATGGTTTAGTCTGAATCCGTCCGAAAAACTGGACGGATCTAGACTGAACACCCATATGAAAGGATCCTTTAAAGGCTTTTAAGGTGATGCCTATGGAGAATTTTTGATGTCACTATTTTATTCTTCAGGGACCCTACTTTCATAAAATATATAATTGTAGGAATTTTAAAGTAATTTCTAGCAAAGATTGTAGATTTTAACATGTGCAAAAAAAAATTCCTTGGCAGACAAGTGGTTAATCCGCCTTCATACAAATCGGGTGGAAAACAAAATTTCTCTGGTCAAAATCAGACCTTTTGCTTCTAGTAGACATCCTTGTTTCTAAAGTTTTTTTTTGTTCAACCAGTTGAACGAAAAAAAAACCTGACAGATCCCTGCACATATACAAGTGATGCTGATGCAAGAATCTCCCCTGCTGCGCCACTGTATTCTGACAGCTTGGCCATTTGACTGCATTGCTGATCAAATGCTGGTTTTCCTGCAGGATTGTTCAACAGAAGCTGACCATTAGACTGGCTTCTGCTGAACAGAAAGGGGTACACACATACAGAAATTCGTCCGGTTTCTGCTGAACCAGACAGATTTTAGTACATGTATACCCAGCTTAAGGACACACAGATCAAACTAGTTTTTCTTTTTTGGAATTTTGGAACTACATACATTCCTGTCACTCTTACAACTGAAGGAGTCTATAAAGACGAGACTTGCTTATATGATCTTACATTTAAATAGCTCTCAGAGTGTTTCCTCTTTTCAGAAGAATAAATTATTGTAAGTTAGGTCAATAATAAAAGTGCCCTCATTTCCTAATAATCAAGTCAGTGTGGCCCTCAATAGATCTCACGTGAACTTATTCTGTTTAATGAAGGTCATCTGTTTCATTTGAGTTTTACATGCCTGCTCTAAGGCAGTAAATAATCAGCAACTGGCTAGAAATAATGCATGTTCTTGGTTACATATTAATATTTAATCAACATAGATTATTTAACAAGAATATAAAGTTGAGAATAGAAGAAAAAAAAAAAGCAAGGCAGCTGTCAGGTAAAAAAATCTAAAAAAAAAAAAAAATCAGACAAACCATCATTACCCTTTTTAACCTGGTCTACAAAAAAAGAAAAAGCAGATCTGATCTTGAGTTTTGGACTGGGCGGGGTATGGCTTATAGAACTCTTACTTCCTGTCATGATGACCACTGTCACTAGAACTAGAATTATAAAGGAATCTCTCCAACAGGGTTGCAGACAACAATGAAAACCTGACGAAGACTCTCTAACCCCTAACCAGAATATAGAAAATGTTTTGGCTGGTGTTTTGCTCTAAACTAACTATGCTTGTCGCTTGCATCGTAACCAGCAAATTACTAAAACCATAATGCAATCAGTAAAATCAACTGACCTTCCTATGAGAAAGAAAAAATTTTGAAGTATCCATACTATCACCAATAACCTGTTGACAAACTAAAAAAAACAGGGCAATGCATAGCCACTTATCCTTTTCCACATGTCTTAGCTGAGCAGGGTTTAAGCATCCCATGTGATGCATGCCATCCTCGACGCTGTGTAAACTGTGCTTAAATCCAGTACTATGTAGTACAAGGAAACTGGAACTCGATATGTTATCTACCTATTACTATAAAATCAGATAAAGATGTTCATTCAGAAACATCCACAATTTTATCGGACAAGAGGAGTCCTAAAAAGCAGGCCTACAGTCAGTCTTCCTCATACACAGCACTGCAAGGGGGAAAAAAAAAAGGAAATTGCAGAAGCAGCTGTCAGCTGGACCCCAAGCAAGCTTGCTCTATTGAACGGATAAGCATTTGAAAGTTGTAACCATTTTTTTTCAAATGGGAGCAGCAGACCTAAAATAAAAAGGAAAAGCTTACACATGCAATTTGTTAGGTTGTTAATGGAAATATACAAATGTTGCTGTTTTTTATTTTTACTTCGAGGTCCAAAATAAACTGAACCAACTATTACGAGAAAATAATATGCCCTTTCAGGTAATGTATGAACACATTCTCAGAGATTTACTAAAACTGCAGCACCCAGAATCTAATGCAGCTGTAATCAGCTTATTCAATTCAGCTTTGACAAAAAAATGTGGAAGATGATTGGTTCCTCTGCAGAGCTACACCAGATTTTCCACTCCAGTTTTAGAAAACCTCCCCCCCATTAAGTTAGCACTTGAAATCTAATGGCAGAGCTCTAGACAGAAGAAAGGTTGAGGACAAGACCTCAGAATTTTGTGGCTCCCCTACGAGTTACTTACTGTGCTGCTTGTGGCCTCTCCCTTCACACTATATCTAAAGAAGGATGCAACTATTTAAATTTAAACAAGTAATGTTCATTGGGCCTTAAATCATATCTAAACCCAAAAATGTAATATATTGCATCTTATCAGTCTTTAAATGTAGCTGCTGCACTTGTTGCCTTTTTAAAGGCGGTTTCCTTTATTTTCACCTCCATCCCATTAAGAGGAGGGGTTGTGTAGTTCAGCCTTTCTCAACCGGGGGGCCGTGGCATTCTAGTAGAGAAAGGCTGTCCGTTGCCCCCTGGCTCCCTATCCCCAGCTTCACTGTACATCGGCACTAGGAGCCATCAGACTGCTGAGCAAAGGGAAAGCAAAGGGAGGGGGAGTGTCTTATGTGCTCTTTGCCTATCCCTAGTGTGCAGGTCTTGGCTGTGTGAGGGAAGGGTGTGCGTGTGTGTGTGTGGGGGTGTGTGTGTGTGTGTGGTGTGTGTGTGTGTGTGTGTGGGGGTGTGTGTGTGGGTGGGGTGTGTGTGTGTGTGGGTGGGGTGTGTGTGGGTGGGGTGTGTGGGTGGGGTGTGGGTGTGTGTGTGTGGGTGTGTGTGTGTGTGTGTGGTGTGTGGTGTGTGGTGTGTGTGTGTGGTGTGTGTGTGTGGTGTGTGTGTGTGTGTGTGGGGTGTGTGTGTGTGTGTGTGTGGGGTGTGTGTGTGTGGGGTGTGTGTGGGGTGTGTGGGTGGGTGGGGTGTGTGTGTGTGTGTGTGGGTGGGTGGGGTGTGTGTGTGTGTGTGTGGGTGGGTGGGGTGTGTGTGTGGGTGGGTGGGGTGTGTGTGTGTGTGTGTGTGGGTGGGGTGTGTGTGTGTGTGTGTGGGTGGGGTGTGTGTGTGTGTGTGTGTGGGGTGTGTGTGTGTGTGTGGGTGGGGTGTGTGTGTGTGTGGGTGGGGTGTGTGTGTGTGTGGGTGGGTGGGGTGTGTGTGTGTGTGGGTGGGGTGTGTGTGTGTGGGTGGGTGGGGTGTGTGGGTGGGGTGTGGGTGGGTGGGGTGTGTGTGTGGGTGGGGTGTGTGTGGGTGGGTGGGGCGTGTGTGTGGGTGGGTGGGGCGTGTGTGTGGGTGGGTGGGGCGTGTGTGTGGGTGGGTGGGGCGTGTGTGTGGGTGGCGTGTGTGTGGGTGGCGTGTGTGTGGGTGGCGTGTGTGTGGGTGGCGTGTGACCCATTCCTGTCCTTTCAGAACTGCTTTTGTTAGGACTTGTTCGTAATAGCGAGGACTGCTGCTCCTCTGAAAAGCAATATATGCTCACTTTTCAAAGGCATTTGACAGGTAGTAAAGAGACAATATGTTGCCTCCCCACAACCTGTTTTAACCCCGTAAATGCAGCATCACCACACCACAACCGCGTGCAATGCCCACATAGTTGTGGGGTTGTTGCAGTGCAACCCCATTCACCTTCCAGCTGCGGCCACAGCATGTGTATACCCCCAGCTGCTACTTCTGCAGCTAAAGGGGAGCAGTTGGGGGTGGTAAAAGCAGCTCAAATGTGTGGTTTTACCTCCCTCAAACCTCACAGGTGAACAAACCCTTGGTTCACATCTGTTTGGCTGCATGTAGAGCAGACCGTTCATTTCAATGTGCTGCTTACCCACAGAAATACAGGGAAAGTTGCCCCTGACCCCTAAAGTTGCATTATATCAAAAACACCCCACGTTTGCCAATGTATGCGGTACCATTAAGAATTAGTGGTATCCCTAAAGAGCAGAGCATTTGTCTCTGTCAGGAATGAGCACGACTTTGCGGGCATTCCGCAACACACAGTAACTTTAACCAAGCCTTGGAAAGGGGTGCCTTGTGACTGAAAATACTTTTCAAAGGAGTCTCGACTGGACAAAGGTTGAGAAACACTGGTGTAGTTCACAGAGGATAGCTTGGAAAGCTGATAATATTGCTTCAGATTTCAGTACAGTATGTAGGAAGTTACAAAATTACTGGATTTCTATCAGGATCCATAAGTAGTTTTCTGTATTGAATAAACTGTACTTAGATATGGTAGCTGCATTGGTTTTCTTTTTTCAGGCTAAGGCTAGGTTCACACCTATACAGTTTGCGTTTGATCTTTGCGGTGCATTTTGCACATGTATTTTTAACGCGTTTTACATTTTTTTCCCAACTTGTTGCTGGGCAGATTAAACCGCAAAACACATCAAAAACACGCTACATGCATTTCTGCAGCATCTCCATTGAAGTCTTTTGAACCAAAAATGCAACATTTTGCGTTTAAAAAAGTCCCTGACCCTTTCTAAAAAACGCAGAGATGTGAACCCGTCCCATAGGAAATCATGTGAAATGGACTGCTGTGCGTTTCTGCAAAACGCAATGGAAAATGCATAGGCGTGAACCTAGACTAAGGACTGTTAAGCTGCAATATATTAGATATTTGTCCCTGGGATGAAAGTACATTGAGGAAAGACCACTTACTAATTGTGCACTGTCTCCATCCACCTGTCTCTTCTCCCTTCTTGATCGTAACACTGCCATCATGCTGAAGTTCTGCACAAAGT
This sequence comes from Staurois parvus, assembly GCF_062004578.1. Lineage (NCBI taxonomy): Eukaryota > Metazoa > Chordata > Amphibia > Anura > Ranidae > Staurois > Staurois parvus. The sequence continues at coordinate 3,213,758 of NW_028317815.1, read as the reverse complement.
TGAATCCCATACCCGATATGGTAATATTTCTTCCTCCACTATTTACAGAGGTAGGAGATTCTTTGTCAGTTGTTTTCATAAATCACATTTCAAATATCCAGTAGCACAAACTTTGGACTGAAACTCAGTAATGGTCCAACAGAACATTAGTACTGTACTTTAAATCAGCTACAAAGTAAAAATTCACTTGGAAAAAAAAATGTTTCACGTAAACTCATACCACTTTCTAACCAGCAATATGCAGTCAAAGTGAGATAAACTACCTTTAAATCAATTCTACCAGGATATTTTTTAAGTAGACTCCACATTCAGTATATGAATCCCAGAGTTTTTGCACATCATGTGCTTTACCTCTCACTCTACTGTATAGAACAACAGTAGGGCATGCTCTAGTTTGAACAGAAAGCATACTGTATTTTCAACAATTGTGTCTTTTTACATCGTATTACAGTGTTTATTCACCTCCGTACTGCCGTATTCTGTACAAAAAAAAAAGCAACCTGTGTGCTCATAAATGACTGTGATTTGAGTGGCCACTGGACAGCTCAGGTCACAGTCACTATGTACACAGTGGCTCTGTACCTTGTGATAACTGGGAATCACTTAAAGTGATCACAACGGATGAGTGAATAGGCTGAATATGTGTAAACACCGCACGAAGAAGGATCAGCAGATGAAAAATGAGGTAAGGATATTTAGAATGTTACTGAGCACCAATAATGATGGAATCATTACTTTGAAAGTAAAGAAATGAAAGGTGAATGCCGGTAAACTCACAATTAAAAATCCTCATTGGTCATTTAACACCACAATACCACCAAATAAAAGCTCTATTTGCCTTAAAAAAAAAAAAAAAAAAAAGATAAAAATCAGGAGGATCATAGGGAGTTTAAACAGACTGGTAGATGGCTGAATGATAACAGACACACATTTTATTGCCTGGAAATGTGAACCCTGCCTGAACAAATGCACTTTGTGAGATTAGGACAAGTACAATCCATCATAAAAGAAACAAAATACCTGGCAAAGCTTCGATCAGGGTAAAATTGGTTGATAGATGGGTTGCTTCTGTAATAAAATGACCCAGCCTCTATCTTCGTGTAATTGCCGTAATGCAAATGGACTTTAGCAACTCCTTCCTTTTTACCTGCACCTGTAACACAGACTATGCCTTCATCAAATGTGATGCTGTAAAGGAAATGAGAAAAAGGTCAGCAGTGTAGAGCTGTGTGGTGGATAAGATAAAACTTTTGAGAGACACAATGATAGTAGGAGAGCAGAACAAGACAATACACATGTGCATCTTTCACGCATGAAGTCCCCAATGGAAAATAACAGGCTTGTTTTTCAGCAAACCATATGTCAAACATGAACAACCTTGATGCTACAACAGCTAATTATATGCTTTTAAGTTACAAATAAAAAGTTAAAGCTGAACTCCAGCTATCACATCTGGCACAATCTTGATGGATTCCCCCACAGTAATTGTTTTTTTTTTTTTATATTTAACTCAACCCACTTTTCCTGAGCCCAGATTGTTCTGGTTACACTTCTTGGTTTACTACACTGAATATTACTCACGTCATTACATGAGCAACACCCTTGACACCAGGTGTGTGTGTGAATATACCACTTTATTAGGTACACCTGTTCAATTCCTTGGTAACACAAATAGCTAATCAGCCAAGCACATGGCATCAACTCAGTGCATTTCGGCATGTAGACGTGGTGAAGACGACTTGCTGAAGTTCAAACTAAGAATCAGAATGGGGAAGAAAGGGGATTTATGTGGCTTTGGATGTGACATGGCTCTTGGTGCCAGATGGGCTGATCTACAGGGATTTTCTCACTCAACCATCTCTAAAGTTTACAAAGAATGGTCCGAAAAAGAGAAAATATCCAGTGAGTGGCAGTTGTGTGAATGAAAATGCCTTGTTGATGTCAGAGGAGAATGGGCAGACTGGTTATAGATGATTGAAAAACAACAGTAACTCAAATAACGGCAACAAAGGTATGCATAATACCATCTCTGAATGCACAACACGTTGAACCTTGAAGCAGATGGGCTACAGCAGCAGAAGACCACACCGGGTAGCAAGGTGTACCTAATAATGGCCGTAGAGTGTATATATGAAATGTGTGCAGTCTTAAGGTTTGTGATGGATTGTAAGTAGCCTTTCCAAGCACCGTTTTAAGTCTAACACATAAAACAGCAGGGGCTGCTTTTGACCTGCAATGCAAATTAATCACAGCAGGACCTGCTGAATTAAAAAAATATCAATGTAGAACAGGTCAAACGCAGCCCCAGAACAGTCATCCTCAATACAACTTCAAAGTCAATGGAAATCTTCAGACTTGAATTTAAAGTGCCCTCCAAAACATAAAACACAAAGTCATTCTATAGAAGCTCTTAATAAGCCTGAAGTTTGGTTTGAAAGAACACACTCCAAACAGAAGTACAAGCAAGTTGCAGTGTGCTTAAGAGGTGACAGATCCACCTATGGCAATTAGCGTTTGCATATTTTCAAAAGTGGTGTCGATCAGCTCCACTTTTTATTAGATATTTGGAAACTCACTTCTGTCTAGGTCAATGTCTGGGTTGACAATGATTTGGTGCAATAAAAATGCCTCATCTGGAAAAGTGCACGTTAAATTATTCTCATGTTCCTCAAACTGTCCCCAGTTGTAATACCAATAGTAAAATAGGTGAGGTGCCTGAAGTAGGCTGGAATTCTGATGTACTTTTGTAACATTCCTTCTGAATATGACATCAATTCTTCTGAATACTGACATCAATTCCTTTATTCTCTTTTAAGGAATTCTGTATTATACACAAACAAAACATACTAACTTAATAAGGTGAACGGCTGCTAATATACTAATATAAGAAACATTGTTGTGAAAGAGTCATAGCCCATTTTAGTGGATACCTAATCATGTGCTATGGCATTATCTGGCAATTATAAAGTGGATCTAAACCCATAACATAATGTAGTATAGCTTACCATTCTTTAGTATGATGGCTGCATTTGTTTGCTTTCAAACATGTTTTGCTTTGTTTTCACTTAGTAATCCACAAATCCTGTCCTTGGGTGGCTAAGTCATTCCTCCACTGAAGTGATCACCCTAGATTGTGGGTGTCCGATCTGCGGCCCTCCAGCTGTTGCAGAACTACAAGACCCCTGAGGCATTGCAAAGCTGACAGTTACAAGCATGACTCCCAAAGCCAGAGGCATGATGGGACCTTTAGTTCCGTAACAGCTGGAGGGTGGCAGGTTGAACACCCATGCCCTAGACTTTTCTCCAGATATGTAATACAAACAAATCTGTATATTTCCATCTTCATATCTCCATTACATGGGGGACAGGGCAACTGGTTGTTTAGAGAAGACAGCTAGGAAGGAAGATATTTTTTGGTGCAGCTCATAGGAAGTGACATGGACACTGCATTTCTGGCAAGATCAACAGGTATTTTTTGAACTTTCCAAAATGTTCTTGGCTCAAAAGAAAACGAAAACTAAGGCAGCCACCACATTTAAGGGCTGTTAGCTGCAATATGTTAATTTTTTTTCTCTTGGGTTTACTTATCCTTTAACCTATCCATCCCTCACTGCATATGTCTACTCATCATTTTCTAATGAAAATGGGCTGACAACGGCAGACACTGACCGTAATCATGTCTTTCTGCCAGTGTAGGTGCTAATTTTGGTGCACTATCGGGAATAAGCTTTTTTTTACAATTACAGTATAAGAATATTAAGAATGAATGTGCACATAGCCTTGTCATTTATATAGTCATGGAATCCCACGATCAATCCTAATATACACAAGAAGAAACTTTAGTGCATACAGTTGTGTTCAAAATAATAGTGAGTTGAAAAAAGTGAATAAAGCTCAAAATCCTTCTAATAGCTTTTATTTCCATACACACAAATGCATTGGGAACATTCTATTCCAAATCAAAACATGAAGAAAAATATATCAAATTTGTGTTGTTCCTCTAAAACAAATTGAAGAAAAGTGAATATTAGACTGTTCAAAAAAATAGCAGTGTTTGTATTCTTCTTTACAAACTCAAACATTCACTATATAAACTGAAAAATGTTTGAAGATTTTTCTTTCCTTTGAATCACTTAATATTTATTTGTATAAGCACTGTTTCTGAGAACTGCTGTACATCTGTGTTGCATGGAGTCAACCAACTTCTGGCACCTGTGAACAAGTATTCCAGCCCAGGATGATTGGACTACATTCCACAGTTCTTCTCTATTTCTTGGTTTTGCCTCAGAAACTGCATTTTTGATGTCACCCCACAAGTTTTCTATTGGATTAAGATCCGGGGATTGGGCTGGCCACTCCATAACGTCAATCTTGTTGGTCTGGAACCAAGATGTTGCACGTTTACTGGTGTGTTTGGGGTCGTTGTCTTGTTGGAACACCCATTTCAAGGGCATTTCCTCTTCAGCATAAGGCAGCATGACCTCTTCAAGTATTCTGATGTATTCAAACTGATCCATGATCCCTGGTATGCGATAAATAGGCCCAACACCGTAGTATGAGAAACATCCCCATATCATGATACTTGCACAACCATGCTTCACTGTCTTCACAGTGTACTGTGGCTTGAATTCAGTGTTTGGGGGTCGTCTGACAAACTGTCTCCAGCCACTAGTCGCAAAAAGAACAATCTTACTTTCATCAGTCCACAAAATGTTGCGCCATTTCTCTTTAGGCCAGTCAATGTGCTCTTTGGCAAATTGTAACCTCTTCAGCACGTCTTTTTTTCAACAGTGGGACTTTGCGGGGGCTTCTTGCAGATAGCTTGGCTTCACATAGGCGTCTTCTAATTGTAACAGTACTCACAGGTAACTTTAGACCTTCTTTGATCTTCCTGGAGCTGATTGTTGGCTGAGTCCTTGCCATTTTGGCTATTCTTCTATCCATTCGAATGGTAGTTTTTCGCTTTCTTTCACGTCTTTCAGGTTTTGGTTGCCATTTTAAAGCATTTGCGATCATTTTAGCTGAGCAGCCTATCATTTTCTGCACTTCTTTATATGTTTTCCCCTCTCCAATCAACTTTTTAATCAAGGTACGCTGTTCTTCTGAACAATGTCTGGAATGACCCATTTTCCTCAGAATTTGAGAGAGAAATGCACTGTAACCAGCATGTACAACATTTGCTGCCTGCCTTCCTTCCTTAAATAAGGGCAATAATTGCCACCTGTTTTTCAAAGAATGAATGACCTCACTAATAGAACTCCACACTGCTATTATTTTGAGCATGCCCCTTTCAATTAGTGATTCAATTACACAGAATCTGCAGCATGCATGTCATGACTGTTGGGTCTGTTGGATTTCTATTACTCTACTACACCTGCTAGTAAATTATTTGCCATGTAGAAATATCATTTCTACCAAAAACAGTGATTGATCAAGTTAGTGATGTCTGACTGCTATTATTTTGAACACAACTGTATGTAACAGTACTGAAGTTGATTCCACGCACAAACTAGTCTACGAGTCTTTGCTGTTATTTGGTGAACAGAGAACTATAGAGGTGACTATTAATTGGAGTGGGATTGGCTGAAGTTACTTATAATTTAAAAGGCAATTGAAAATCATGGAGCATTTGTTGCTAATCACTGTATGTCTCCTCAGCCAAATTGGCAAATCTGAAAGCAGAGCTACGGAATACAACGGGGACAGCTGGAACTATTTGGCAAGTTTGTCTGCACAGTTTGGAGTCAAAGGTTTTGGTGAGTAGCACAGTAACCCCTTCATTGACGCTGCATTCCAAATAGTATTTGACCCCAAACAATCAGCTAAATCATGCAATATCCGTAGTTTTAAAATAACTTGACTGGAACATTTCGGCACATTACACTTCTGTTATAAGCAAACCCTAACAAAAAAAAAAAACCCTGGCATTTCTGCCTGTAAACCAAGTTGTTATTGCTGTATTTCAAGATGCTAATGTGTTCTCTTTAGAGAAACAATACCAGATTAAATGGTGTGCCATCATCCAGAAAAGACCGAATTAAAGTTGTCTCTTCTAAGACAGTACAGGACAAAAGAAGTATGCCAAATATCTTTCTACTTGACAGTTAAAATTTTTCAGATACCCTCATAATTTCCTGCCCTGATTAATGTAACCTTTTAAATATAACTTGGCAGCAATCTCTTGCAAAAGAAGAAAAAAAAACAACACATTCCCTATTGTAAAATGCCCTAAACATTCCTCTGCTCTGTTTATCCAGGCAGTCAGTGAATTCCCTTCCCTCCTAATTAATTCTCATGTTTCATTCAGGTTTCTGCGACTCCGCAAGACTATGACCCACTTAACTCTCCTAAAGACGTCAGTGTACAGAATTCCTGAACAAAAGCCCAAGTCTCTGTACCTGCTTGCTGTACTGATCTACAAACTACGATTGCGGCTGTTAGAATAAGCTAGAAAAACACCTGACAAAATGGATAACTATATTAGTCAATGCAGTTAAAGAACAAAGGTTGTAAACATTTTTCCTTTGTTATTACTATAGCGATTTTGAAAGCACCTTTTACGTACAATGGGAATAGTTTAAAATGTTTCCTCCAAACAGTGAAGGCATTTCTTTCCTTTATTTTCAGCTGGTGATCTGGCCAGTACGTCCCGTTGTTTTTCAACAGAACAAGCTGTCCTGCAGATGTAGTAGTTAGCTTTTATTTATGTAAAATCTTTATGTTTACGTTTGTTGTAACTGCTTATAAGTGTTAGCTAAAGTTCTAAATCTGCTAGTACATTTAGCACTAACCTCTCCCTAATTAACAATGCTGCTCTCCAAATGTGCCCCTGTGCACTTTTATCCAGAGTGTAGGCACTCTAATAAAGGAGGTGCGTTACTGACCAGATCACCAGGTAAAAACTGTAGGAAAAAAAAGCCTAAAAAAAGAAAAGGAACACGGCCATCACATTTTTGATGTGGGGTTTAATACTGCTTTAAAGAAATTTTGGTACATGTAATAAGGGAAACATCAAGAATAATCAAGGACATATTGTATGTTATCAGGACAGACATATTAGACTAATCCTTTGGGAATGCATTTTTCTCCAGAAAGAAATCCATCCTTTAGAGTGCATTGTGAGTTGACAGGGGTGAGTGTGGCTTGCTATTATCCCTAAGTGGTGGTGTTTGATCCTTATACCAGTGCTTCCCGAGAGTCTGCAGGGCAATCCACCTGCATGCACATAGTGGCGACTGCACAGGCTATATACAACACAACACAGGACTCGGATGCTGAGCTTTCTTATATGTGCGCCCTCTGTATCCATACTTGTGTATTAACTGTTTTTATGTGTCTGATTTTAATAAAGGTATCACTGTACTATGTAGCTTTTTTGCGCCCTTGTTTACCCTCTTCTGATAATGCTAATGCCTATTTAATCATGTAAACTGTGATTTTGTGAAAAGTGCACTTTTAGTTATGTATATAGTGTTCACACAAGCTAAACCTGGAGATTTAGGTACCTTGAAGGAAATAGGACAGGTAATAAATGTGACTGAGGAAGAACAGTATTAATCTGCATGACCCATAATATTCAGATTCTTCTTCACACTATGGGAAAATCTGATTGGATGCTACCGGTACTGAAAAATAAACCTGTTGGTTATTATGCTGTTCAGTGGCGTCCAGAGGCAGGTGTGGGGGGTGCGTGCTGCACCGGGTGACACCAGACCCGCTCCATGAAAAGGTAAGTTGTAAAGCAAGTCGATGATCCCTGCAGGATGGATTGGACGCATCCTGCGGGGATCGTCGGCTTTCTTTACAACTTACCTTTTCGTGGAGCGGGTCCGGTGTCACCCCATATAGGTTGCATGCCGATGATCCCCACAGGATGGATCGTATTTGCGGATTGGGGGACATAATGGATCGCACTCCGATCTATTATGCTCAATCCGCAGATCCTAACCATCCTGCGGGGATCGTTGGCATGCAACCTATATGGGGTGACACCGGACCCGCTCCACGAAAAGGTAAGTTGTAAAGAAAGCCGATGATCCCCGCAGGATGGATCAGATCTGCGGATTGGGGAGCATAATGAATCGGAGTCCGATCCATTATGCTCAATCCACAGATCCAACCCAATCCGCGGGGATCGTCGGAGGGGGTGTCACCAAGTGTTATCGCACCAGGTGACACCATCCCTAGAGACGCCCCTGATGCTGTCCAAGCGTACATTTGCCAGAAAGATGCAGTTATGCTTTAAGAATTGTTAAACAGAATAGAATAGCACCCTTAAAGTATACAGAATGAACAGATTATTTTTAACGAAAGTTATCTACATACACTTCACAGCTGATGTCGTCAAGAGTCACTTTGATATCACTTTTAGATCCTGTTTGCAGCTTTTCTCCACTTATTGTTATGTATGTGCCTCCAGCAAGCACGCCTTCAGTTGGGTTTACCAAAGTAGGTTGTGGAACCTAGGAATGAAAAAAAGAGGTTTTATCTCATGCACTCTAGTGATGCAACATACAGTTTTTGTTTTGGCAGTCATAAATAACAGTACTGGTGTTTGTAGTATTGGCTCAATGCCAAAGATTTAAAGTAACCCTTAGCAAACCTAGAAAAATTCCCATCACAATAGACTTCTTCTAAAATGACAAAAAAAAAAAGCTCTCAACACATTTCACAAGTGGAGTAGGGGATAGTTGAAGCCCCTGTGTTTTTTTTTTCTCTCACTGTGTATTACTTTCCTTCACTTACAGAAAGGAAAAGAGGAATACAAAAAAATCTCTCCAAAGTAAGGGAAATCTCTTCTAAGACAGTTGTCATCAGAACAAGTGTTCCACTGGAAGATCTCTCATCTATTTCTGTTTTGGTGATAGATTAAAATTTTAGTATTCTCCCTTTCAGTGCTGATCACCAGGACAAAGGATGAACCTTCCCCTTAACACATGCTGAGTGTTATGTATCATAGCAGTATAGTTTCTAACTAACCCTCATTGAGAGAGACCGTCCTCCTTTTAGAACCAAATCTGGTCTGCTGTATACAGTGCACCTCTATAAAATGAACGGTTTAATGACCAAAAGTGTTACACGACATTAAACCTTTCATACACCATTTAGATTATTGCATTTCTTATTTGGAAAAACCAGTATGAAGAAAAATGCACTATAGCCCTCAAAACATTGGTGCACTCGGATCAGCATACAAAAGCTGCAGAAAGGTCACATACCCCAGTCTAGGATGCTTAGTGAATGTTTACTAGCTGGGCTGCCAAGATAAAATCAGAAGGACCAGGTACTGCAGCAAAACAGGAGACAGAGGAGATGGGGGCTGTGGTGAACCTGTGTGCATCCAAATGTGATCAATGATTAACATGCATTGCTTTGGTTTTTATGGCCTGCGACTGGTCTGTTGACTTCCAACATTGGCAATGCCACTTCTTTTTCCCTGGAGAAATACGTATTCTGTGGATAACTTAGAATTTGTATAAAGCATCCTCATTAATGTATTCCATAAATGAAAGACGAAGCAAACAGAAGCTTCTTGGAGTCCCAAAAGGGCAGATGTCAGCTTTGATGTGGAGCTACTGTGCCAGAGAGCATCAGAAATTCCACACTTCCTGTATGCACTAGGAAGGGAGCCAAGAGAAGTCGACAGCTTGTTGGTACCCCCCATTTGAAGCTGACAGTATCCTCTGACACAAAGGAAGCACAGAGCTTAGATCGGAAGAGCTGATGCAGTAGTGTCAGCATCAGTCTACAACTCATTTACATTGCCTCTAGTTATGATAGGAACTAGGGAAGGATTATAGCAGCTGAGCCATAAGCATCACAGGTCAGGTCCTACGGCATTCTAACCTGTCACTTTCCTGAACGTGGTCACAACGCAGAAAAGCATTACTGTTCAAGAATGAAAAGCTTATCAGCTGAAGTTTTATATAGTTATAAAATGGAATATTACACTAACCTTTTATCAAAGTTTCAAATAGCACGTGGGCAACACAGTGGCTAAATGGTTAGCACTTCCGCCTGGCAGTACTAGAGTCGTTTGTTCAAATCCCAACCCCGGCACCACCTGCCTGGAGTTTGCATGTCCGGTTTCCTCCCATACTCCAAAGACATGCTGGTAGGTGAATTGGTTCCTGTCTAAATTGGCCCTAGTATGTGTATGTATGAATGTTAGTTAGGGACCTTAGATTATACGAGCCTTGAGGGTTAGGGACTGATCTGAATGTATAATATATATGTAAAGCACTGCAGAGAATTGACAGCGCTATATACCGTATTTTTCGCTCCATAAGACGCACTTTTTCCCCCCCAAAAAAAGGGGGGAAAATGTCAGTGCGTCTTATAGAGCGAATATAAAGTGGCTGGTCTGGTATTCCTGCCGCCACCATGTCAGAATATCGGGCCGGCCGCTCAGCTCTTCTCTCCTGCTGGACCTTACCTGTTCCTCACTCCAGCACTGTACAGTCATCCCGCGCCGGCTTCTGTGACAGCCGGGTGCCCACTGCGCATGCGCGAGAAGCACTGCACTTTGTGAATGGTCCGCTGTCTTCTGGGACACATGACAGGTCCCAGAAGGCACCGGGCCATTCACAAAGCGCAGCGCTTCTCGCGCATGTGCAGTGGACACCCGTCTGTCACAGAAGAAGGCGCAGGAAGAAGAGGGAAGGACAACTCCACGGAAGTGGGAGCGGGTACCTGTCAAATTCAGGTACCCGCTCCCCCTCCCTCCCCAAAGGTCCACAGTCTCTGGTCATCCCCTGCACTGTCTCTGTCCGCAGTCTCTGGTCATCTGTACTATGTCCACAGTCTCTGGTCATCTGTACTATGTCCACAGTCTCTGGTCATCTGTACTATGTCCACAGTCTCTGGTCATCTCCTGTACTGTGTCCGCAGTTGCTGGTCATCTCCTGTACTGTGTCCGCAGTCTCTGGTCATCTCTACTATGTCCCTGGTATTTTCTCTGTACTATGTCCACAGTCTCTGGTCATCTGTACTATGTCCACATTCTCTGGTCATCTCCTGTACGGTGTCCGCAGTCTCTGGTCATCCCCTGTACTGTGTCCGCAGTCTCTGGTCATCCCCTGTACTGTGTCCGCAATCTCTGGTCATCTCCTGTACTGTATCCGCAGTCTCTTGTCATCTCCTGTACTATGTCCGCAGTCTCTGGTCATCTCCTGTACTGTGTCCGCAATCTCTGGTCATTCCCTGTACTGTGTCCGCAATCTCTGGTCATCCCCTGTACTGTGTCCGCAGTCTCTGGTCATCTCCTGTACTGTGTCTGCAGTCCATTGGTTCAGAATATTTTTTTTCTTGTTTTCCGCCTCTAAAACCTAGGTACGTCTTATGGTCAGGTGCGTCTTATGGAGCGCGAAATAAGGTAAGTACCTGAAATAAACTACAGCTCAGTAACTAAGGGCACATTCACACCAGTGTGCTGTGGTAACGAGCACATGTAACCTGCTTTACATGCCTCAGTGCAACATGGTGCCATTCATTTTGTGTGGCACCATCAATGTACTTTCCCAGCACATCTGTGCTTCAGCACAATAATATTTGATTCTATGTAAGTGCATTAAGACAGCCCATTCATTTAAATGGACTGCCCAGGGCAGCGCAAGTTGATACAAATGTGTTTAACAAACTGTAGTGGATTGGGCAGGTGCAAATGTACCCTTTTTTATTCCTTTGTAATTTACTTGCCTGCCTGCTAAATGGCAAATAACAGAAAACCATTCAGCTGACAGCTGTTTTAGATTAAAAATAACCTCTACAGAAGAATATATGAAGACTGCCACTGTTGGCCTGCTGTACGTGTCTGGTAATCTATGGTTTCAATCCTTTGAGCAAGCTTTCTGATGTGCATACTTAGCCCAGGATAATGACAAAGTAATGAAGCCACTAGGCCACCATAACAGCCAGGTAAAGAGAATTTTAAAATAGGAAAAAAAAAATCAGCCTATGAATTTATTTTCATCACAAGTTTCCTTCAAAAGGGGCCTCCTTCAGTGTCTGGAAAACAACCATAAGGGCCAAGCTGGAGGCAGGGAGCATTGGGAGTCTTTGGTGTACTTGTATATACCCAAATACAATTCATGTTTAACATGCCTTTTAAAGTTGTTTGATAGTTTGCTACAAGGAGCACCAGCATGTCGTCTTTGTCAGAGATTTTATTAAATGACCTTTTAACGTTGCTAATAAAATAGAAACATGGTTAAAATGTTTACACAAGCATTAAGGGAATGGGGTCCATGTCTGACCCATTTTAAATCTACTTACCTCCTTCAGAGCAGTACACTGACCACACTGTCTATTGCACTAAAAATTAACCATTCTTTCATTCTTCTCCACTGACCTGGTATGTAAATATAAGGCTGTCCGGTGACACTCCTTCCTTCCCCTTCACTCGTATCTGAATGTTTCCTGTTCCTGCAGTAACTGCTTTTCCAACCTCACATACAACCCTATGCATAACAGAGGAATGTTAAAAATGCATCACAATACATTTCCATCTCACAACGACTTTCAATATAAATAAATCATTAAGGCTAGCCATACTTTACAGGGGCATTTTCTTTCCACAGGTTGAAGGAAAGAACATTGCTTAAACACATTTAGTGTTGATTAGGGGAATCCCTCCCACTATGCTATTGTATTCTTACAGCGTAAGGTTTCCCCACCATCAGAATACAATGATTACTGCTGCTGGCTACAGCTGAAGGCAGTAATTGTACAAAAAAAAAAAAAAAAAAAAAAAATCAGACAGGCTGGTTGTACTGAAGTCAATCGATAGATCACCTTCAGTACAAAGCCTGCCCACAGATGGATCAAAATTTGTCCAGTTTCTGCTGAAATGGATGAATTTCGATCCATTTATGGCTGGCTTTATTGTTCGAGAATGCCAATATAAACAGCATCTCAGATTACTGTTGTCACCACATCACAGAACAGCATTTATCACTAAGTCCAATTAAAGGGACACCGGCTTTTTATGACCTCACTTAACGGTCTGGTCATATACACCTGGTGAAAGCACGACCGGGGAAGGTGTATCATATACTTTTTATGATTGGTGGCCTGCACGTTTATTATTTCGTATCACAGCACTAGAAGATGTGTCAAAGTCATGGACTTAATAAAGGACATGTTTGCAGCAGCAATATAATTGCATTGATATATATATATTTTTTTTTATGCTGGACTATTATTTATTTAATTTTGATCCACACTTTTTATTATTGCAATTGGTAGTGGAACGTGACACTATTTTTGATTTTATTAAAAATTACCTTTCCTTTTCAATCTGCAGCGTTATACTTTTCTGTAAAATGCAATGCAATGTGGAAACCCGAAGGCGTTCTGTACACAGATGGTGTACAGAATGCCTCCTGGGAATTTCATTTCCTGCTTGTGTGATTGGATTCCTAATTTGCTCAGAATTCAGATTTCAGGCATCCTCTCGCTTTTGGTGAGAGATACTCCCAAAGTGAAATCACGTCTAAAGGGATGCAGACCCTGCCATTTGCCTCATTAGAACACTGCAGGTGCAGCAGGTAATTGATAACTATAAAGTAGCTACTATACACATGGACACAGACAAACAGCTCTTTCTTCAGGTAGGTAGGAATTTGCAACAAAAATTTTCAAAATCCTTGCAATGTACATAGATCACCCAGAGTGGATGTTTTTTTCTCAGCAAAAATGGAGTTACTCTGCAGATGATATCACTCCACTATAAGATTCCTATTAGAAGATACATCAATAATATACATTTGAGTCTGAACCCTATTATAGAAAAAAATATGGCTGGACTATACACACACACACTGTATATGAAAGCAAGTAAAAAGGTGAAAGTCACATCAGACATTGTTCTAAGGTGCATACAGTCTATTTACACTCTATTATCCTAGCAGAACTACACAAAATGTGAATACATTATTTTGGTTTTCTATTATAGCTGCAAATTGAAAATGACTGTCATAAGAAAACGTCTAGGGTTTGCCATTGCTTTGGCTTTAGAACTGTCTGGAAAAAATATAGAGATAAAGTAGTTGTAAACCTCAGACATGAAATATGAACAAAGCATAGTCTTCTATGGTGTGTACTTGTCTCAGTCCAGAGCAGTGCCATTTCTGTCCACTGCCTGTTCCTCTGCTATCAGCATGAGTCACTTTTGACCAGCTTTCCTGATACCAGGAGGTAAAAGGGGCAAATCTCCAGCACACAACATGTGATTGACAGCCTCAGCTTTGTTCCTGTGTGCTGTGTGAAGGGGGTGTGTCCCTTCCCTCTAATCAGCTCTTTTCACTGCAGAATTGTAACCTAAGCTCCCCCTGAATTCTGGAAAATCATACAAGCTATATAAATTCTGGACTTTGAATGGATGTAGAGGAGTTAGAGCTAAAAATAAACCGGTACAACTTATGTAGGTGGATTTGTTTCATCTGTGTGTATCACCTGAGGTCAGTCACTTCACCAAGTATATCTAAGGGTTTACAGCCACTTAAACACTGACACTTTTCTGATTCTCTTTTACAGTATGCTTGTTTGGGGTCTTTGAAGTCAAACACAGCCACGTAACTAGCATTTTCAAATGAGGGCAGCGATGGTTTCCTTATACTTTTCTCATGACAGAATCACTTGAAGAGTTGATCTTAAAGCTGAACTCAGTAAAGATAAAAAAAAAGAAAGTAAAAGAACTTTTTAAGATCCCCTAAGGCATAAACCAGCAGTTAAGCCTTTGCAGTGCAGACATAGCCCTACTGCAGGGGAGAAGTTTTTTCGTTTGTTGGAGTTCAGGTTTAAGGAAAAACATTTAAACAAAACGCTAAATGTGACATATGCCAGTATACATTGTATTCATAAAGTGATATGTCAAAAGACTGAAATATCAATGCCCTTAAAATGAACAGAGCATAGCAACCCCTATAAAAGTATCAAGACTTAATCACAGGCAAAATCTGTGTCACATAGTGCTCACATGTTCTATGACAATTTCCAGTATTGCTGTGGATATCAAATCAGCCTTCAGCAGACATGATCAATACTCATAATCCATGTCTGACAATAAGTAACTGAGTTAAAGTCTATTTATCACAACAAGCTCATTAAGCACACACAAATACTACAGTGAGAGACGGCACATTTCCACTTTTAGAGATGACAGCTTTCAGGTCTATGTAGTGTCTCACACCATGAAAAGCTGTAAAGTTATTCCTATTAGAAATGTATGCAATTATCAAGGAAGACTGCAAAAACACAATTATTCAGGGCCTTTTCTGACACCTTTTCTCAGTGTCTTACACTACCTGCTACAAAGGAAATACCCAAATTCCATTGCTATAACACTGTAGCTATATAAAAAAGCGCACAATTTACAAAAAGAAATCTGGGCAAAGAGAAATATGGAGGCTACCTGCTCCTTCTGATTGCTCTTAAGCATTACTAGTTTTTTTTTTTTTGGTCTCTGAACCAAAACTATTGAGGATCACACTTTAAAAATGACATGGTTGGTGGGCACTCCTTGTCCTGTGGCAGGAACAGGCAGGACTAAAAATGATATACAGCTACATTCACAGTAACTAGTACTGGAGGCACAGCTTTAAACGCTTGCTTTCCAAACTATGATTACATATAATAGGCTGTCACTAAGTGGATTTCTGACATTTTCTCATCTGATTGATCTGAATTAAACAGGAATATTGCCAGCCAGCTCTTTCATTACTATTGTACATGAATATAATGATTGTCATTTGACAATGGTGTAGACAAACATTAACCACTTGAAGACCACACCTTGAAGGCCTCCACACATTACATATTTATTTTTAAGCAGAGGCCTGAGAGAATCAAATAGCGGTCGTTGCAATTTTTTATGTCACACATCGGTTATTAAACGCAATTTAAAAAAAATACACTAATGAATTTTATTGCAGAAAAAAACCACAATATAATAATACACTTTTTTGTTAAACTATAAAAGATGATGTTACACCGAGTAAATAGATACCCAATATGTCTTACTTTAAAATCATGCACACTCATGGAATGGCAACTACAAAACTTAAATTCTCCCTAGGCGATGCTTTAAAATTTTTACAGCTTACCAGTTTAGCATTACAAAAGTGGTCTAAAGATAGAATTATTGCCCTAGCTATAACATTCGAGGTGATACCTCACACGTGTGGTGCGACATCGTTTTTAATATGCGTGCAGGATTTATGTGTGTTCCTCTGCGTGCGAGTGCGGGGGGGTGGCTGGAGTGCTTTCATTTTTAATTAAATATTTTTTACCTTGTCAGTTTAAATTTTTTAAAGTCACTTAATGCTATCACAAGAAATGTAAACATCAAAGCACGACAAGTCCTCTTCATAGAGACATCTGTGGTCTAATAAGACTATGCTCTATCCTTGAAAGCATGAGGAGGGAGAAAGAAGAAAAAAAAAAAAAAGGGTATACTTTTACCCTAACTGGAAGTGATGAAAATGCTCACCAATTCAGGTCTCCTAGACCATAGAGGTGATTGGAGATGATCCAGTCTCAAGCCACCTCTATTGTCATTGGCTGCAAATACCAGATCGGATCCCAGGCTCCCTGATGCACTGGAAAACAAGGTATGGGCACCAGTGAGGAATGGGAGGAGGGATACGACCCCTCCCGCTGCTTGTAAAAGTGATCCAGTGGCTAAATAGCTCTTCCAATCACTTTTATAGGGTAGGGAATCGCTGGCTGAAAATTTTGATACCGGGTTGACAGCTGCAGCCATAAACCCGGTATAACCACTTGAACACAATCATGTACATGTACATAATTTGGCAGCAAGTGGTTAAACAGAATTAGTAAAGGAAATAGGAATTTGTAATAATCTGATACACTACCCTGAAGTTGTATTAGTTAGTGCAGTCTTACCTTTTGTGGAAAGGGATATATAAGCAGAAATGTTAGGTCCAGTATTAGGCCGTCAGGCCCAATTTACAACAGTGTGATTTTGCTGCGCTTAAACTCACTTTTCCAGCACTGTAAAAGCACAGGAAAAACAGTCCCCTTTAAATCCTAACTGCTTACATCTGTGTGTTGCATTTTATACAGTGCGCTGCGTTTTTGAACAGTCCTGTTGCTGCATCTTTACTGCCTTATTTGAAAAATGCACAAATGCGCCTTCGGTTATAGTCAAAAACGCACCATAGGTTTTAAGCGCATTTGTTTTGAGTCACGTCAATTTTATTCCCTGGTGACCAAGGATGAAAATGCATGCAAAACGCATTATGCGTTGAGTTAAATTTTAACAATGCATTAAAATGCAAAAGGAGTATTCAAAAACCACGTATAACGTTCTTAAATGCATCAGTGTGAGCGCTCCTAAGGTACTTTACCAGTGTAAGATGAAACAAAAGCTGTTTTTCATAATCAACAAATTGGATGACAAGAATGGAAGTCAGGGCTCAGAAGTGGCTCTAACTCGCACCAATGGCATCTCCAAAATTATATGATCCATTTCACAGCACAGTGATGAAGAGTTATCAGGCATCCTAAAAAGTTTCTCATTTGGGACCTGTTAAAGATCGATGGGGATGTTCAATCAGTCCGCTCAGTAATTACAATAGGGGCCCTGAAAGATGTACAGGGGTCCCCGAAAGGCCCCATATTCAGAAATTTCTTATTTTTTTAATGTACAATATTGAAATTACAGAACATGTAAATTTATTGCTAAGGAAAGAATATGAACAAGCTGTTGGAAAAAAAAAAAAAGTCACCTGGTAGAAACGGAGTACATGTCGGGCCTGAATGCGCAATTCACATCTGCTACTAAAATTTCTTCTATATCCTCTGATGTTACACCCAAATTAGAGCCTATTATAGTCAGCAATATGCCTCCATCCAAAGGTGCAGCTTTTGGCTGAAACTAAAAATGAACAATTAGGAGAGACAAACAAAATAACAAAGGCTAAATTAATGTCCTTGCATCACTAGCAAACAATCACAACGAATTCTAAATTCTGGTTCCAAAATCACAGACACCAACAAACAGCACCAAGAGTTCCTTCCCAGACATACATAGCAAAGTTATGATTTAAGAAAACTGCTTTATATTCTTTGTACATTCATTTGTCAATATTCATATTGATCACCGTTTGGGATATGTCATGTGGGAGTAATAGTTTCTCTAAAATTTCAGGCATGTTTTAAAGTGCTTGGTGAGACAGCTTTAGCCTACTAAATCCTATTTTTCACATGCTGCCTCAAGCGCAAGGCAGGCATAGCCTGTTCTCTCGAGAAATGGATTTTTCCTCTCAGCAACATGTTTGCCTGCTTTTTTAACTTTATATTCACACAGCACAATCATAAGCATCATTGTTTTACAATATTAAAGTCTGGACAGCTGAGAGGAAGTTAAAGTGAAGCAACATAGGCTTACATTGCACCCCTGGGCAGAAACTGGGGTGTCTGCATGTCTAGGCTATGGTGCCCGCTTGCTCTCTGATCCACAGTATGCCTGGCCTAGAAGCAAAAACATAACTATAGTCATAGCAAAATATGCAACTACTATGGGGCCCAACATGATCTGCCTACACCGTGACGTGGTCAAGTAGCCATAACTATTGGGAAATATGTTTGCATTAAAAAAAAATAAACATATATAGTTTAGGAACTTCTAAATGATTGCTATGAAAATTAATTCTATGACTAGAACTATTGTCTTTAAGATGTTGATTAAAAATGCAAAGTGTGACCCTTAACAATTTATCTATGGAGTGTCATCACATGGTCCTGCTGCAAAGGGAGGATAACAATGTAAATTGGCTAAAAAAAGCCTATTTATGTCTACTAATAATACCAAAAGCAGAACGTCACAACAAAATATTTCTTTATGCTGATACTAAAGAACACATTCTACAGCTTGTGGAGAACAAGCACAGAAAGGAAAAAAA
Source organism: Staurois parvus (assembly GCF_062004578.1). NCBI lineage: Eukaryota > Metazoa > Chordata > Amphibia > Anura > Ranidae > Staurois > Staurois parvus. The sequence continues at coordinate 3,194,832 of NW_028317815.1, read as the reverse complement.
ATCTATGATATTAAGTGTAAGCATTCAACCTTGTTTCACCACTTCAATCCATACATAAAAGTCATGGCACTTGATATGAGAAAAGCTATATTACAGTATACTTATATATGATGTAGGGCAATATCAGATTCAGCATGACTGACATTTATTATTGGATTAAAAAAAAAATGAACAGTATCTAAGATCACTTTATCTTCAGTTGATTCACTGACCCACAAGGCAACTGACAAGCATCAATCATCAAACAGCATGCCGAGTGTGGCGGTATGCAACATGCTACACACGTACTGTATAATCATCTGCAGTGATTATATAAATGATCTTCATCTGCAGTGAAGATTATTTATATACTGTACTAGTTCTGCTTTTTAGACGAGTACAGTACAGGTGAGAAGTCTGCAGTCCAACATTCTCTTTTAACTTATTGCCAAGAAGCAATATTGATCCATTTTATGAAGGAAAACACAGCAGAGCTCCCAGAGAAAAATAAAACAGTTCAATAAGAAAACAAATGCTAATAATTTTATTTTGTTGTTTTTTGTATTGTTGTAGAATGGCCTCAGGTAAAAGCACTAGCTTTAAAAAGCAACTATATTCCCCTAAAGGTGCATCTAAAAACCTAAACTTTTCTTTTTCATTTTGGAGTAGGGAATGGTTTTTGCTGTGGCCCCCATTGGGGAAATACAGCAAAAAGAGAAAATCTCTCCAGAGAATGTAAAATTCCCCTTTTAGACAGTTCTCATTGCAACAAGTGTCTCCATTGCAAGATTTTCCCCTGTTTTCCAGTGAACATTCAAAATGTTGTGTTTTCCTTCCGTTCCTTAGACAGTGGTCTGCAACCAGGACTTCCAACCCCTCACCACAAAAGATATAGGCTTTAGATACACTTTAACTTTCCATAAGAAATAATTTTCATCAATTACTTAAAAAGGTCATATAAATAATACAAATATGACAATCACATGAAGAACATATGTAATTCTAACAAAAACAGACAAATTATACAAATATTTTGTAGATGTAGATTTTGACTACTATAACATCTAGGGGGCTTCTCACAACTGGAAGTGAGAGAAAGCTCTCCAAAGTGAGGGAAATACCCTCCTGGGTAGTTCTCCCCAGAAAAATGTCAGTTAGCCTTTCCCTCTAATCCTTTTCTCAAGACAACTCAAATTTTGGGTTTTCCTTTACTTTTATTTCCGGTTACAGGGGAAAACCATGGTAAATAGACAGCATAAATCTCCTCAGTGGTACCAGAGACAACATTGAAAATCTAACAGGGGCTTTAATTCCTTGCCACTTATCTAAAACTAAAAAAGTCTGGGATATAAACAAACTAAGATCATTTGCAACTTTACAGTGAATAGAAAATACCTACATCTTTGTAATAAGAGATACCCGGTAACAATTCTTGAGAACGCTGGAGAAAATGAGCAAATAAATGTAATAATTGGTTATAATTATTTGCCAAATCCCTCTAGTGCTCTCTAGAATTGCTACATATCTCTTATTACAAAAACGTATGCTATTTTCCATGCTTATCACCTCCATCTAGTGGCCATAATGCAGTAGTTTAGTACTGCCCATAAAAAAATTATTCAGAACAGAAAAGAGGCTAAAGAATGCTGGGTTTTGCCCAAATATGTGCAAAAGGATGCATGCAGCATATGCTGGATGAAGGACTATGAAAAAAGTCTTGATTATGACAAAAGTTTTTCTGATTAAGAAGCTATACAAAAACGTGGCAACCACTCCAACCTTTTACCAGCCTTTGTAGTAAGGTGCACATGGAAGGGCAACGCACAGCAAACAAAAAATCTTTTGTTTGTGATGTGCATTGCCCTTCCAAGTGCACATTACTGCAAAGGCTAGCTATAAGTTGGGGTGGTTGCCACTTTTTTGTACAGTTGGTTTTATTCGGGTGCAGGGGAGCACTGGATGCCATCAGCTACTATTGTGCTCTTGTAGGGCATCACGTGCAGCTCTGTGCCTTTAAGGAGGGGTGGGCTCCCTCCATGCATACCTGCCCTTAATGTATCCACTGCTATATGTGCTCCAATTGGGAGACTCTGAAAATTATGGCGTTAGGATCACGGTATACACAGGCGGCTTGACGTGGGAACTGCAGCTTGAGTATCAATTTGGAAATGTGTGCAAACAAAACCCTCTGTTAATGTTAATTGTTAGACAGCATCAATTTGGTTGTTTTGCAGGTTGGCTGGTAAGTGTGCTGGGAAACTTTTGTGTTTGCTTGTGATGATTAAGCAAACATGACTACACTGTATCTCTAATATAGCCTCTATTACCCTAAATGAACTCTTTATAAAACCATTTCATTGGGGGATGATAGCAAAAATTCCTCTCTAATTGATGGTCAGTGAGAAAATATTCCTTACACTGGCGGCCAGTGGGACGAACGCCGCCTTACACTGGCGGCCAGTGGGACGAACACCGCCTTACACTGGCAGCCAGTGGGACGAACACCGCCTTACACTGGCGGCCAGTGGGACGAACGCCGCCTTACACTGGCGGCCAGTGGGACGAAGGCCGTCTTACACTGGCGGCCAGTGGGACGAAGGTCGTCTTACACTGGCGGCCAGTGGGACGAAGGCCGTCTTACACTGGCGGCCAGTGGGACGAAGGTCGTCTTACACTGGCGGCCAGTGGAACGAAGGCCGCCTTACACTAGTGATAAGTGGGACGAAGGTCACCTTACAATGGTGATCAGTGGGATGAAGATCGCCTTAGAATGGTGGTCAGTGGGACGAATGTCTCTTTACACTGGTAGTCAGTGGGAAGAATGTCCTTACAGTGGCAGTCAGAATCACACCTTTACAGACAACTAAAAAGTTACTAGTGTCATACAGCTGGCTCTGCCAAGTGGTGTTGGTCCCATAACTACCATAACAGGCATCATCAAATGTGAGGTCAACCTGCCATAGTTCAAGTAAACCCTAGCTTGTATAGTAGAACCCAAGGCTTCACAGAAACCTGGTTGAGAACGACTGCTCGAATACATAAAGAAGGAAGAAAGCAGTAAATCAGTGTGAGGGTGTCTTAGTGGATGGGAGCTCAGCAGGGGAGGGGTGTATCAATACTTATAGAATACCACTACTTTAGGTGCAAAACATTGTACAAATAAACTTAAAAAAGAAGGAAATGTTTTGACTTCTTACATCTGTGACGACAGGAGCAGGACATTCTGATGCAGGTGAATTAATGCATGTAGGTTTATAAGCACATTTGTTGTCACACCAGGCACAGTCGTATTCCACACTAGCGGCCAGGCACAAGCTACAGTCAGTTCTTCCAAAAAAACAATTGTACAGTTTTACTAGAAATAAAAGAAATGATTATTAGCTTAAAGAGAAACATATGATTTTTTTTTTTTATGTTTAACCTCTTCATCATACATCAATCACAAATCCCTTATCATTCACAAGGTGCTTAAAATGCTATAATTCCATAGTGCTCTTTATTACTTATGTGCATGCAGTAAGCTGAGCTTTATGTTACGTATTACTACATATGACCACTCAAGGGGAAATAATGCATGCTTTAAACATACATGGATGGCTCCTTTAAGTGAGTATTTTTACTTTTGCGATATGCAAAGTGGAGGAATGGTAAAGGAAAAAAAGAGGTTCTAATAGAACCTCTGTAGAAGCATCAAAAACATTGTCCTTCATGTCCATTTTTTTTTTTTTTTTAATCACTCAACAGTAGCACACGGTGAGATAACTACACAGTAATGAATAGAATTAAACAGGTTATAAAGCTTCAAGTACTTTAATTTCACAGCGAAAAATATAAATATATGAATTCAGATAGAGAAAGGAGAGAAAAAGCACCCAACAACATCATCCCAATATGTAATATATATGTACAGATTTACAAGCCCGTTTCAAGGTAAAATGAACATGCACAGAAATGCCCCCTTCTTTCTAGCAATATACAGGATAAGCATCCACTAAACCGATTATTTCAGCTTTAAATTTTTATTATGGTGTGTTTAATTTAAAGGAAACTTGCCTGTACTGATGAAGTATGAGTGCTACCAGAGGCAACCTCACCTTCTAAAATACTAGCTCCCTGGATGTTATTGTGTTCCAGTTTTAGGTCTTTTTTGACTCACTGTGAGAACATTTAAGCAGATTAGGGTCCCTCGCTCTCCTTAGCATGTGTTTTGAGATCAGGGTCCCAAATTAATGATGCCAAGGACAGTCTGGCTACTACTGTAAATATTTTTTTGAAAAAGGTCAGCAAAAGCCACATTTCTTTTAATACATATTACTGTGAATTACATTTCTTACAGAATTAGGAAACAAAGTGTGTGACAAATTTCACATTAAATCCTCACTGCAATGGTGAGAAGTATACAAATAAAAAATGCTATCATACCATTCAGTTTGCTATCAACCTTCTTTTCATTCGCTTTGCTTAAAATGAATATATCCAGAGGCACGATCTCTTTGTCTTGTACTGAAAACTAGAAGGAGAAAGGAAAAGAAACGCTACATAACACAACTCTGATTATTAGAAAGTTTATGTACGCCTGTGGCTAGCTCAAGCCATAAAAGGTGGAACCTTGTTCCATAGGGCAATAACGTAACAACGTAACATTACCTCGAAAACTAGTAAAAAATGAATAAAAATAAAAAGTAAGACAGGAGGTGAGACATAAGAGAAAAGGGGATGAGGGGAAAGGGGGTTCACAGAGTGGGTTCAAATTAAGAGTCTTCCCTGATGGTTAAGATGTTTTAATGGATTAGGTAGTTTAAGTCAATTTGGAGCGTAATGTTTGATCCAAGATGTTCAATTTTATGTTTTGTAAATGTAAATTGCAAAAGTTTCTTGCTGAGCAGGAACCAGTTCATTTTACTTTTTAAACTTGCTTGATAGTATGTGTTGCCAACCACCACATATTTGCCAAAGTTTTCTTGACAGCATTAAAGACCAAGTGCTGGAGTTTGAATTGCGCATAGATTCAATTCTTGGGCTTTGGGTTGAGAAGGGCATCTACTCATCTTTCTTAATGCAGCAGTAAGCATTTTAAGCACTTGCCTACTGGGCACTTTTAGGTCAGATGACATTTACATACATAGTGAACAGTATAGAATCATGTCTCCTAGATTGTAAGCTCGAAAGAGCAGGGCCCTCGATCCCCTCATGTTTTGCATTGTATTGGTATTGTCTGTCACATGTTCTGTCCCCCTTTGTAATGTACAGCGCTGAGTGAACTATTGGCGCTTTATAAATACTGTATAATAATAATAATAATAAATGTTTAGTGGACATAGAGACCTACAGCATTCTAATGCGAAAACCACCACTAATGGCCAAAAATAGGGTATTGGCTAAAATTATTTTCTAGACTTTCACTGCAGATGATTGTTTTCAAGAGGTTTATCGTTACATGAAAACTTACATCTCAGGAAAAACATACTGAAAAAGATATTTGCGAATGATCAGTGTGCAAGCAAAAGTAAATAGATTACTCCAAAATCAGAAAATAATGGGAAATGTGTTGTTTGTTCTCAAAGTAGTAATCATTGAAATCTTCCAAAAAATATTCCACTTACGGCCAGCCTAAAGAAAAGAGCACAAGGCTTCACACAGCTTGAGAACAGCCGCCAAACATGCATTAGCTTACCGTGTTTCAGTGTTTACAGTGAGCAGATTTCAAGCCCACAAAAGCATCTTTAGTTTTGTGGCACAAAAAATAGTTCTAAAAAAGATCAAACTCTAAATGGATGGCCATTTGTGTCTTTATAACACTTTAGCTGTTTGACAAATGAAAAGCTGAAATGTGCAGCAGTGCTTCTGTGCTCAAAAGCAATACATGTAAAAGGACACTTAGCTCAGCTGATCCAGAGAAAGACTTATTTTTAGAAACAAACTGCTGTCTTGAATGGTCCTGGAATTTGTTGGGCATGGTGTAAGAAAATAAACTCAAGTGATGATCCTTGGCATATTTAGGCTTTAGTGTGACATTTTTATTAATGGAAAAATAAAAGTATCCATGGGGTGCTCCACTTAGAATAAGCTATAATCTGTATACATACCGGTGGAACGGAGAGTGAGAATGTGTCGCCTTCTTTCTGTACAGGGGACCTCATTTGAAGATTGGGGTTATCGTTACCAGCAATAAAAGTTTCTGACTGCAAAAAAAAATATAAAAAAGTTAATGAGAAACTGAGACTGCTTTAAAACATAAAAAACATACAAGCTCAAAAAATTTAAAAAATGCAATTTTTGGGGTAAAATGTGTATCTACATTTTTTTCAGAAGGCTGCAGAGCATTGCCCCTGTGATCAACAGACCGTGGGTGCAATGTCAGGCTCCTGCAGACTCTCAGTATAGCTGTCTTCCTGTAGCTCCCAGGCAGAATGTTATTGAAGTCTAGGAAGAATCAATGAACTAGTAGATGGGACTTCATCCATGAAAGAAGTGGCTTTGTGGGCAAAGTCACAATGGAGACCGGGGGGGGGGGGGTGTACTTTAGTAACATGTTACACCCTGAACGTGGGGGTGGCATGTAACATGTTATTAAAAGTGAACCTATCCTTTAAATATACAAAAGGCATGATTGGTGTTGGTGGATATTTATGTACCATATACCGACATTAGACCAATTACTCTTTGTGGGATACAATTCTGTATTGTATGACCAGTGAAAGATCTGTGCCTGGGTTGCGAAAACAACTTTTCCAGATTTCAGTCAAAAGAATTCAAGTTTAAAGAGCTAACCTTGATCCCCCTGAATCAGCATTTTAGATCTAATGTGTGCTGCATGTTCAGATAAGCTTAAAGTGGAAGTAAACCCACTTTTGTATCTTTTACCTTCAGGTAGGCTTACAATAAAGCTTACCCGTAGGTAAAAAGAATATCTACTAAACGTGCATCGATTAGGAGATATTCACTCTTTTTGACAGCTGGCACATGAGCTCTGAAGGAATGTCATGCCAGTGTCCTGAGACTACTGGACGAGTGACATCATTGCGGCTCAGCCAGCCATATGGCCAGAGCTTGTGAACCCGGAAGGAAAACTGGGTGACGATGGAAACCTCTGCAGCGAGGACAGTGCATCACTTGAAAGCTTCGTTTTAAGGTAAGTTCTGCATAATGTGCTAGCATGCGATGCATATTAGCACACTACGAGGTTACCTTGCAGGGGGTTTTTTTTCCCCCTCAAGCTGCGGTTTACTACCGGTTTAAAATCACAAAAACAACACACACACACGAATGTGAAAGGAAATCATGAATTTTAGATACAAAAGATTTAATTGCCACACAATTACCTGCAAAAGGTCAAGATTCATTCCACTAAAAGTAATGGTAGTTCGCCTATTCATTGGGATAAATTGTGGTTTTGGATCATAGAACTGTGGACAGTTACTTTCCTAAAAAAAACAAAAAAACAAAAAACAAAAACACAAATTACAACCAGGCTTGAGACAAAATCAAGAGAAAACGATTGTTTACAGATAAATATACACAAGTCACTGTTGAGGAGATTCTTTCACTTCTTGTCCAATGATCCACAGCACAGGACGCGAGAGGAAGAAGCAACATAGACAGAAGTAAAAATGCTGTTTTATGGTAAGTACAGCTAGAACCTCTGTTGGCTTTTTATTGTTGTCTGTTTCGCTGTTGCAGATTTTCCCTCATTCCTTCAGAACAAAGTGAGGGGAAAGCTCTCTAACAGAGCACTTAATAGCAGCAAAACCAGACAAGTGTTTTAACCTCCCCATTCTATCCAAAACAAAAAATGTTTTGATTATACACTTTTATGGATATAAATTTTAAACTCATTTAAGGTGGGCATCAGTTTGGTCTTGGGGAAACACACAATACAATTCACTTTACTGTAACGTGCAAAGCACATTTGTATGAAAACCCACACCTTGTAAAGCAACCCATTCAGTTTAAAATATAAATTGAAGACAAAACAATTGAGTATATATATATATATATATATATATATATATATATATATATATATATATATATACATATATACATACACACACACGGTATATATGCACAAAAACAGGTGTATAAAATCAAGCATGTAGGCATGCAGACTGCTTCTACAAACATTTGTGAGAGAATGGATCGCTCTCAGGAGCTCAGTGAATTCAAGTGTGGTACCATGATAGATTGCCAACTGTGTAATAAGTCCATCCGTGAAAATTCCTTGCTACTAAATATTCCACGGTCAACTGTTAGTGGCGTTATAACAAAGTGACAGCAACAGGGAACAACAGCAACTCAGCCATGAAGTGGTAGGCCGCATAAAATTACATAGCGGGGTCAGCGTATACTGAAGAGCACAGTGTACAGAAGTTGCCAACTGTCAATAGCTAAAGACCTCCAAACTTCGTGTGGCCTTCAGATTAGCACAACAGTGTGTAGAGAGCTTCATGTAATGGGTTTCCATGGCCGAGCAGCTGCATCCAAGCTTAACATCACCAAGTGCAATGCAAAGCATCGGATGCAGTGGTGTAAAGCACGCTGCCACTGGACTCTAGAGCAGTGGAGACGTGTTCTCTGGAGTGACCAATCATGCTTCCCTGTCTGGCAATCCGAAGGACGTTTCTGCGTTTGGCGGCTGCCAGGAGAACGGTACTTTCCTGATTGCATTGTGCCAAGTGTAAAGTTTGGTGGAGGGGGCATTATGGTGTAGGGTTGTTTTTCAGGGGTTGGGCTTGGCCAAAACATACCAAGACATTTAGGATAATTTCATGCTCCCAACATTGTGGGAACAGTTTGGGGCTGGCTCTTTCCTGTTCCAACATGACTGCGCACCAGTGTATAAAGCAATGTCCATAAAGACATGGATGAGTGCGTTTGGGATGGAGGGACTTGACTGACCTGCACAGAGTCCTGACCACAACCTGATAGAACACCTTTGGAATGAATTACAGCGGAGACTGCGAGCCAGGCCTTTTTGTCCGACATCAGCACCTGACCTCACAAATGTGCTTCTGCAAGAATGATCAAACATTCCCATAGACACACTACTAAACCTTGTAGATAGCATTCCCCAAAGACTTGAAGCTGTTATAGCTGCAAAGGGTGAGCCAATATTGAACCCTACGGACGAAGACTGAGATGCCAATAAAGTTCCTGTGTGTAAAGGCACACGTCCCAATACTTTTGGCAATATAGTGTATCAGAAATATGAAATGTTGGATTTACGTATTCTTTAGGTAAGCTGGTGTGAAAATATTCCATTCATTCTGAATGGCTGTGCAATGCACCTTCTGACAAACATATATTGCGGCGTGTTGTGTAATAAGACACTTTATTCATTTGTCAGTGTGCATGTTCTTGCATGAGGCTGATAATATTGTAAGACAAAAACACACCTATTTCTAAACAGCTATACTAAATAAAATAATGTACATTTGAAGGAAAAGAAATGTATTATGTACTGAAAAAAAAAAAAAACTTCCAAAAATAGGAACTATGCAAAAAAAATAAAATAAAATCCAACTGTTCAGGTCTCACCTGCTCACTCACATCCCTATGTTCAAGCAGCCTGTGCTAGTTCAATTTCAGCACTCAGAAAAATCAATTACGGCTACTTAACGATCGAAGCTGCACAGCAAATTGCCATTTAGCTTAAGCAAACTAGATCAACAACATAATCAGATTTATTAAATATTTACTGCCTTTATTAACTACACACAGGATACAGCCAAGAGTGCTATGTAAAAATGATGATGTCTAATAAATTTAAACAATGGCTATACTATAATATAAAACATCAATGTTCATATGAAAAGCAATACATCACACAAGTGTCAATTTAGAACCTGATTGGAAAGCAATGTGAAAATTCAGAAACTTTTAGAGAACAATAAAACTCTTTGGCAGAAATAAGGAAGATACCAGCCAGCAGGTGGTACAGCAAAAGCTGTAAATTACACATGTTCCCTCTCCTGCAGCAGATGCCCCATCCACTGCATCTAGTGATAGCTAGCGTATGATCTTCTCCACCCGCTAGTTTTCACTATTTTTTTTTTTTTTTAAACACAGCCGTCTAGGGCTCTGCTCACCCAGCCGCGCTATTCAGAGTTCTGTGAATAGGAAACTACGTGTACCAACATCCGTTGCGGCTGTCAGCTTATAGTTCATATTGAACTACCAAGGCGCTGTTGAGTGTTGTAGTAGTTCATTGTCTCTTCCTGTCAGTGTGCATCTGTCTGCCCATACGAGGTATGAGCAGACAGATATGCTGACAAGCCTGCTCCTGCCCTGCATGGTACCGGCGATCTGCCGATTGCGGGTGCAATGCTTTACAGGCTTCAAGGCAAAAAAATAAATAAATAAATGCACTTTTTTTTTTATCTCCGCATGAAGATGTGCCTTTTTTTTTTAATTTAAATATGATTATCTTATCCTTTAAGTAAGGTATTCTGCAGTGATTTACTTATATCAGGGGTGTCAAACTCAATTTCATCAAGGTCAGCATCAGCATCATGGTTGCCCTCAAACTCTTTATCATAACAAATAATTGCCACTGCATTCAATTATTACTGGGTGTGGTGGGAAGGGCAGGTGCAGACTAGCACAGACCCCACTCACACTCCTGTAGCAGATGATACAAGTATGAAAAGTAGGGTCGCAAACCACAGGTATCATTCACAGGAAACGTTAATGGAGATCGTTTAAATAGAACATGGTTCTGTCATGGTGTTCTAGGTGAGCAGTCTCCAATAAAATTTCTGGTGGATGATACAGGTTGTGTGTGTCCCTAATTTTCAGACTTGATTCATCAGGTACAGGAGTGGGAGTGGGATCCTTGCTAGTCTGCGCCTGCCCTTCACAGCTTAAGTCTTAAATTAGAACTATAGGCAACACTTTTTTCCCCCCCCATTTTTGAGTGCAGGGGAGGGTTATAATCTCGGTCAGATTTTTTTTCCCCCGCCATCTGTATCCCATTGCATCTGTGTCCCATTGTACCATAGCCAAACAGGAAGTGAGAGGAAATCCCTGCAAATTAAGGAACCCCCAGGTCACCAGAACTAGCGTACCCATTGGAAGATTTCTCTGCTAATACTTTTTTGGGGACAACCCAAAAGTTGGTATTTTCTTTTACTTTCAATGATAATGGTAAACAGGAAAAATAGACAGGGGGGACTCAAACCGCAATATAACCCGACAGGTCTTTTAATGCCTCTCCATTCTATCCAAAACCTTAAAAAAAAAAAAAAAAAAGGTTTTGCCTGTATTCATACATTTAAGTTATTACCAAACCCAGTAATAACTGAATGCAGAGGCACCCACTTATCTCGTGTTGCTGCTGGGAAGAAGCGGGGGACGAAGCTGCAGAAGAGGTGCGAGGGCCACAAGAAATGGCCTGAAAGGGCCTTGAGTTTGACACATGTGACTTATATTCTGTGAACAGCCTATCTAAATTGATTTCCTACTATTCAGATATAGTCACAATAAACACAGCTGAATAACAGAAGGAAAAATATACATCTCCATGTCTGCCATTTATACCCATAATACCAGCAAAAGACCCAATAATGATGTAAATCATAAAAAGCTTCCCATTAAAATGCATACTACAGTAATGGCCAAACAAACTGAGGTTTTCTGCAGAAAACATATTGATGTTAAACTTCCATATTTTTATGAAACAGAAGAAACCTGCCAAGCAAATGACCCCCTATACTTCCAAAATAAACCAGTTTTGCAACCAGTTGTCTCTACAGCTTATATATTAAACTAATTAAGTATACATAAAAGCAAAACATGTTTTTTTTTTTTAATTCTGGATAGAGTAAAAAAGGAAGGATTAGAACACCTGTCAGGTTTCCATTGCTATCTGTGTTCCTGTTTGGTAGATTCACCCTCTCTAATTTGTCCTGGTGACCATTATCACTGAGAGTGAAGAGAAAGAAAGTCCAAAATTTTGGGTTATCACCAGAATGACAATAGAAGGGTAATCTTCCAATATGGAAACTAGTTCTGATGACTTATTTATAAAATTCTATCATTTTGGAGAGATTTCCTCTCACTACCTGTTTGCCTATGGAACACAGATAACCCTCCTTTATGTTATCCAAAATTAAATAGAAATGCCTTTTGCTCTACTTTAAACTTCAGCTTTCTGATGAGTCCAACAATATTCCTTGTCTGCCTTTAATCTGAAAAAACTCTTAGCCTTGATGCTTCAGAAGTAGATACAGGGCTGCATGGGGCAGAAAGGAAGTGAAAGAGGGGTGGGTGGGGAGTGATTACAGAGCAGCATTGGGGGAGAAGAGGTATGAGTGTATGGCTGCAAGGGAGAATAAAATGTAGGTATATAGGGTTACACTGTGGGGAAATTTGTAAACAGAGCAGTATGAGGAGGAAGGACAAATATAGGGCTACTTGCTTGAATGAGCTCTATCCAAAGCTGGCCTAAATGATCTGCCTGCATGATAAAACAACTATTTTTTTTTTAATGTCATAATGCTGGCTAAGGCAGGTGTGATGATGTTGAAAGCATGGATATTGGAATGTATCCCTTCAATGAAACCACACAAAGAATCACTACATCCTTATACTACATACCCCTGTAAACCTCACTATCGGTTGAAACTTTTATGGTATACTCCAGATTGCAGGGAATGATTTGCTGCTACTTTGGGGCATTTAGGATGCTGTGTAAAATCTACATGAAATACCGAATGCAAGGATTTGTAAATCTCATAAACCCATTTTTTATTCACATTAGAAAATAGAAAACATATCAAATGTTTAAACAGAAAATATAACATTTTAAGAAAAAAAAGGTAATTTTGAAATGGATGACAGCAGCACATCTCAAAAAAGTTGGGACAGGGCAACAAAAAGCTGGCAAGGAGCTGGAAGAACATGTTGCAACTAAGTAGGTTAATTGGCAAGTCAGTAACATGTTTGGATATAAAAAGAGCATCTTAAAGAGTCAGTGTCTCAGAAGTAAAAATGGGCAGAGGTTCAGCTGTGTCTAATAATTGTCAAACAATTTTAGAATAAAGTTCCTCATCATAGTTACAAAGACTTTAAATATGCCATCATCTACAGTACATAATATCAAAAGCCCTTGAGAATCTGGAGAAATATCTGTGTGGAAGTGACAAGGCTGAAACACAACATTAGATGCCCGTGATCGTACAGCGCTGATTTATAAACAGGCATGATTTTATCATGCATCACTTCATGGACTCAGGAATACTACCCAAAATCACTGTGAACACAGTTCACTGTGTCATACAAAAATACAAGTTAAAGTTCGACCAAGCAAAAAGAAGCCATATCTGAACATGATCCAGAAACACTGCAGTCTTCTCTTGGCCAAAGCTTATTTAAAATGGTCTGTTGCAAAAATGAAAAACTATTCTTTGGTCAGATGAGTCAAGATGTGACATTCTTTTTGGCAACCATGGGCGCCACATCCTCCGGACTAAAGAGGAGAGGGACTTTCTGGCTTCTTATCAGCATCAATTCAAAAGCCTGCATTCTCTGATGGTGTGGGGGTACATTAGTGCATATAGAATGGGCAGCTTGCACATCTGGAAAGCACCATCAACGCTGAAAGATATATCCAGGTTTTAGAGCAGCATATGCTCTCATCCAGACGTTCTTTTTAGGGAAGGCCTTGCACATTTCATCAAGACCACATACTGCATCTATGACAACAGCATGGCTTTGTAGTAGAAGAGTCCAGGTGCTTAACTGGTCTAACTGCAGTCCAGACCATTCATTACTTTAAATTATTTGTTGCATCTCGAAACAAAAAAAATTGAGAAAGATGACCCAGGGCTGTTCAGCAGCTAGAATCCTATACCAACAAAGAATGGGACAACACTCCTTTCACAAAACTCCAACAACTGCTCTCATCAGTTCCAAATGTTTACAGAGTATTGTTAAAAGAACAGACTATGCTACAATGAAAAACACAGCCCTGCCCTAACTTTTTGAGACATCTTGCTGCCATTAGTTTCAAAATTACCTTATTTATTTCTTAAAATTAGATGTTAGATTAGATTTGAAATCATTGCATTCTGTTCCTATGTAGATTTTACACAGTGTCTCAATTTTTTTGGAATTGGGGTTGTAGGCCAAAAACCAAATAAAATGGATACCACTCAAATGCCCCAATCAGTTATCTCTGCTAACTGGCCACAATGTTTGCAGATGAACACTGGCTTGTGAGAAACATTTAGAAGACTAAAAGAAAATGGCACCTGTCTGCATAAGGTCTTGGTATATAGAGAGCACCTCTGAGTAAAAAATATCTTCACCTTAGTCTCTTGCCCATGGGAGAACCCACTCTAACATGTTTTGCCCAAGTATGGGCTTATTCTATGATTAAGCCCCTACTGAGCAAAAGGAGTTAGGAGGGGATTATCCCATGGGTAGGAGACCAAGCTGAAGCCATTATTTTACTAAAAGGAGCTCACTATATGCCAAGACAGTATGTGGATGGGTGCCATTTTGTGGTACTTTGGGGCATTGTTAAGTTACTGATTAGTATGTTAATGACAAATTTGCCAGCAATTCAGTGCATGTGCTTTAGGCCCCACATGTGACATTTTCCGAAAGCCTCACATTCTATTGACTCACTAATCATTTAAAAACTTACCATGCTGATGGTGTCTGACTTATAACCTAGAAAGTCAACGCATTTATGCAAGTCTACATCCCAATGACATTTCCACTCTGCATTCACACAAGAGATGCACCTGAAAAATCAAGAAATACGCCATGTAAATCATATTCTAGGCAGAAAGCAATCTGATTTTGGCTACATAAATCAAAATGACTCACGGCACATTTTCAGAGATGTAAGCGGATTCTTCACAGTTATAGAACTGATAGGAATAATTAGCAAAGAACACACTATTCTTTTCTGTTGTAAAGTGAAGGGTAATAGCAACATCCACATAATCTGTAATAAAACAAATATGTCATTTAAAAACAAAATTAAGCCAAGTTGTTTAAATGTTTATTTTTAAACTCAGTGAAATTCTTGAGCAAACAAAAAATAAGAGTTTCAAATCTTCAGTTAACATTACCTTTTCCACGTTCTGTAGATGGAACGGTTTTTAGGCCTGGACACGAAATGCCTCCATCCTCATTCAACACAGCTGCCTTGACGCTTCCTCCAAAATTACATATTAGCTTGTCATCATAATGGAGTTTTATGGGTGGCACCACAGTTAACTTAACCTGGATGGACACAGTAAATTAGTACTTCCTCTGCTGATGAACACCAAAACTTTTACCCACTTTTTTTGACCAATAGAACGTCAAACCTTTTAGAAGGCATCTCTTATGTTTCGATTCAGTGTCCCCACCGCTATTACCAGCTGTCAAAATGACATCCAGGAGTTGCTTTATGTTACACAGCAGAGGCAACTGGGAAAAATACAGTTGCTCTATGTAAAATGAAACTTGCAGACAGTCTTTAAGTGTCTTTGGGTAAATACAAGGTAACAATGTATTGTTTCAATGTATTTACTATTTCATACATTGGACATTTCAAAAAATTGGACATTTCAGCAACATGCGTTGGAATCAATGGGGGAGTAAAATATTAGGTGGCTTCAAAGCCACCTAAGTTGGATTCCAGGAAGTAAATACAACATGAATCAACTGCCCTTACTTAAGATGGCCATGGCCAGAAATGCAGGGGGTGTTTTTCAAAGTGATTTCTCAGTAGAATAAAGTATGGAGACATGGATGGATGTAGGAGTTTGCTTTGAATATTAAATAGCGCTTTTGATTTGTGGTGCACAGATGCAGTGTAGTTCTGTATTAAATACACCAAGCATTAACCAAAACAATTAACAGTAATTTTAAAATTTGGTTACATACTTATTAAAGGACTTATATATGTGTCACCCTGTATGTAAATTTTAACTATAGCCCAAACTTTTTTTGAGTTCTGAATAGTAGGAAGCACTTAGAAGCCCTGTTGTGTTTTTCTTGCTGTCTGTGTCCTCACTAGGGAGATTAAATCTCTAATTACTGGAGAAAAAAAAAATTAAAAAAACTAACAGATTCTAACCATTCTATTTGTTTCAGAACTAGGATTTAAAAGGGAAAAAATGTTTTTGCATTCAGTAAACTGATGTTTCATAGTCATTGAATTTTCAACATGCTCAGTTTAACATTTGAAAAAAACAAAAAACAAAAACACTATTTACACTTCATTAATTACAAACCAGTGGCATTTATTTCAGGATATTTTGGGAAAGACATAACATAGCAAAGGTAAAGAGATAAAAGGTAAGCAGCTGTTAGTATTAACTATATAAATAGCAAAATAAACCCAATTATCAAAACAGAAATATTTGCTTTTCATATCACATCATGGAGAATTTGGGTTGATTTTTTTTCCAAGCCTATTTTCACTGTTAAAGAAACAAGGGAATCTAATAATGAACACTATTGTGCAATGGATGCTTATCGCAAAGATCGTTTATAAAATATCAACAAAGATAGCAGAAATGTTCTGTCTAAAACAAGAAACTAAAACTTTACTTTTGCTTTGTCAATGCTAAAGTACCGTGCATTTTTAGAAGCAGGACTATAGAAAGAAACTTAGGTGCCTATTATATGTCAAGAGTTGGGAAATCATGACAACATACTTACATCACCAAGATCATTAACACTCATATTACTTGGGCTGGCACTTTCAATTTTCATACAAACACCTCCAGGACTCCAAAGCCAGTGGTTTGGATCATTAGCTCGTGCACATCGTTTCTTCCTTAAGCATCTGAAAATAGTTGTACAGCATTAAACAAAGAATGATATCTAATGGTAACTATTTTAATAACAGCCACTACAACAATAATAATGATGATGATGCAAGATATCACTAAACTTGTTTAAATAATGTTATTTGTGACTTCTAATTTGGGTGAAAAATAATCATTACTGTACAGTGTGGTCACAAGCATTTGCATGTCCCAACAAGTAGTTTGTTTTAATTAACATCAAATTAAACAGGTAAGGACCACTGCAACAAGATCCCCTCTTCTTTCCTGCAAATTACATTAGTCTACATTGAAGTTACGGAAATTAATCTCATTTAAGAATTTAAAACAGTGTTACATACTTTCCTTCTACGACACACCAGCCACAATAAGGATCCTTGGCCTGAATACATTCATTGCAGTCTAAATATCGTTCACATTCCTGAACAGGAACACGATGCACCTATGTACAAAAAAATAAATACTAAATTAATCTTGTCTATAAATTTCAAAGACACATCTGCTAAGATTTTCACTATGTTTGTGGTACTGAAGCTTAGTGCCAAAGGTTTGAAATATCAGACACAATTCTGTTATGTCCCAGTTATAGGGGATGTCACCTCACGTAATGCCATTGGGAGAAGAAATCGTGGAAATCTCCAATTCACTCAGACCATACACCTCAACCCCCCCCCCCCCTTTACACAAGGAGGGAGTTAAAATTCCTATAATGAGGATTAAAAACAGTAAAAAATAAAATATATCTTTATCCAAAATAAAACAAAATGTAAAACAATATGGAGTGTATATTTACTAAAATCTCCTTCTAAAAGAAAAGTTGCAGTGGTAGCACCCTCCATAGCACCTCTGTCTATAGTTAAAAAAAAAAAAAAAAATAAGATAGAAAAAAGAAAAAAAGAACTAGGAATTTTATGGATTCAAGCATACTGCTTGCAAGTGCTGCCAATGCCTTCATCTGTTGGCATAGTGATCTCCTGTCTGACAGATAAATGAT
This sequence comes from Staurois parvus, assembly GCF_062004578.1. Classification (NCBI taxonomy): domain Eukaryota; kingdom Metazoa; phylum Chordata; class Amphibia; order Anura; family Ranidae; genus Staurois; species Staurois parvus. The sequence goes on along the minus strand of NW_028317815.1, from coordinate 3,177,066 downwards.
CATGGTGGATATCGTTGCTCACTATGACATTTTGAGGGGTTATCGCTTGTACCACAATGTCTTCAGTGTACCCCCAGGCCCTATTTTGTCTACACTAAAGCAAAGCCGGGAGGGGGGGGAGGGGGTTGGGTGGAAGTGGCCTGATGCAAGCCATAGCTCATGGAGCATAACCTACTTTATTGACCCTGCCTACAATGCACAGTATGTGTCCTAAAAAAAAAAACCACACCACATTTTTCTTATTAGTTCTTTCAATGTGTCACTTCTAAGTCTTTTCAAATGTTGGCAACTATAGTTTATTTTTATGCCCATTAATGCCAAGTATAGAACAGGTTTTAGCACTGTAGGGGCACTGTTACAAACTTCTGACCACTGCACTCTGCAAGCTTTAATGTGCCTAAAGTGCTAAAGAGGCGACAGTCTGTGTTCTTATCTCACTCAATGGTCTCTATATATCATTGTAGATTTCATTTTCTGACTTCCTCATTTTATGTCTGCTTTTATCATAACAAGTGATTTGGGTGTGGGCAATTCACTCTCCATCTTATTCTACAAGCACCAACACAATACCCTCCTTGAGCCACTGCTGGCCAGTTGTCTGGCTCTCATGCTGATCCAATGGCTTTAAGAATTTTTCATTTGTAGACATGAATCCATAAATGTATGCAGGTCAGGTGTTATGACTTGCCTGGGACATGGAGTTACTGTCCCAGAACAAGCATAGAAATGACAAAGCAATGAAGCCAGAGAGGGGCAGACAATTAAGGCCATATTTATAACCGTGAGTGGATAACGATCTCTAGAGAACATTGCAGTAAATACTCCTTACACGAATGGTGCAGAGCCTGTGGTGTTGTTTGGACAGTTCTCTGCAGAGCGCTGCAAGGAACACTCTGGGATAGGAAGAGTGTCCTGTCACATGAGCTGTTGAAGTTGTGTGACAAGTTTACTTTTCCTCCTATCACCTTTTCCTATTCACTAGTGTGAATGGGTCTTTGTTTAAGTCCTATCACAATGAAACTGAAAGAACATTTGCAAAGCACAATGCTTTGCTTTATAAATGTGGTAAAGGATTTTTCTTTAAAAGCAGTAGTATAATCAATATTGGACCATACTTTTGCTTTATGAATTGGCCCCTTAGCGTCTATAGTAAGGCCAGCAATGGCAGCTCCTACTAAGCATATGGTTCTTTTAAATAAAAAACATTTGGGCTACAATTTCACTTTACCTCAATGAATCAAAATAAGGACATTCAGTTGACCACTTACCTTTCTTCTGGTCATTACATAAAGATATTCCTTGTCAGCATCAAAAACCATTCCATTCTTCACACTACTTGTGGTAGGAAAGGGCACTGTCCTGTACTCATTTGCAGTTTTACCTAGATAAGCCTACAAAAAGAACAAAACAAAAACTTGGGTCAATAACTCAAAAAGTCTATTAGTGAACATAAAATGAGCAATGATTGCCTCTGCAATAAAATCTCAATCTTCTTCAATTTAGGGTATCCAGAACCATGAAAGAGATCTCTAACAGGGAGAACTCACTGTTTTGATCATGAAACTCTATATCCACTAAAAAGTTAGTTTTGGATAGAGTGGAGATGGTTTAGACTGTCTACTGTTTTTTTACAGCTACACAGGGCTTTATTAGAAAAATTTGCCCTCATTCCTGTCCTGCTGAAAAAGTAGTAACAGACAGGACATGAGAGGAACTTTCAATAGTAATTTCTTATCTGATGAAACACTGGAAGAATTCACAAAAACTGGAGCAGACAGAATTTGGAACATTTGTGCATGACAACCAACCAGCTTCTAGTCTCAGCTTTTTCAATTAAGCTTTGAAAATGAAAGATGGACACTGATTGGTTGCCATGCATAGCTACAGATTCTAGTTGCTGCAGTTTTGATCAATTTGATAAATTCCACTAACTATCAGCAGAACAGGAAGTGGAAATAGATCTCTAACAGATCCTAGGATAGTATAAAAAACATGAAAGGCATTCCTAATCCTCCTTGTTCTATCCAAAAACTAGAAAGAAGATTTTGGCTTGACATACACTTTAAGGTAGCTTGACAACAACAGATATACAGCCATGGTTAATAGTGGTAGTAAAACAGTGCAAAGAGTATAACAATCAGAAATCCCAGTGTCTTGTCATATACACTGTTGTGGTTAAGGTTCCTGTAAAAGAATTTGTCACTGATTGGCCTGATATTACAGTGTTTCCAGCTCAAATGTGGCTATGAGTTGCATACTGCACACTCTTTCAACCGTATTCTATGTTTAGAACTTGGCACATAGGAGCATTGTGCAGTGTGTGGGATGAAAGGAATATCTGCATAATTATTGTTTTCACTTTCTCCCTCAGGGACCTCCAAGAAAGATAATTTAAGATAAATAACTTCTTGCATCCTAGTCACAGTCCTTGGAGTATTTATCTCATAGCTTGTAAAATTAATGGATCCATACATACTATATGATAACTGTAAAGAACAACTGAAGCAATGCATCAGCACTGAGACTGCTGGAAAACCCTACACATGCTCAATACATGTGAATATGCAATGTAATTGAGGTGAACACTGGAAATCAAACAAAAAAAAAATGTGTTGCACTAGACTAAAATAAAAAAAAATAAAAATCACAGTGCAATAAATTCTAATATAATCCATACACAATATCACATGTAGGAGACAGCAAGGGCTTGTTCACACCATGGTGCAGATACGTCAGTTTTTCTGCACGCGTTCTGCAAGGACAAAGAAAACAGATGCTCTCTACATGCCCTATTCACACCACACAAGGAGCATTTTGAGATTTAACATTACTCGCTTTACCCCCACCCTATAGCAGAAATACTGCTACAGGGCGGCAGGGGTGCGTAAAATCACGTATATACATGTGATTTTGCATTTCCGGGTAGGAGGTGCGCGAGCCCTACCCACACAGCCATTGGCAGCCTCACCTGTTGATTACCGGGTCCCGGCCAGCGATTCTCCGACACCCGGTGATTGCCATGCACAGCAGAGCCATACAAAGCAGTGTGCTTACAGTGAAACAGCCCACAGTTAACCCTTTGCTCGCCCCAGATGTTAACCCCTTCCTACCCAGTGCCATTAGTACAGTATCAGTGCTTTTTGCTAGCACTGATCAATGTATTGATGTCACTGAGGATGTCAGCAACAGTTAGTCAGCTTCCCCCAACCCCCCCCCCCAGTGTCAGAATGCTCGCAGGCCTGCTATAAGTCGCTGATCGCCATTACTAGTATAGTGGGGCAAAAAAGTATTTAGTCAGCCACCAAATGTGCAAGTTCCCCCACTTAAAAAGATGAGAGAGGCCTGTAATTGGCATCTTAGGTAGACTTCAACTATGAGAGACAAAATGAGAAAAAAAATCCAGATAATCACATTAGCGGATTTGGAAAGAATTTATTTGCAAATTATGGTGGAAAATAAGTATTTGGTCAATATCAAAAGTTCATCTCAATACTTTGACCTCTGTCATTGCCAACAAAGGATATATAACAAACGTTTCCTGTAAGTCTTCACAAGGTTGGCACACAGTTGCTGGTATGTTGGCCCATTCCTCCATGCAGATCTCCTCTAGAGCAGTGATGTTTTGGGGCTGTCGCTGGGCAACACGGACTTTCAACTCCCTCCAAAGGTTTTCTATGGGGTTGAGATCTGGAGACTGGCTAGGCCACTCCAGGACCTTGAAATGCTTCTTACGAAGCCACTCCTTCGTTGCCCGGGCGGTATGTTTGGGATCACTGTCATGTTGGAAGACCCAGCCATGTTTCATCTTCAATGCCCTTGCTGATGGAAGGAGGTTTGCACTCAAAATCTCACGATACATGGCCCCATTCATTCTGTAATGTACATGGATCAGTCGTCCTGGTCCCATTGCGGAGAAACAGCCCCAAAGCATGATGTTGCCACCCTCATGCTTCACAGTAGGTATGGTGTTCTTTGGATGCAACTCAGCATTCTCTCTCCTCCAAACACGACGAGTTGTGTTTCTACCAAACAGTTCTATTTTGGTTTCATCTGACCATATGACATTCTCCCAATCCTCTTCTGGATCATCCAAATGCTCTCTAGCAAACTTCAGACGGGCCCAGACATGTACTGGCTTAAGCAGGGGGACACGTCTGGCACTGCAGGATCTGAGTCCCTGGAGGCGTAGTGTGTTACTGATGGTAGCCTTTGTTACGTTGGTCCCAGCTCTCTGCAGGTCATTCACTAGGTCCCCCCGTGTGGTCCTGGGATTTGTGCTCACCGTTCTTGTGATCATTTTGACCCCACGGGGTGAGATCTTGCGTGGAGCCCCAGATCGAGGGAGATTATCAGTGGTCTTGTATGTCTTCCAATTTCTAATTATTGCTCCCACAGTTGATTTGTTCACACCAAGCTGCTTGCCTATTGCAGTCTTCCCAGCCTGGTGCAGGTCTACAATTTTGTTTCTGGTGTCCGACAGCTCTTTGGTCTTCACCATAGTGGAGTTTGGAGTGCGACTGTCTGAGGTTGTGGACAGGTGTCTTTTATACTGATAACAAGTTCAAACAAGTGCCATTGATACAGGTAATGAGTGCAGGACAGAGGAGCCTCTTAAAGAAGAAGGTACAGGTCTGTGAGAGCCAGAAATCTTGCTTGTTTGTAGGTGACCAAATACTTATTTTCCACCATAATTTGCAAATAAATTCTTTCCAAATCAGCCAATGTGATTGTCTGGATTTTTTTTCTCATTTTGTCTCTCATAGTTGAGGTCTACCTATGATGCCAATTACAGGCCTCTCTCATCTTTTTAAGTGGGAGAACTTGCACAATTGGTGGCTGACTAAATACTTTTTTGCACCACTGTATATTTAAGAAAAAAAAAATTACAGTATCTATATCATTTGTAAACGTTATAATTTTCACGTGAACCAATTAAATTTACACGTATTGGGATTTTTTTTTTTCAGCAAAGACAGGAAGCAAAATACATTTTGGCCTACATTTATGACGAAATTTGATTTTTTTTAAAAATTTCTACTGGACAGGTTTAATAGAAAAAAAATAAAAAATATTATTTTTTTCTCAAAACTGGCAGCCTTTTTTTTTTATAGTGCAAAAAATAAAAAAACAAAGAGGCGATCAAATATCACATACCACCAAAAATAAAGACCTATTTGTGTGTGTGGGGGGGCAGGACATAAATTTAATTTGGGTGCAGCGTTGCCGCACAAGTGTCAGTTAAAGTAACGCAGTGCAGTATCGCAAAAAATGGCCTGATAAGGAAGGGGGGTAAATCTTCTGGAGGGCAAGTGGTTAAAAAAGTCAAGTAAGCTTGCTCTGGGGGCACTCGGCTGATGATTGGCTGCAAGTTGCTGATCGAACAAGGTTTTCCAGCAGTCAAGTTCAATGGAATTGGATCTGCCAATCAAGGATTTCACACAGATCAAAGTTTGGCTGGTCCTTGCTAAACCAAACAAATCTTGATCTGTGTTTTTTGCCATCTGTGTCCCAATGTGGAGATTTTGCTCTACTTTCTGCGCTATAGCCAAAACAGGAACTGGGAAGAAACACCTCCAAAGTGAGGGAATCTAGGTGGTCACCAGGGTTACCGAAACTGGCGCCGCCATTAAAAGATTTCTGTTTTTTCTTTTACTTTCAGTAATAAAACAAGACAAATAGAGAGGGCAAATCTCCCTAACAGGGACACAGACAACAATAAAAACTGACGGGTGTTCTAATCCATTTTCACTCTATTCTAAACTCAAAAAAGCTTGGCAACACAGTGAGTACGTGGTTGGCACTTCCATCTAGCAAGCACTAGGGGTGTTGGTACGAATCCCAACCACAGCACTACCTATCTGGAGTTTGCTTGTTCTCCCTGTGCCAGTGTGGGTTTCCTCCCACATCCCAAAGAGATAGTGGTAGGCTAATTAGCTCCTATCTGAATTGGCTCTAGTATGTGCATGATGAATGCGAGTTAGGGACTTTAGATTGTAAACTTTTTGAGGACAAGGACTGATGTGAATATATAAACCTATATGTAAAGCACTGCCTAAATTCACAGCGCTATACAAGTACCTGTAATAAATAAACGTTTGTAATAGTTACCAAGGAGGAGTTTCAACAAAAATATAAAATATACCATTTGCTGTCCAATGATATTCAGATACTACAGGTTACATAGAAAAGGTTTTTTTGAAACCAAACATCACAAAAGCTCCCTTCACACTATGTACTATGTTAACACAATGCATTACCATGCTTTAAAGTGCACTGCAGTATTCATTTTGAACAGGCTGGCAGTACATTTTAACATATCAATGTAGCCCTTTTTTATTGCAGCGCATGACAGATTTATTGTGGTACATGGCAGCGCACCTGCTTTGCCTGCTACTATAGCAGTGGGGGTGCTATCAAAAATTACTGGCATTGCAGTAAACAATGCATTTTACTAAGCATTACCACACAGCAATAGCCTAAATGGGGCCTGATACCAGCCATAGATGGCTCGAATCTGGGCCGGCTCAGCAGATACTGACTGAGATTTGAACCGTCTATGGGCAGGCTGACTGTAGCCAATTAGATTGTTGTACTACAAGGGTACAACCAGCCCGTCGGATTTTTCATGCAATTATTGCTAGCTGCTATAGCCACTAACAATAATCACTGAGTTGTCACGGCAGGGGAGCAGCTCTGTCCTGACAGCGGACAGTGGGCAATAGCTAGCTATTAGCTGACTCTGGATCACAAGAGGACTTGTGAAGAAAAATAAATGCATTCTTGTAGACTCAAAACGTGGTCAGCTTAATGGTTCCTACAGGTATTAACCATCTTGTGATTACTTGACAGTGGACAATCTCCCGATTGTGCATGTTCCAACAGATTAGCGCTGTACAATCTTGCATATTTGCATCAGTGGTGCATACTTGTTCTCATGGAAATGGGAAGGGAGATACTGTAATACCAACCTATCTTGGGGGGAAAACTCCTGGCTGACAAACAGCCTACCTGTGAACACTTGACCTGAAGGTACAAGTGAAGGCCTCCAGACCATAAATGACTAGATTATGCAAATGTTTTCAGATGTCTGTAAATATCTACAACAACATTAAACAGAAGTATCTGAAACAAAAAAAGCTTCAACTAAAATCAAGGCTCTCCATCACAGATTTTTTTTCTTTCCCACATTTGTATTAGTTGCAGTACCACTAGAGCAACAAACCGACATGGCATATAGCAAAGCACATCAAAACAAAAAAACTGGCATGTGGCAGGCAAATCTTTATTTAATACTCTGACATGGCCATTGAGGAAAATACTTTTCTTTTAAAGCAACCTGATATTTGTTTTATTTTTTAAACTGCACAATACAAATGTCAGACAAAATACGTTCTATTTCCTTTAAGCAAGCATTTTAAAACTTATTTTTACACATTAAAAATATAGGCAAAGCAAGTTCATTAGGGCAGAATCGAGTTACCTTCACCAGTTTTCCTTCAGCTGTTCCTAGAAACACAATAGTGTGTTCATTCTCAACAGACACTGCTACAGAGGTAAAGGGGTTCATCTCTCGCACAAGCACAGCTTTTTCAGTAACACCATTTCTGCTCTGTAGTGGGTAAGGCAAGTGCTCAGATCCACACGGATATTTCACAGACTCATTTGCATTTGCATTTGCGGACTACAAAAAAGACCAAAAATAGAATAAATCACTGCATGCTCTAAGACAGCTGGACTCTCCAATCAGAGCTTCTAAAACTCACAGATTACTACAACATAGTATCACATTTTCAAAACAAAGAAAACTGAGTAAATGAAAACAAACCAGGGGTGCTCAACCTGTGGCCCCCAACCTCATGCTCTGGGATAGAGGGTCAGCAAGCCCAGATCACGATCAATGGGTTGTCAACCAGCCATCCCAGAGCATTAGAGTGCATGGAGTCGGAGCCGGCCACGGAGGGAGCAGGAGCCACATAAGCTGATGTTTCCTCTGTAGGACTGGCTCCTGTCCTAGGTGGAGTGATACCAAGTGCACTTCACATGGAATCTTTCTAGCAGCTTGGACAGCAATGCCAGATTAAGCTGGAGAAGGAAAAGAAGGTCAATGTATTAAACCTCACATACACTGCACTTTTGCAATGGGCATATTACCACTTCTAAAAAAAGGCTTGTTAGGCTGCTTTTACATTGTTCCACGTATGCAGTGCAGTGAACCTGTGGCTTTCTTGCAGGTTAGCTGCACTGAGCCATAGACTTATTATATCCTGCAGGTTTGGTGTGCTTTCTTTAAGCAAATGCAGGAGTTTTTGCGCAGTTTTGGTGCACTTTAAGAAAGTCTATGGTTCTATGTCAACAGAGCATCTAATCCCTAGGAAAGCTGCAGGATGTACTGCGCTACACCCGAGGTGCAGGTAAACCACATTAGTGTGAAAGCAGCCTTTAGGGGGCTCAGGACAATAAGGGCACATTTACGTTTGTAGTTTGGGGGGCATTAAAACCCTATAGCTCATTGTGGCCCATGACCAGTTACCAAATCACTTAAGTGGCCCTCACTCTTCAAAGGGTTGAGCACCCTTTACAAACTATCCCTGGTCTGTGTGGCCTATTCACAAATTTAGGCCTTGTGGATTATCCACTTCATTCCCCTCCATGAACTATCTTTTTAAGACAGAAAAAGAGCTCATCAGGCATTCTATGCAACACTTTATGTGAAATAATTATATATGTTAATATGTAAAGTACTATCCCAGAGTCTTACATGCCATTAAAATACCAACTTGAAAATGTGAATTATAGGTGTCAATAAATGGATTTATATCCAGAGTGCATATCATGTAGCAAGCTTAAAATGTAATTTTAGTCTACAATTACTATATAAAATAGGACCAATTACACATCCATTTTCTGTAAGCTACATATCTTCAAGGTCCAGAACAAATAAGCTCACAGTGTAATTTAAATTTAACTTTAGCTGTAAATGGAAGAGCAACACAAGCAATAGAAGGTTCTGGTATAGTGTCAGTGGAAACAGAACACATAAATCAGTGATTTAATATTTTAGCTGCAGCTGCCACTCAAGTTCTTTAGCCATAAGACATGGGTCCTACAATAGATTGGGAACCTAAGATCAGAAGCATAAATAATGAGGGAACTACGCAGCTTGCTGCTTTAAAGCCCTGATGACTACAAACAGCCTGTACTTGAAATTGTATAAAGTATTATGTGTAATCATTTTAATTTTGCTGCCATCAAAGATGGAAATTCCCCTCACTTACATATGTTTTACCCTCCCCAAAATGTAGAACGGTGAATGTGAAAGATGCTTTAAAGGCTTCAAAAAAGTTGCTTTACCAAAAAGCTTTGCAAAAGCTTTTGTGTAAAAAAATTTGTCAATTTTTCTGTCTATGATGCCAGAGGAATGATTTTTTATTTTTCTTGTCATACTCATACAAGAATAAGGTTGCAGTTGTCACAAGGACCCGCAACAGAATTCAAAACACACAATCAAAACTTGACAGAGTCTCTAACTCTAATCAGTAGAGACAAGGTCTCTGTAAACAAAGCTCACACAAATACCAGGACATTTTTTTTTACTGTACCTGTTTTACGCAACCTATTTTATCTCCAAATGGCTTTGTAAATATGCTCTCGCCGTCTTGGTTTACAGATTCTAGAGAGCCTGTGTAACAATCTTCACGATTTTGTTCAAATTTCTGGTTAATTGTACTCAGTGGGAACACACATACAGCAGATTTCTCTCTATTATTGATAAAAGTGTTGAAAACTCCAAAGAGAACCTTATCCTGGACACTGGACAGGCCCATTATATCAGCTAGCTCCTGTCCTGGACTGGCAAGGAAAGCAGAAGTGCAGATATTATAAGGAATGTTGTTCTGATCTCTGCAGCCAAGATCCATCTCAACATAGGAAAAATAGTTAAAATCCGATTTACATAATCGGGTAATTAATGTCCGATTTTTATGTAAGGTTTTATCCAATCGACTGGAAATGAAATAGACACGGTGAGGATCTTCAAAGACGGTAATAAACTGCTGTGTGTTAGCAGAGGCAGAGCCATATTTTAAGTTAGCAGAATCATGGTAAGTTTCAAAAGGGCCTTTATCCTCCATTTCGTCAAGTATTCGTGTGCTGATAATTATCCCATTGTCATGCTGACTTGTGCCCTTCCCAACGAAGAGAACGCGTGGTCCTTTATCTGTCATATCTGCTATTAGTCCCACAGTTTCTACCTTCTCATCGTTGCTGGCAACAAAAGACTTCTCTCCTCTGCTGTCATCATAAGAAATCTCCACAGATATATTGATAATTTTTCTTAGAGAACAAATTCCTTTGAATAGGCTTCCACATACAACTATCCGTTCTTTTGGCACATCTAGTAAAAGCAGCTTGTTATAATTGTCGCTAAGAAAAGCATTTGGACATTGGTTTTGATCAATAGGTGGTGTACATTTTTTGTCATCCCTTTTTGGTCCCGTTGAGACATTAAAAATCAACCCGAGCCCCCCAGTAAGCTGGTACAAATGGTTAACTGCTCCTACATAAACATATCCTGTGTTTTCATCAACGGTTAGGTGGTTCAGTTCTGTGTCGCTCATAAAAGTGATGTACAATTCTGGTTTTGTCAAATGTAGAACAAAAATGAAAATGCACGTAATATGGATCCATTTCGCCATTTCTGGGTAAAGCCTGGAAAAAAAAAGGAAAATGGAAGTGACTGAAACTTGCAGAACCAGGCTTACACAACTTAGAGTTCAAGCATGTCCTATTAAATTGTAGGTTCTACATAGAACATGTACTCATATGCCACCAACAACATCATTTAAAAATTGCCATAAATACAACTTTCTGGTGCCCAAACACATTCATTCATTAAACCACTGTTATAAACCTAAAGGCTTTAGCTGTAAAATGCTGTGTACAGTCATAAATATTTATGCTCCTTAAAGAAAATGTGTACACTTTATAAAGTAGACACCGATACGACTGATCTGCTTAAAATGGAAATCTAGACATTCACTTCATATGAGTGTCTTTAAAACTTCCTAACACAGATGTCCTAACACAACATTTCTACCACAGTTCCTATCACTGTTGCTAGTACTAGAAGTGACTGGGAATGGGGGGTGGGGGTAATCAGGTGGTTGTCTGCTGTCAAGCCTGCCTCAGCACACCTTCTATATGTTGACAGCAGTCATTCGACCTTCCTGCTTTGTTCTAGGACCTGGTAAGTGCCTGAGGCAAATGGTAAATGTGTATGTATAGGTTCAGATTAAAAGTTTGTTCAGAACTAAAAAAAAGTTTTTTGGTATACAGACAAAGGAAGGAAGAAGGTTGACAACTTATTTATTTTTTGCTCTTTGTGCTCTGTTGGTGAAAATTTTCTTCACAAGCTGTCACAGCCTGGTGCCCACAGTAGAGATACCGGCACCGTGGTGGAGAGAAGGGGAGAAGGGACGGTGTGGGTGACTTAATAAACACAAAAACATCTGGGACTCCGCTTTAAGTCAATTCTGGCTCAAGAATGTGAAAATGAGTGCTCCCTAAAGTCAACAGCTCACAGCAAGATTTTCCGAGTTGTGTCCAGAGCCAAGTAAAGCCTGACCTTTTACTATTCTACACAGAAGGGTTAATCCCAAATACCATACACGGTTGACAAATTAGCATTCGAAAAAAGGTCATAGCAGTCCAAGGATGGGGAGATATGACCCACTCATTAACAGGCTTAGCTCAGCAAAGCACATTGCATGTAATGCACTAATTACTGTGTGTTATATGACTATTTTTTATTTTATTTTATTTTTACTACATTTTTCACGGCACTTAAAGTATATGGGAACCCTCACCTTGTAAAACAATCCATAAGGTTTAAAATAGAAATCAAAGGTAAAACATTTGTTTATAGATGTAAATACAATTATAGAGACCTTTGTTCTTTTTAATAACTGTTCACATACCCTCTGTTCTCAGCTGCAGAGAGAGCCGGGGGAGGAGAAACAGCTTTACACTGGTCTTTCCAGTGAATGGCTGTGCAGGAGGGGAGGAGTTGTCAGTACAAGTTTGATCATTGTAGGAGAGTTCCAAGCACAGCTAGAGAACTGACCATACTGTGCTCTCCTTCCCAGTGTGGTCAGTTTTAGAAGGAAAGCAGAGGAACACTTGGGAACCCCTGGGATTGCACATAAAGAAGCAATAGAAAGAGAACATTATACTTTTTCATACAAGTACATAGTACAGCAGGCACGTATCATAAATATGAAATGTTGGGTTTACATATTCTTTAAGACATCCACATGAATCAGAAAAAGTGTATTATGGATGCTTTTTTTTACCTATTGAGGAAGGAATTTTACTGTAAAATTATTTCCAAATATTAATGCAACAGATGGAAATATCCATTTTATGTGAAAAAAGTCCAACAATCACATAAGTGATATTTAAGTTTGTGAATTATATCATGAGGTATAATGTTAAAACGATACTGTCAAGTGAATTGAGCCCATCAATGAAGAAATAGATGTCCATGTACGGCTAACCTTACTAGAGGGGAAGCAAATGTGTATCTAAAATGCAATAAAGATAATTTATCAAAACTGGAGCAGAATATGGAGCAGATGTGCATAGCACCCAGCTTCTTTCATTTTCAGAGCCAAAAGCTGAGGTTTAGATATGGCATTTTTTACCTAGTTACAATAGTCCAACTTGGACAAATGTAAGTGTGTGCCATACCTGTGGGTTCCCGTTGAAGAAGGAAACCACTCTACTAAGCAACACTACTACAGTGATTGCTGCTGGCTTTCAGGTCCTGTGCCTACACATTTTTGCATAATGAACACAGGAAGTTGCTCACTTGCCATAGGCACCATTCAAGAAACACTGTGTTTTGTTTTTTTCAATTAATGCAAATTTTTACCTGACTGGAAGTGATCCACCTTTCCACCTTGTCCAATCGGAGAACACTTTGCATTAAAGCTAGTTGAATGTAACTATGTAAAAATTGCCATTCAGCTTTAACTGAACAAGCTGAAATAGCCGATTAGTTACTATGCACATCAGATCCAGATTCTGTCTGCTCATGAAAAAACAAACCTATGTCACAAAATACTTATCGATATGGTGTTAAGTAGTACTCTGGGATTCAACAAGAGCCAATCAGATGCCCAGATTTCAACATCTGGTCATGTAAACTGCTTTCAAAGAAACAAAACATAAGTCCTTTAACTTCTACTATGCTTGTGTTACAATGTTACATTACTTTCTCAAAACTATACAGGCATTTAAAGCGGAACTTTACCAACAACAACATGTTAAAAAAAGTACGAAGAAACATACATTCCACATTAATAGTTATCCTACCAAAGTTAGTGTGTGCTGTATATTGCCTCCATCATTATTCCTGTTTCTTCTTGTGGAGGCTGCTATTTTACAGAAGCCCAGAGCACCTGAGCAGCATTAAATCTTTAGGCTGTCAACAGATCAGCCGCTACAAATTCTGCACAGTGCCTAAAACTAGAAACTAACTGAGCATGTGTATTTCTGTATTTTAAACAATATAGGCACTTATTATTAATGTTTTACATAGCTATACCTGCAAAAGGGGCCAGCATGAAGTGAAAAGGGGCCAGCATGAAGTGATCTAGCAGGACTTAAAGTGGTTGTAAAAGCTCAAGGTTTTTTACCTTCATGCATAAAATGCATAAAAGTAAAAAAACATCTGTGTGCAGCAGCCCCCCCCAAATAATTACATAGGCCCCATCTGAATCCAGTGATGTGCACGAGAGCAGCGGCTCTCCGGGGAATCTTCCTCCTCATTGACTGAGACCGCAGCAGGAGCCACTGGCTTCTGCGACTGTCAAACCCAGCCTTCGAGCCAATGGCGAGAGAGTAGAGGCGGTGCTGATCCATGCTCCATGTGTGAATGGACAAACAGAGTAGCGGGATTGGGAGCAAATCTGCTCAGGTGCCCCCATAGAAAGCTGCTTGCTCTGGGGGAACTTGGCAGGAGGAAGGGGCCAGGAGCTCCAGCGGGGGACACCAGAAAAGGATCGAGGCTGTTCTGTGCAAAGCCACTGCTAAGAGCAGGTAAGTATAGCATGTTTGTTAGTTTCCTTTTTGCAGGCTAAGATCATTCTTCGCAAAAACATAAAACAGCAAGAACATGCAGAGATGTGAGTGATTACAAGAAGGGACAGGAAGTGTGCTATTCACAGAATTAACAGGTTAATATTAGGTCTCGTTCACACCGGACATTCGGCCATCTCTTCTTGACTCTTTTCCTCTGGGCATCAGCTTTTCAGCAGAAAAAACATTTGATCTTTGTAACGCGAGTAACACATTTAAGTAACACATTTTAGTAGTGTCAAGAGCTTGGGTGTTTATTAATTTCATTGGCAAGAATAATTTATTCTGGCCACTGAATGAATTAATGCACAAGTGCTAAACGCATCTAGCGTTAACAAGCGTATACACGTGTCAAGTGGGGTTTTTTTTCTGCCAGAGCTCTGCTGTTCCTGGACATGCTGGCAGTGACTTTTCTGCCCCTAAATGCCTATGCATAAGGTCTAAAGGAAAAAAAAAAATTAAAAGTTTTAATACACTTTAAAAAGGTGTTTTTTTTTTTATTCTGAGCACATAACGTTTTACTATTATTCAGGTAAAAATGTACTGCTAAGCAAAAACAGGGCCTAGCTGAAGTCACAGATAGCAAGTGCTCAGTGGGTAGGTCTGCAACCCTCTTGCCTCTCCCCATGAATACAAGGCAAAAGCAAAGTAACATTCTTCTAAAAACATATAAGCAGTGCTGGGTTTGCTCCTTAGAAAGCACAGAATGCTCTGCAAGCATAATGTCATGGATATACTTTCTAAGAAATGTTTATTGTAATTTTTTAGCCAAAATTAAATTGTTCTACAAATTAAAAAAAAAATAATATAAACAGTTTAGAAAAACCTTTTGAAATCGTGTAAAATCAAACTGACAAAAAATGATAGCATCCTGATGCCTGGCTTTAAACACAGACTTATTTAGACTATTCTTCTGTCCCTTTCTAATTAGCCCGTGAAGTCACGGATCATTGGAGGATCTCTTAGGGACAGGGGAACACAGATTAAACTTAGCAAAGTGGTGTTTTTTCCCTCCTCCCTCCCCAAAATGTTGCCATGGTAATGCCTACAATATGGATCTCTTGAGAGCCCAACTCAAAATGCAGAGCAGGAGACAGAAGCGAAACAGTAGTGCACGTATTTTCTCAGCACAGTGCATGCCTTGGTTTACATCTAAATATAAAAACATTTCTACATTATAGCAGAAAGCCTTGTTCAGATTCATGCTGGGTGATAAAGTCATGTTAAGTGCAGGAGGAGGAAAACATCCCTCTTCATTATGTCAGCTTTGGTTATACTGGGAGCAACACAACCATGACAAAGAGCACAGAAGAATTAAGCATGCCCAGGGTTTGGCTGAAGTAGTATCACCACCCATAAGTCGGTAATTTAATAGTAGATCCATAAATCATTAAAACTAAAAAGAAATTGAAATATGTTCAGAACCCTCTACCCACATTTACCAAGCGGAAAAAAACGGAAATATACTCAATTCCTCACAAAAGGGACTGCACAATATACAGCAAGGAATGTGCAGTCTTTTCAAAGTTTTTAGAAATGAAATGTTTTTCATGGGGGGGGAATCCAATTTTTTTAATCACTTACACTCACTGTAAGTGATCCCAGTAGATCAGCAGTTTTTGAAAAACTCAGACCAGCCCGTCTGGTACCAACAACCATGCCACGTCTGGCACCAAATCCCCTTTCTTTTCCATTCTGATGCTCGATTTGAACTTCAGCAAGTCGTCTTCACCAAGTCTAGATGCCTAAATGCATTGAGTTGCTGCCATGTGATTGGCTGATTAGCAATTTGTGTTACCAAGCAATTGAACAGGTGTACCTAATAAAGTGGCTGGTGAGTGTATGTTACCAGGAATTACAGTGAGGGAAAAATCAAACATTTTGAGTTACCAGAACAGGAATACAGGGGAAATCTTCCAATGTTCTTGTGACAACCAAGAGGATTTCCCTCATAATGGAAAGATAACCTCTTACTTCCTGCTGAATTTACAGCACAGGAAATTAAGGTTAATAATGAAACCAATGGAAACAATTATAGCGGTTTAAACATTCCTCTTCTATATGAAAATGGAAAAAGATTTGGCTTTAGATATACTACAGGATTTTGCAGGCATAAAATCCAGTGCAAGATTAAACAAATATATGAAACAGGTACTAATGAACAACAAAATGACATGTGGATTAAAATACAATCAATAACAGAAGAGAATTTAACTGTGTAGCAGAAATTAAATGGTGAGGAAAAGCGATTCTTTACTAACAGTCTGAGGCTAACAATTTGAAAACTAAGGACAGTCCTATGTTCTTAAAAAACAAAAACAAAACAAAACAAAAAAAAAAAACTTACATAGTGGCAAAACTGAGCACAGCAACAAGATGTTGGGAGGTCTACTGCAAGAACAAGATCCTTCACAAACAAAAGACCAGTTCCAGATGTGCTTTCCAAGCTCTTCTGCAGAGGCAGAAGAAAGTGGCTAGCACTATTGGCAGCAAATTAATTACATCATGCCGACTTCTGTTCTGTGCCAGTGCTAACATCAACCCAAGCTTGGAAGAAACCACTGTTTCGGACAGGGAAAGGACCAGTGACTTGCATATGGGCGAAAACACAAGACCTGGTGAGCATAAAAAATGGCAGAAGGTGCTCTGGATTGGTGATTCTAAATGTGAAATATTTGGCTGTAACAGTAGGCAAATTGTTCAAGAAAGGCCTAAAGAATGGTACAAAACTGAGTGCCTTCAGGAACATTAAATGGTGGAGGTCCCATGCAGGTAGAGGGTTGCATTTCTGCACATAAGAGATAGAGATTCAATATGCATGAATACTTTCCTCAACACTAAATTGTACAGGCAGATACCTATACATCATGCACTACCATCAAAGAAGGCATACCAAATTCTTTGTGCAGGACAATACTCCAAACATTTATCCAAAGTTATAAAGATAAATACTTGAGGGAAAAACAAAAAAAACAAGGAGTCCTGTATGAGATGGTATTGCCAACACAGAGCCCTGATTTCAACATAATTAATTAAAGTCAATGTGAACACACAAGCTTCTGGACACTTTCTGATACAGTTATATAGTAATTTTGCAGGAACCATAACTTTTTTGCTTAATTTCAGAAAGGATGTTTCTTACCTTTTTATAACATTAATAAGTTCTGTCATGTGACCATGCATCTCTCTTTCCTGTCAGTGGGGGTGGAGTTACAGGACACTGTGCAGACACAGTGTACCTGCTTTCCATAATCTGCTCAGCCTGAGGCAACATGCAGGCTGTGCTTAAGCAGGGGGCATGTTAAAGAGGCAGGCTGTGATTGGGAAAGCATGTGTGCAAGAAGCAAGTTGTGACTGAACGTGAGTGGAGGGTGAGGTGGTTAAACAAACTACTCAACTACGGGCATGCTGTGTGTCTGGACAGTGTCCTAAACCTCTGAATGGCCAGCCAAAGGATGCAAACAAATACAGAGATTAGCTTCTGTGCTTTGTGTGGTCATTTTAGAGCAAGGAAAAAAGCCTACTTACAGGATCATCCAGGAACTTCAGATGGAATAAATACATGAGACAATGTGGGGTTCATTTACTAAAACTGGCAGTGAAAAA
Organism: Staurois parvus; assembly: GCF_062004578.1. Lineage (NCBI taxonomy): Eukaryota > Metazoa > Chordata > Amphibia > Anura > Ranidae > Staurois > Staurois parvus. Next base: position 3,159,321 of record NW_028317815.1, on the reverse strand, counting down.
TCTGGTGCAGCTCTGCATAGAAACCAATCAGATTCCAGGTTTTTTTTTTTTTTTTTTTTTTTTTTTTTAAAGTTTAATTGAACAAGCTGAAGTTAGAAGCTGATTGGTTACTATGCAGAGCTGCACCAAATTTTGCACTCTCCAATTTTAGTAAACCAACCCCTATGATTTATAAAATACACATATGTGAACAAACACACACACAAAAAATATTTGGGGCCACGTACACCAAGTTTGCCTGGGATTAGATAGAAAAACCAAGAGACTAAATCCACCGAAGGACTGTGGTTAATTCTCCTAAATGTTTGAAACAACCAACCAGGGGAGTAATTAAAAAAAAGAAAGAAAAACAGTACAAGTGTGCTTAAGATAACTGAAGACATTTTAAAAGGCAGAGTGGACATGACAAGTACTGCTTAGATTTACATTTTTATCTGGTTAATTGATAAATAAAAAAATATTCATTGCATTGGTTTTTTTAAGGCTTTTTTTCCACAGAATTTTTTACACAAGTACCCAAAAAAATGTGCACAGTACTGCACATTTTAAATGGATCAGGTTGATCTAATTTATCTCAGTATACACAAATATATTAAATGCATGCTTTCTGTGTGTAAGTTTTTTACTTATTATTTATGTACATGGGAGTAGATGGGGTGTGGACATTTTTAAAGAAACTACTTGTCCAAGGGACTAAACCAGGGCCTCAAACTACTTGTCCTAATCAAAAAAACAATAATTCTAACCAAAACCATATTAAAAATCTGAGGTGCCTTTAGGAATATCTGGGGCTTTTATAAATTAAAGGGGCTTTGTGGTGACAAACTTTTCAAGTTTTTAACATTGCACTATTTCATCCTCACCTCCCTGCCTGTCTCCAGCACTGCACATGTGGACTAGCAGGGAGGGGAGAGACCTTGCAATGTAATGAACACCGATTGGGTACTCGTCAGGAAAGAGGAGTGCCAGGCTCTCAGAACGCTCAGCAGAAGCGCATTTGAAGAGCGAATGAGGCGACAACCCCAATGAGGACAAAAAAAAAAAAAATTTATTCTGTAAGGTTACCCTCGCACAGGGAAACACTACAGTGCTCAGTATAAGCACAACAAATAAAGTCCCATTTTTTATTTTTGCGGGTAGGAAACAAATGCGCATTTTATTTATTTAGAACCTGTAAAGCATTGCACCAGCATTCAGCAGATCATTCGTGCCATGCAGCAGAATGTCAGTGTGATCTGTCTGTCCGTACATTGCACATGAAGGCATTTTCACACTGACAGGAAGAATCAATGAACTACGTAAGTAAAAAAAAACCTTACGTTTTAGGGTAAAAAAAAGTACTCTGTGATTATTTTTTGGTAACAGATTCTCTTTGGGACATCCAGGGTCTATAAGACCCAGCATGTCTCCTCTGGATGTATTGCAATACATTTCTCCCCAGCTATTCTAGCCAGTGAAAGTGATAACAGTGACCCGGTACGTGTGTCTGCTCAACTCCTTCCTCCTCTACTACTGGCACCCACTATACCGATCCTGGGCCTGCAGATGGGCAAGTGGAGCCCAGGATACATGTGGGGCAGGGGGACCAAAAAACAAAACAAAACCGAAACCTGCTGCTTGCCGGAGCAGGGCTAAACGGTAAAAAACAAAACCAGCTGCCCAGCGCCCAAAACTACATTTCCCGGGCAAGAGCTTCATCTAAATCAAGCACCCTTGGAGTAGCCAGATGTACTGAAAGTAATTCTGTCCTTAAAATAAAGTACAAAAAAGTGCCCACTGCACACAAGACCTTTGGGTTGAGTCCGGGTTCACACCAATGCGGTGTGGGAAAAACTGCAAATCCTGAGTGTTTCCCGCACTGCATTGCAATTGCATCACATTCATGCAATCTGTTGCAGGTGTCAATAATAAATTAATGCCACCCTGAAAGATCGCAAAACGTGATGCAATTGCCAGAAATTGCATCGCAATGGTGAGAACACCCATGCGATGTGATTCAGGTACAGATGCAATGCGATTTGAGTCATACAAAGTGTATGGCTCAAATCAAACTGCATGGACATTTGTAATTTGCGCAGGAATGTGATTCTTCTGTGAATTACCTGCAGTGTTCCACACCATGTTAACCGGCTGTGACTTACCAAAACTGGAGAGTGCAAAATCTGGTGCAGTTGTGCATGGTAGCCAATCAGCTTCTAACTTCAGCTTGTTCAATTATGCTTTGACACAAAAAAAATGGAAGCTGATTGGTTTCTATGCAAAGCTGCACCAGATTTGGCACTCTCCCGTTTTAGGAAATCCACCCCATTGAATACTTCCCTTTCCTAATGCCTGTGCAGAACCTAATCTTTGCAGTAGGGATGTCCTTGATGTTCTGCGTACACACGAATGGTTAGGGTCGCTCTGACAGTGCATTGTGATTGCCAAAGCAATGCACCTGACCACAGGTAACATCATTGCCAGCTCCGTCCAATTGTTTGTATCTGACTGGCAAATGTCAGGTAGTGGCGAGTGTGGATGTGACAACGGTGGACACCGTGACTGACGATGGAAACATTTTTCTTGGCTCTTTTTTTTTTTTTTTTTTAAATAAAGGACTTGGTCGAAGACGGTCTACTGTCACACTAAACTTTTTATTTGTGAATGAGTAGCGGTACCATATACCCCATACTCATTCACATAGGAGGCGGGATCTGGGGTCACCCCCCACAGACTTCCACAACCACAGCCCTGGGTTGTGGGGAGGAGTCCCTTGTCGCCCCTGCCCCAAAGCACCTCCCCCCATGTTGAGAGCATGTGGCCTGGTACGGTTCAGGAGGGGGTGTGGGGGGGGGGGGGGGGGTTGGCATGGATGGGGGGGGGGGGGTCCACGCCTTTTTTTTTCTTTGCTAAATTTTTAATTGCCGCTAATTCTTTTTAGATTAAGCTGTCAGTGGGGAAACCCACTGACAGCTGAAACATTAACACGTTTTCACTACTAAAATATTGCTTAATAAAATAACTCATGTGGTATTTTAGTAGCATTTTTTAGTGAATGCCAACTTTTTTTGGGGAAAAATACAGTGTGGTATCTTACTGCATACTCAGATGCGGTAAGATACAGCTTAGTGAATTGCCCCCTGGGTTCAAAGTTCACGGTCAAACTTTCATTAGGTTCAAATGTTCGACTGCAAACCAAACAGGAGGGTGTTTGGCCCAGCACTACTCTGCAGTTGTGAAGAGAACTGGCAGCTGAAGATCCTGCAGAACCTAATGCTTCCAGCAATGTCAATCTCCTGGTCCCTTGCTGCAAGCACTGTGATTTCTTCTGCCAGCCCCTGCGTTGCCACAAAACACAGTGTTGTTCTTTGTTGGATCCGCATGACAGCCTGGCCTGTACAAGAGCCATAAAGCATGTGCAGTACAATTTCTATGTCACTACCTGATAAAATACTAACAAAGTGAGTGAATAGAGTTCTGTTTTATGAAACATACAGAATCTAAAATTGATGGGACATAAATGTGTTTCAAACAAAAGAAAGGCTTGAAGCGTGACCCTGATCTCTAACAAATTTTCACTTCCATGCTTGCTAAAATTTGCCCATTTATGGAGAAATCTACTTTAAACCATCTACAGAGGTCAAAACTAAAGGCTCATGAAGATTAAGTAGCCTTACAACACACTGGGGGAGATATACTAAAGCTGGTTCCCTCAGTATCTGGTGCACCTTTGCATGGTAGCCAATCAGCTTCTAACCTCAGCTTGTTCAATTAAGCTTTAGCAATACAACCTGTAAGCTGATTGGTTTCCATGCAGAAGTGCATGAGATTCTGAGTGAACCAGCTTTAGTAAATAAACCCCACTCTGACTAAAGAATGCTCAGAATTGATAACGCTGTGTAAAAGTCACGTTAATTATTTGAGTATTTCAGCTTTTTTGCATTAGCGTTTAGCAGCGTTTCCCCGCGTTTGCAGTTTTTATCATTTCTTTTTTACCAAAAAATTTTTTTTCGGAGGGGGGCCAAAAAAAAAAAAAAAAAAAGTCCAAAAAAATGAAGGTTTGTGGCATTTTTCAGCGTTAGAGCATTTGGACAGCTAAAAAAACTCCTCTAGAAACCAACTAGTCCTGGGGTCTTTTTCCAGCCAAAAAAACATTGATTACAGTCTGTGCATGGACACATAGGATAACATGCTGGGGGGTTTACTAGCTGTAGAAAAAAACATCAAAAGCCAAAAACAGCAACTGTAAAAACATCAAGTGTGCATTCACACCTGAATGCTTTGGCAGGTTGCTTTAGGGCAGTCTTTTATTCTGAATGGGTTGCCAACAAACAAGAGTGGACAGAAAAATGTTTTTTTTGTTTAAGGGATTGCTCCACAATGTATGGAAGAACTTTACCATGAAATGCACCACAGTTAGTTGGGCTTCTATTCAGAACGGAACCACAGAGCACCAATATTGCCAAAAGTATTGGGACACCCCTCCAAATGATTGGATTCAGGTGTTCCAATCACCTCCATGGCCACAAAGGTGTATAAAATTAAGCACCTAGGCATGCAGACTGCGTCTACAAACATTTGTGAAAGAATGGGTCACTCTCAGGAGCTCAGTGAATTCAAACGTGGTACCGTGATAGATTGCCACCTGTGCAATAAGTCAATCCATGAAATGTCCTTGCTACTAAATATTCCACTGTCAACTGCTAGTAGTATTATAACAAAGTGGAAGCAACTGGGAACAACAGCAACTCAGCTACAAATTGGTAGGCCACGAACATTGACAGAGTGGGTCAGCGCTGTGCGCGGAAGTTGCCAACTGTCTGCAGAGTCAATAGCTAAAGACCACCAAACTTCCTGTGGCCTTCAGATCAGCACAACAGTGAGTAGAGATCTTCATGGAATGGGTTTCCATGTTCGAGCAGCTGCATCCAAGCCTTACATCACCAAGTGCAATGCAAAGTATCGGATGCAGGGGTGTAAAGCATGCCACCACTGGACTCTAGAGCTGTGGAGATGTGTTCTCTGAAGTGACGAATCACGCTTCTCTGTCTTGCAATCTGATGGATGTGTCTGGGTTTGGCGGTTGCCAGAAGGATGGTACTTGCCTGACTGCATTGTGCCAAGTGTAAAGTTTGGTGGAGGGGGGATTATGGTGTGGGGTTCTTTTTCAGGGGTTGGGGTTGGCCCCTTAGTTCTAGTGAAGGGAATTCTTAGGGTGTCAGCATAGCAAGACATTTTGGACAATTTCATGCTCCCAACTTTGTAGGAACAGTTTGGGGATGGCCCCTTCCTGTTCCAAAATGACTGCAAACCAGTGCACAAAGCGAGGCCCATAAAGACATGGATGAGCGAGTTTGTGGTGGAGAAACCTGACTGGCCTGCAAAGAGTCCTGACCTCAACCAGATAGGACACCTTTGGGATGAATTCGAGCGAATTCGAGCAGAGACTGCTAGCCAGTCCTTCTCGTCCGACATCAGTGCCTGACCTCACAAATGAGCTTCTGGAAGAATGGTCAAACATTCTCATATACACACTCCTAAACCTTAATAGACAGCCTTCCCAGAAGAGCTGAAGCCATTATAGCTGCAAATGGTGGGCCAACTCAATATTGAACCCTATGGACTAAGACTGGGATGTCAAAGTTCATGTGCATGTAAAGGCAGGTGTCCCAATACTTTTGGCACTATAGTGTATGTTGCTGCACATTACCACAATGCAGTGGAGTGAACCTCTGCCAAATCCTCATGATGAGTCTAGGTATTCAAAAATGGAAAGACAGTTGAAGGTCAAGCAAACTATAAACTTTGTTTAGAGCAGATTTGTGGAGGACATACTATAAATCTTGAGCGGATTCACTGAGGCCAGACTGGAATTTTAGTCAAGAGCAGATTTGTGGGCACTAAGCGATCATATTTTTTGCATATTTATCACATTTAAATTATTCAGATCAAAATTTTATTACACAAAGATAGCCCAAGTAAATACAAAATGCAGTTTTCAAATTATTTTATTTATTAAGGGAAAAAAAGGTGTCCAAAACTGCCTATGTGAAAATGTAACTGCTCGCCCCCCCCCAGTTAAATCATGAACGAACTGTGATTAACCACAATTTTTTGAAAGACGAGTTTAATTTGACTTGCCACACCCCAGTGTGATTACTGCCAGACCTGTTGAATCAAGAAATCATTTACATAGAAGCTGTCTGACAAAGTGAAGCACAGTAAAAGATCTGAAAAAGCAATACATTATGCTGCAATCTAAAGAAAATCAGGAGCAGATGAGAAACAAAAGTAATTGACATGCATCAGTCTGGAAAGGGTTACAAAACCATTTCTAGGGCTTTGGGACTCCAGTGAACCATGGCAAGAGCAATTATCCACAAGTGGAGAAAACTTGGAACAGTGGTGACCCTTCCCAGAAGTGGTCGGACTACCAAAATTACTCCAAGAGCACAACAACTCATCCAGGAGATCATAAAAGAACCCAGAACAAAATCTAAAGAACTGCAGGACTCACTTGCCTCAGTCAAGGTCAGTGACCTTCACCAATAAGACTGGGCAAAAATGGCATCCATGGGAGAGTTGGAAGGCGAAAGCCACTGCTGACTAAGAACACAAAGGCTCATCTCATTTGCCAAAAAACATCTTGATAATCCAAGACTTTTGGGCAAATATTCTGTGGACTGATGAGACAAAAGCTGAACTTTTTGTAAGGTGTGCGTCCCGTTACATCTGGAGTGAAACTGACACAGCATTTCATAAAAAGATCAAACATGGTGGCAGTAGTGTGATGGTTCAAGTCCTGGATGACTTGCCATAATTGATAGAATTATGAATTCTGCAATCTACCAGAAAATCTTGGAGAATGTCCGGCCATCAGATCGTGACCTCAAGCTCAAGCGCGTTTGGGTTATGCAGCAGGACAATGATCTGAAACACACCAGCAAGTCCACTTAAGAATGGTTAAAAGAAAAAAAAAAAAAGGTTTTGTAACGGCTTAGTCAAAGTTTGGACTTAAATTGAATTGCGCTGCTGTGGCATGAACTTAAACATGCTGTTCATGCACGAAAACCCTCCAATGTGGCTGAATTAAAGCAATTCTGAGAAGAGTGGGCCAAAATTCCTCCACAGGGATGTAAAAGACTCGTTGGCTGTTATTGCAAGCGTTTGACTGCAGTTGTTACCGCCAAGGGTGGCACAACCCATTATTTAGCGGACAATTACTTTTTCATATAGGGTCAGGCAGGTTTGGACAGCTTTTTTTTTACCTTTAATAAATTAAATCATTTAAAAACTGCATTTTTATTTACTTGGGTTATCTTTGTGTAATATTAAAATGTGTTTGATGACCTTAATCATTTAAGTGTGACAAACATGCAACAAAAAAATAAAATCAGGAAGGGGGCAAAATACGTTTTCACAGCACTGTATGTACATTTGCACTGCTGGTCCAATGGAGTACTTAAAAGTGTACAAAAAAAAAAAAGGAAAAAAAACCTTCTGCACCATGGAATAAAGGATTTACAGTGCAGAAACATCAAACTTTTATTCAGAACAAGGTCATGCAAATAGGTTTTGAAATGTGCTTGTCACACTCCCAAGGTGTCTCCACAGGTCATTTCTCTAATGTTATTCCCATTGATGTAGAATAGGAATAAAAAGGAACAGTCTGCAAACTTAATTTACTAGAAAAAATAACTCCTAAAAAAATGTACATACCAGTCTTTGCTGTGGGACAGATTTTGAGGTCTAAGAGGAAGCTCTGATTACAAGGTCAAAGTGAAAGGCATTAGTCCATGGGGAATTCCAGCCAAGTTACACAATAACAGGCACGAATGCCACTGACACGGTAACAGAAATGAAAGTGAAAGTTATAAAGATAATGCAACTAGGTTAAAATGTATACTTTACAGAGGCACTATAAACCACCTAAGCAAGTTAGCCTGTTATGGCCGACTACTATACTTTTTTTTTTTTTTTAAACACAAAAACCTTATATATAAAACATTTTGTACAGAGTATTTAAAGTCACCAAGCAAACGTTAAAAGAGAAAAAGAATTTAGATTCTGCATAATAAATAACAGTTACTTTCTTGGTATCTAGCCAAAGAAACAGATACAAATCAAGTCCTAAACCAAAAAAAAATAAAAAGTAATTGCTCCCACCAGAAAAGCAATATAGAAGGAATCCTTGAGAGATCATCTTCCACTACCTGTTGTAACTATAGGAAAGAAATTAAAGTGTTACTAAACCCAGGACCCTGCATCCACTATATCTCATCTCCCACAGTACACAGAACATGTGGGCGCAATTATTTTAGCAAATATAAACTGCTAAATAACTTTTCTCATCAGCAGTTAGAGTAGTCTTGTGACTTCTAGCAGTGTTTAGCAGAGCACTGGTTAAAGCTTGTACGGAGGAGTTTTCTTTCTGCTCTAGGAGGATGCAAAATCCCTGACCTTTGTCTGGACAGTATCGATTGGCCCTGTACTGATCACATGCACTCTTGATTGTAAGCTTACCTGTAGGTGGTACAAGGTGTACCCAGTAAGTCCTTTCCACAGATCTGTATTCTGCACAAGTTATATGCAGCACAGTGGAAATATCTGGGTTTGCAAAGGATAATTGGTGCACACAAAGTGGATTTATACTGCTTACCTGTGGGCACTCCGCTCTCCTCCCACACTCCAAAGACATGCTGGTAGGTTAATTGGATCCTGTCTAAATTGGCCCTTGTATATGAATGTGAGTTAGGGACCTAAGATTGTATGCCCCTTGAGGGTGAGGGTCTGATGTGAATGTACAATATATATGTAAAGCGCTGTGTAAATTGACAGCACTATATACGTACCTGAAATAAATAATTTGTGGCTATTGAGTAATCAGGCAAGTTTAAGGGGGGGGGGGGGGGGGGGAGAGGTTGTTTTTTTACCTTAATGCAGAGAATACATTAAGGTAAAAAAACAAAACAAAACAACTTTCTCCCTTTAGAACCACTTCAATGTATACACTACTTCAAATGAGCTATGATGATTATGTGCCTGCATACATCAATGCTTCTGAAAACAAAGAGTGCACCGCAGTTCCTGAACAACTTTTTGCATTCTGGAATTTCAATTATTTTTATTTTCTGCAGAATATGTCTGGTCTTGTGCTTTTTAACTGATCATCTTGTCACGCACAGCCTAAGCCACTTGGCATTTTCAGGAAAATGGTAGCACGAACTATATCATGTATGGCAAAATACAGTTGTGCTCAAAAGTTACCCTGGCAAAAATTGTGAAAATTTGGCATTGATTTTTAAAATATGACTGTTTATGCCAATAAAAGGTCTTATTTAACCATTTGCCCTCCAGGGGATTTACCCCCCTTCCTGACCAGGCCATTTTTTGCATTTCGGCACTGTGTTACTTTAACTGACAATTGACTGACGGTCATGCAATACTGCACCCAAAATAAATTTACGTCCTATTTTTCCCACAAAATGAGCTTTCTTTCGGTGGTATTTGATCGCCTTTTTATCGATTTTTATTTTTTGTGCAATAGGAGAAAAAAAAAAAGACTGACAGTTTTGAGGAAAAAAATTTGACTTTTTGCTATTAAAACGTCTTTGCTAAAAAGAAAAAAACAAACACGTGTAAATTAATTGGTTTACGTGAAAGTTATAGCATTTACAAATAGCGGTATAGATACTGGAATTTTTTTTCTTTTTACTTATAACGGCGGTGATCAGCGACTTATAGAGAGACTGCGGCGGATATTCTGAAACTGGGGGGAACCGAGTTGGTGACATCCCCAGTGACACCAATACAATGATCAGTGGCAAAAAAAAAAAAAAAAGAGCACTGACACTGTACTAATGGCACTGGGCAGGAAGGGATTAACATGAGGGGTAATCAAAAGGGGTTAACTGTGTGCTGGGAGTGTTTTACTGGGGGGTGGTGTGTTGGTGCTTCCCTGTAAGCACACTGCTCTGGATGGCTGTGCAGCCATCCAGAGCAGTGTGCCCGAGCCGACAGGGAGGAGGACTGTTGGTAAACAAAGCAGTCCTCCTCCCCGTCAGAGATGCTCGGTAATCACTGGGCCCAGCAATGAATCACCGGCCAGGATCTGGTGATTGACAGCCACGGCCATGAATGGCGGCGCAGGTAGGACTCGCACGTGCCCCCTACCCGGAAATGCAAAATCACGTATATATACACACACGATTTTGCGCACCCCTGCTGCCCTGTAGCAGTATTTCTGTTATAGGGTGGTTGGGGATGTGCTTTAACATGTCCAGTAAAAAAAAAAAAAAAAAAAAAAATATTTTTACTGGGCTTTTTTTTTTTTTAATTTTTACTATTAATGGCAGCAATCAGCGACTTATAGCGGGACTGTGGGAGGCATTCTGACACTGGGGGAACTGACTTGGTGTCACTGACATCCCCAGTGATACAAATACAGTGATCAGTGCTACTAAAAAGCACTGACACTGTACTAATGGCACTGGGCAGGAAGGGGTTAACATCTGGGGAGATTAAAGTGTTAACTGTGTGCTGTTTTTAACTATGTTCTGTGTTTGTGCTTCACTGTAAGCACACTGTGCCGGAGCCGACAGGGAGAACGACCAGGAAATGCAAAATCACGTATATATACACACATGATTTTGCGCACAGCTGCTGCCCTGTAGCAGTATTTCTACTATGGGGTGGAGCTGAAGCAGTTAGAGATAGTGAGCATAAGAAGCAATTTATTATCACATAGTTTTCTCATTTTTAAATCACGATAACAGAAATCACCCAAATGGCCATGATCAAAAGCTTACATAGCCTGGAATGTTTTCCCTTGGCACAGACACACAAGGTGACACACACAGGTTAAAAGGGCAATTAAAGGTTATTTTCCCACATCTGTGGCTTCTTAAATTACAATTAGTGTCTGTGTATTAATAGTCAATGAGTTAGTTTGCCCTTACATGGATGCACTGGTGCAGGCTAGATACTGAGCTATAAGGATCAGACAAGAGCTATCAAAAGACCTGCGTAATAAGGTAATGGAACTTTATAAAGATGGAAAAGAATATAAAAAGATGTCCAACACCTTGAATATGCCAGTGACTACTGTTCAATCACTTATTAAGAAAAGGAACATTTGGGGATCTCTTGATACCAAGCCAAGTACAGGCAGACCATTAAAGATGGCAGCCACAACTGCCAGACACAAAGAAAAACCCAAAAGGTAACCGCAGTTAAAATACAGGCTGCTCTGGAAAAAGACAGTGAGGTTGTTTTGAAGGAGCACAATACTTCAACAAAAATGAGTTGCCAGAAAGAAGCCTTTAGTCCAAGGAACTCTTCATAGTATAGTAAGGCTTTATTACCATAAAAATCCCTGATCCCTGAAGAAGCCACGTGACTCGTGGTGTAACGCGTAGGACGGAAGCTTGTGACGTCTTCTCTGGTGTGTGTAGGAGCCGCCATCTGTGCTCACCCTGTTTTTCCCTTAAATGCCTGCAATAGGTTTTGTGAACCTTGTATATATGCGAGTGGCATTTTTTTAAAAATCTACACTATGAGGCGTTCCTTGTTCCTCATCTTTTGAGCACCTATCCATTGGAGTGGTAACGTAAAGAATTGTTCCTGAGAGTGCCTAGAGAGACCTGTGGAAGCAAATGATCCAGTGGCATTGAAATTGAGCACATGTAGGCCTATATTTTCTATGGGTCAGCTGTTAAGGTGAGCGTGCATGCCTGAATTTGAGGGAGCACGATAGATTTGCACATCTGTTGAAGTCACTGGTGCATTACTTTAAATGTTGGAAGAAAGAGACTGTTATATCACTTTAGAACTGCATTTTGCACTTTATTAAGTGCTATCATTCACCTGTTTTTTTTATATTCAGTAGAGCTGCTTATCTTTTTTTTTTTTTACTATGCACCTTTTGTGAATATCTAGACCAGTTGACCATCTACTTGATTCATCACATATATTCCACTGGGGGGCTGAATGCTCAGTCGGACAATTGTTTTACAATCATTTAATTTGGTTTTTGTTGATATTCACTTTATGCTTTAGGTCAGCTGGGTGTTTATTACAGCTCAGCCAGGTGTTTACTGCCATTGTGATCCTGTTGTATTTCATATATACGTTTCACATATTTTACGTTTTTTTTACACTTTATTCTTCAGCGCAGCCAAGTGTTTATTATAGGCTATCCAGGTGTTTATTGCTACTTGATTTTGGTTTATTTTTTATATAGGTTTCACTTCTCATTTGAATTTAGTAGCTCAGCCAGTTTTTTTTTTTTTATTGACTTTGTTTCACAGATTTATTCTATTATACATTGGGTTTGATGCTCTGGTGGGTGTTTTATTAATTATTAGTGTATTATTTGGGTCACTAGGGGGCATCGCAGCACTATTCTTGGGGAGTTTTATTGATGTGGGAACACATTTAGGTGCTTGCAGCAGCTTATCGTTTATTGGCGGCAGCGCATGAGTATTATATCCTTACTTTGGAATGCTTCCACCTGTCAAATAAGCCCTGCTGCTTGCCTGCAGCAGGGCTAAACATTGAAAGGAAACTACCTGCCTGGAACTTGGAACTACATGTTCCGGGTGTCGGGCGATATAAATTGCACAGCCCTGATATGATTTAAAAAGGAGCCAAACAACTATATGATAATAAATGGCTTTATATGATCACTATCCTTAAATAAAAGACTTTATTGGCATGATCAGTCATATTTTCAATATAAAGTGTCAAAATTGCTACAATTTCTGCTAGGATATTCAAACTTTTGAAGACAACTGTATATGACTGGACACAATGCACAGTAAACTTTGATTAGATGTGTATGGTACAATCCAATTGTATAAAACATGACTACACTTTTCCATAAAGAAAGTTTTTAAAAGATTACAAACCCCCCCCCCCAAAAAAAAACACACATTCTTTGTTCAGCTGCTATGAACCTGTCCAACAGGAATTTGTTTAACAAAGGTGGTGTAAAGACGCATTAAAAAAAAAACATAAAAATATTCCTTTTCAGATGTCTTTCATTTAAGTAATCCACAAACACTAGGATGACTAATCAACAGAAATCAAGTTCACAGTTAGCTGGTGTTAGAATATTACTATTACAAAACAGTTTGCATTGGCAAGCGCAAGACCTGCATAATCTACAGTCAATTTTAGTAAATCAACCCCCATCTCCTAGATTGTAAGCTCGAAAGAGCAGGGCCCTCAATCCCCTCATGTTTGTATTGTATTGGTATTGTTCTGTCACATGTTCTGTCCCCCTTTGTAATGTACAGCGCTGAGCGAACTATTGGCGCTTTATAAATACTGTACAATATAATAAATCTATATACACTGCTCAAAAATATAATTCTAAATTATTCTGTGCTTCATAATGTTTTGTGAACATAGCTAACCCACCTTTGCATGCTTATGTTTTCTGCAGGTGAGCAGAACATGTTGCTCAACTAACTGTTCTAGAGGATGATTAGGGAAAATAGAGATTTTAATACTTTTAGTAAAAGACATCCGCCAACTGACACTTTACCCCCAGCACCTCTCAATGTTTTAGGCTTCGTTCACACTATGGTGCAGAGACGTCAGTTTTTCTGCACGTATTCTGCAAGGGCACATAGAAAATTTCTTCTCTATGTGCTCTGTTAACACCCTAACACTAGTAGCACAGATTTTTACTGTGCAGGAATCTGCAACATGCATAAAACTCATTGATGCATGCATGAAAACTGACGTAAACTGATGTCTCTGCAAGTGAAATCTATACATCAGTTTCCATTAGTTTATCTGCAAGTATGGTGTGAATGAAGCTTAATGCTCAAACCAGATCTGCTCTTTATGACCCACTGTGAACCACACAGCTATTGCTACAAAGTGATTTTTTTTTATGCCTCAAACACTTCTGTCTCTAAACAACTGTAAGTGGCTATGTGTGCATGGACACACAGGTTAACATGGCTGGCTGTTCAAAAAACAAAAACAAAAAAAAACAAAACTGTCACTGTAATACAGGCATTTTTGAGCTGCAGTGTGCATGAGGCCTTAAAATGCAACAATAAATAATTTTTTCTTCACTTGCTCTGTGTAACGATATTGCACAGAAAGGTCATTTTTCTCCTCTTTCAGAAATCTCCATCAGCGTTGTAGGCTCCTCCCTTCTTCAGGTACCTCCTGTAGCAATTCAGTTGCTAAGGAAGCACTATTGTGCACGTGCTCCCATCAGGTCCTGTCCATAGACACACACATTGGCAGTAAGCCATGCCTGCTCCTCACAGGAATTTAACTCAGCAAGAATATGTGGCAAAGCTCACACTCCTTGTGATTTGAGTTTTAGCAGTGCCTCAGAGAAAGACTGCTACTTTCACACAGATGGCAGCAATCCTTTGTCATAGCATGATGGTGGGAGGATAGTCTTTTACTATCTCTGTGTCTACTTTACAAACTAAACAAAACATATGGTTAGACTTACTATTTTATTTTACTGCCCCTGGAATCTGTTAATTTGGGCTTATCAATTTTGGGCTTTTGTAAAAAAAAAAAAAAAAACTTCTACACACAAAAAAATTAAAGGAACACTTTGAAAACACATCAGATCTCAATGGGGAAAAATCTCATGCTGGATATCTATACTGATATGGACTGGGTAATGTGTTAGGAACGCAAGGATGGCCCATGGTTTGTAGGTTTATCATTTTAATTTCCATCAGAGGACTGAATTCAAAGACACCCAAAAAATCAAAGTGACAAAATGATGTAGCAGGCTAGTCCATTTTGCTGACATTTCATTGCACCAGCTCAAAAAAATGGTACTCAGTAGTTTGTATGGTCCCCATGTGCTTGCATGCATGCCTGGCAATATCGAGGCATGCTCCTGATGAAACTATGGATGTGTCCTGGGCGATTTCCTCCCAGATCTGGACCAGGGTATCACTGAGCTCCTGGATAGTGTGAGATGCAACCTGGCGGCTTCACATAGACCGAAACATGATATCTCACAGGTGTCCTATTAGATTTATGTCGGACGAGCGTGGGGGCCATTCAATGGTATCAATTCCTTCAGGAAATGCCTGCATACTCTCGCCACATGAGGCTGGGCATTGTTGTGCACCAGGAGGAACCCAAGACCCACTGTACCAGCATAGGGTCTGACAATGGGTCCAAGGATTTCATCCCGATACCTAATGGCAGTCAGGGTGCCATTGTCTAGTCTGTAGAGGTCTGTGCATCCCTCTAAGGATATGCCTCCCCAGACCATCACTGACCCACCACCAAAATGGTCATGCTGAACAATGTTACAGGCAGCATAACATTCTCCATGGCTTCTCCAAACCCTTTCACATTTGTCACGTGCTCAGGGTGAACTTGCTCATCTGAAAAGCACCAGCAGCAGACCTGCCAATTCTGCTATTCAATGGCAAATGCCAAGCTCTATGGTGCCAGACAGTGAGCACAGGGCCCACTAGAGGACGTGGGGCCCTCAGGCCACCCTCATGAAGTCTGTTTCTGATTGTTTGGTCAGAGACATTCACACCAGTGGCCTGCTGGAGGTCATTTTGTAGGGCTCTGGCAATGCTCACCCTGTTCCTTATTGCACAAAGGAGCAGATACTGGTCCTGCTGATGGGTTAAGAACCTTCTACAGCCCTGTCCAGCTCTCCTAGAGTAACTGCCTGTCTCCTGGAATCGCCTCCATGCTCTTGAGACTATGCAGGGAGACACAGCAAACCTTCTGGCAATGGCACATATTGATGTGCCATCCTGGAGGAGTTGGACTGCCTGTGCAACCTCTGTAGGGTCCAAGTATCACCTCATGCTAACAGTAGTAGCACTGACCCTAGCCAAATGCAAAACTAGTGAAAAACAGTCAGAAATGATGAGTAGGGAAAAAACCGTCAATGGCCTCCACCTGTAATACCATTCCTGTTTTGGGGGTCATCTCATTGTTGACCATCTAGTGCACCTGTTAATTAACACCAAAACAGTTGAAACTGATTAACAACCCCCTCTGCTACTTACCTGACCAGATTGATATCCTAGGAGTATAACTGACTTGATGCTAAACTCTGATTAAAAAGTATTTAATTTTTTTGAGAAGTGTACATGAACACATCTACAAAAATCATAAAAAATTGCCTTTACCACATTTGCACATACTGCTTGACACACATTGATCTATAAGAAGTTGCCATATTGGTGAACTGAATGTTGTTTACTATATTTGTGGAATCAAAGGAATAGTTATATTCATTGCCAATTTTATCACCCTAAAATGATGGTGATTATGTGTCTACACACCAACTCATCTGGAATAGACTGGACATGAACACTGTCTGTGTAACATTTGCACATTCTGTTTGCGCAACAGGTTAATCAATAATAGTCACTATAGTGATGAAATGCTGTTTGCCATATGGTTTGTGAACAAACATAGCTACACTGTAACGTACTATTAATTTAATTACACTTTTACTTAAGCAACAAACCAAACACTGCCACAGAGGAGGCTAGGCAAGAGGCAACATCTGCTTGGATAAGTTGGAGTCCTCACAATCATGGGGCAAGTACAACCCATGAATTTGTTGACTCGTTTAACCCCTTTGAACAGGCAAACATTAGATGTTCAAACAGTATCTGCTGAAAAGAAAAAAATTACATTGTGTATTCATTCTTGTAATATAAAATAATGCAGATATGAAACAGAAAAAGGAAGAATAGCACTTTAAATCCATGAAATTAGAACCAGGTATTGCAGGCTAGGTACCAATAATTAGAAACACCAAAAGGGTGTATGTAGGTGAAACTTGTCTTAGGCTGGCCATACATTTCACAATTTTTTTGTACAATTTTCTTTTTGATTTACTGAGACCATACAAGGTCAAACCTAAACATGTTTAATTTGTATGCAATCAATCAGGCCCTTTCACTACATAGTTGAAGTTAAATCTAAAAGGAGATTGTACAGAAATTGCACAAGAAAATTGTATAATGCATGGCCAGTCTTACTTTAGATATCCAACCCAAAAAGAAAACAAATATACTGTGGTTTACCAGTCCACAGATGTGGTGGCTGTATTAGTTTTACATAGTTCGTCTGGCTGAGAAAAAGACATAAGTCCATCTAGTTCAGTGGTCGGCAAGCCGCGGCTCGCAAGCCACATGCGGCTCTTTACACACTTCAATGCGGCTCTTCTGTGATGGGCGCCCGCTCCCTTCCCTCCTCTCGGGCGGCCGCCCCAAAAGTCAGGACTCTGCAGCTAGCCCAGCATTGGGCAAACTACGGCCCGGGGGACCTTTTAATCCGGCCCGCGGAGCGTGGCAAACATTGGCTGTCAGGATGTAGGCGGGGCAGCGTGACGAACTCCTCTCCTCTCACAGTCCGCCCTGAAGCCCGGAACGGCGCGGGAAAACTGCGAGAGGAACGCGCGGAGCAAAGGTAAGTGAATTGACACAATATGGGGAATGAATTACTATAGGGGGAATGAATTACTATAGGGGGGATGAATTACTATATGGGGGATGAATTACTATATGGGGGATGAATTACTATATGGGGGATGAATTACTATATGGGGGATGTATTTTCAGTTTTAAAAATGTGGCTCTCAAAATAAATTTCAATCGTGGTTTTGGCGAGATTTGGCTCAGTTGAAAAAAAAGGTTGCCCACCACTGATCTAGTTCAACCATAAAAGAGGGAAAAAAATGTTATATCCTATACCCACAGTTGATCCAGAGGAAGGAAAAAAACACACCAGCAAAGCATGATTCAATTTGCGCCTGCAGGAGAAAAAAATCCCTTTCTGATCCCCCAAGAGGCAATTGCACATTCCCTGGATCAACATTACCTATAAAATGTTTTCTTTACCACCTAGTGACCCTGAGAATAATACAATTCCTCTCCTTCATATTTATACTAATTGCTCAAAGTATCTATGTGAGGAACCCAGGTTGTCACAAAGGCTGGACTATGTCTGCCTTTGTTCATCTCCATTAGATGATGGATTGATGGGCTTGTAGTTTGCACACTAAAGAAATGGTTCTTCTCTGGACATATTAGCCTGAAAAATGAAAAATAATGCAGTTGTCGCATCTAAGGCCTGGTTTTTACATTTTTGGTTTAAATAAGCTTTACATCTCAGATAATTAGGTATTATCTTTGCTATTAAAGGAACAGTATAGCTAAAGCTTTTTTGGCTATACCTCTCTCTGCAGTCCTGTGACCCTTTTTCAGCAGACGTCACAGAGCATGTCTAGACTCTGAAAAGATCCTGACCATATGGTCAGGATCCACCCAGAACCTTGGACGGGCACCTGGCTCAGTCTCTCGGCTATCTGCTGAGAGCCTGAGCCAGCCTCTCCCACCTCCTCTACAGCCCAGCACTCCAGCAAGCACTGGATGGGCAGAGCAGAGAGCCGGAAAACGACAGTCACAGCTCTCTGCTCAGAGTGAACGGGGAGAATTGAGCAATTGTGGTCTTTGATCGCTTAGTTATCTGTGCAGAGGTGGCAGAGGACAGGGGCAGCATCAGATCGATGCTGCATCCACCTAGGTGAGTATAATGTTTGTTTCTTTCAGCACCCCATATTTCTCTTTTAATGTGTGTTATGCCAAGATCAAAAAAGGCCCTCAGACAGAAGGTTGTGAATGCCTACAAGTCTGAACAAGGATTTAAAAAGATTGCCAAATTATTTGAAATCAATAATTTCACTGTAAAAAAAACAAATCTTACTTTACATGTGGCGTAGACTGCAAACAAGTGCTGTCCAAGACTGGCCAGCCCAGTAAATTCAGACCAAGAGTGGACTTATTGATGCTAAAATAAAAAGTCTCCAAGAATTGAAAAAGTAATCATGGGATGTGCAGATCTAGCAACAACTGGTGTCAAAATGCATAATCTATAATTAGAAAATCTTAACCCATAAGAGATGTATCAGAAAAAAGGCTTTGCGATTCAAAAAGAAAATTGGAGCATTGCCATTGAACATACAGGGTAAGATCAGGCTTTTTGAAAAAATGTGCTGTGGACTGGTGAAATACAGAATTGTTTGGCCAAAGTTACAGTAGACATGTTTGACTCAAACTGAAGAGAGCATTTCAGGAGAAGAATTACATACAAACTGTGTTGGAAACATCATGGTTTGGGGTTGCTTTGCTTCTTCAGAGCCTGGGTAGCTTGCAGTCATAGAAACAACAAGTAAAAAGTGACAGACAGTGGAAACAAGCTAATCAGTGCAAGATAGATATACCAGTGCATTGCACACTGCAAAACTGAACTGAAGGGTGTTTTAAAGTATATCCAAAGCCAGAATATTTTTTGTATAATTTGGATAGAGAAGAAAAAAAAAACCCAAAACTTAAAAATCCAGTAATTTTTTTGATCTCTGTCTCATTAAGAAGATCCCCCTGCATTTCCCAACATCTAGACACAACAGGAAATAAGAAGAAAGGTCTTCAAAATATGGGAAATATGGCAAAGGGTCCCGATTTGAAAATCTCGATTTGTGTTATGGATACAGCGTACAATTTTGGATTTTCCATAACTTTTTAGTCACCAGGACAAATAGAGACACAAACAGCAACATAAAAACCTGGCAGAGGCCAAGTCCTCACCACACTGCTCAAAATAAATTTTCCGTTTTGACATTGAACACTGTAGAATTACACTTACCAACAAGGGAGCAGTCACGAAGTAAAATCTTGCCGACGCCGCCAGTGAGGAAACAATCCCATAAAGAGAAAATAAGTGGCCTGTTAGTGGTCCTGATGCTGGCAAGTTGTTCATCCGACATGGCCCCGAGTGCTTTGTAAATGCCTGTTGCACATTATGTGTTCCAGACTAGTGTTTACAAATAATCCTTAAAGCCTACTAAACAATTTGGATGTTTACCGCTGACAAACCACTGTATTTTATCCTTCAAACAGAAGTACAAGCAACACTGTGCTTCACAGTATATTTGTAATCCTTGTATGTAAGTGTGTAGTTGAATACAAGGGGAAAAGAGTCAGACGGACATCCAGAATCAAAAACGGACAACTTATCTAATTGACCACAATTCAATAAGTTCTGTAACTAAATCTGCAGAGACACCACAACCTGCACTCTCCTCCCCATTTTTACGGTAAATTTATATTTTTTTTTATTTTAGTACACTACTATATTGATCTATTAAATGTGTATATAAAATTATGAATCACATACTTACAATTCTTTAGTTTAAGCTCAGCCTTTCCGAATCCAAGTGTTATGATTTCAGCCTGGAAAGAAACGCATCAAAAAAATAAATCTCTTGCCAATGACATAAATTACTGCACAGACTTTGAAAGATGTATAAGAAATGACACAAAATAAGAGATGTGTCCAAATAATCTACTAACCTAAGAAACCCTGTGCATGTTTCTGGCAAGAGAAAACTCAGATGATTGTATTCCCCTCAGTAAAAGCCCCCAAAACAAAAACTCTTTCAAGCGGCTAAGAGGCAGAGATCTCTGTGCATCCTTATAAAAGGAACACAGTACATTACCCATTTTCCCTCTTACTGCACTACTTGCACTAAGTAGTACATCTGTGCTTGTCCTTTCACTCCAGTCTGAGAAATTCCACTTTGCTTTCTCAAAAGTGCATTTTATTTATACACAACTCTCATTTCCCAAAGTATTCAGAATACTTAGAAGAGTATTAACCAATGCGCATTTAAAAGCTCTTTCGATACAGGTTTCTGTATCGAGGCACAGCAATATTGCAAGTGATATCAACAATTATTTTTTTTAAACTTTTTTCTAATATTAAAAACACTTTGGACAAAAAAAGAA
This sequence comes from Staurois parvus, assembly GCF_062004578.1. Classification (NCBI taxonomy): domain Eukaryota; kingdom Metazoa; phylum Chordata; class Amphibia; order Anura; family Ranidae; genus Staurois; species Staurois parvus. The sequence goes on along the minus strand of NW_028317815.1, from coordinate 3,138,517 downwards.
GAAAAAAAAAAAAACAAAACTATGGGCCAAAGCGGAACAAGTATAGCAAGATGGCACACCAAAGATGCTAAAACAGGTCTGACATGTTATAAAGAAAGCACCTTTTACATGGTGCGTGTATACTGTTATTTCACATTTTCAACGTAATGCTCCATGCACATTGGGCATTTTGATAACGCTGGTAATGTTAGCGGAGTTTTTCAGAGGGTTTTTTTAGCATTTTTGCATTAGTGTTTTTGGCGTTTTCCTGCGTTGTTCTGCATTTGCGGTTTTTAGCATTTTTTTGTAAAAAAAAAAAAATCCAAAAACGCCGGTTTGCGGCGTTTTACCGCATTTTTCAGTGTTAGAGCGTTTTTACAGCTAAAAAATCTCCTCTAGAAACCCACTAGTCCTGAGTTTTTTTTCCAGCCAAAAAACGTTGATTATAGTCTATGTGTGCATGGACACATAGGTTAACATGCTGGGGAGTTTACTGGCTGTAGAAAAAAAACATCAAAAGCCAAAAACAGCAGCTTTAAAAATGTCCAGTGTGCATGAGGACTTAAACATACAATGCCCTCTCTAGTGTCTGCTCCCAAATCAAACATTAATTTTCTACAGTGGCAACATTTGACTGCCTTGAATATTTCTACAGACTTGAACCATTGCAGCAAAATGAGCAATTTGGTAACCATCATACCCAACAGCACTTTAAACAATCAGTATTTGCTACAGTAAATAAAAGGTATTAAAACATTATTTAAAATATAAAATAATTAAAATATAGGCAAAAGAAAGCAGTTTTCCAAATAAAATAGATAAACTGCAAGCAATGCCGATAGACAAAAGTTATGATATTGTGGGTATGGCTCAACGTAAGTCATCACTGGATAATGACTTTGAAGGACTACAGTGTGTTTAGAAAGGGGAACTAAAATATTTGTGTGTGTACCATCTCACATAAATGATCATGTTGAAGTTATAAAGCTACTACAAATTAGAGGTAGGATTTACCTCTCACAATTCTAAAGTATGCAACAAGTGTTAGAAAGAGTATAAAACTTTACTTGTAGCTTGCCCTAAAACAAACTTACCTGAAGTTGATGTGTTGAAAGCAGAAAAAAATAAGCAAGCGGATGGATTTGAGAGACTGACAAGAGCCAAATTGTAACGGCTAAAGGACTAGGCCAGGGCATTATAAAAACTACAGCTCTTATAGGATGTTCTGGGTGTACATTGGTCAGGGCCTACCAAAAGTGGTCCAAGGAAGGAACACTGGTGAACCAGCATCAAGGTCATGGATGGCCAAGGCTCATTGATTAAAGTGGGGAGCCTGTGTAGTTTGATTCAACAGAAGAGCTACTGTAGCTCAAATTGCTGAAAAAATTCATGCTGGTTCTGACAGAAAAATATCAGAACACATAGTACATCACAGTTTGTTGCATATGAGGCTGCATAGCTGCAGACCTCTAAGGGAGCCCCTATTGACCTGTGTCCACAGCAAAAAGGGCCTACAATGGGCTCATGAGCATTAGACCTGGACCACGGAGCAATGGAAGAAAGTGGCCTTTTCTGATTAAATTAATAATGGTTTGGGGAAAGCGAGTTTAAGTAATGGATTTGACCTCTAAATTTTCCAGACCTCAATCCAACTGAGCGTCTGGAAGATGTGAGGGGAAAAACAAGTCCATACCATGGAGACCCACCTCAAAACTTACCTAAAAAGGAAGCTATGGATACAGTCTGTAGTCTTATCAGAGGCTTTACCTGATAACTAATTCTCACTGGCTAAAGATGAGCCAATTTAAATCTAGGCAAAACCTGGTCCTTCCTCTTTGTCAGCAGTGTGTGAACCTTGCTGCTTAACTGAATGAATAATGACATGTGAGCACCATTCAGTGCAGTCAAATTCTGATCTGAGGCTTCATAAGGACACCACTGCAGGAGGTGAGTCCATGACAGCCTAGGCCAGGGGTAGGCAACCTTGGCACTCCAGCTTTGGTGAAACTACAAGTCCCAAGAGATATTTAAAGACCAACAGCCACAGGTATGATGGTATTTGTAGTTTCACCACAGCGGGAGTGCTGAGGTTGCCTACCCTGGCCTAGGGTTAGAGGAAGGGGGTTGAAAGACACTGGCCATTTTTCAACCCAGGAAGTCTAAGAACATCTAGTGGTATAAAGAAATTACTGCGAGGAAAGGGGGGCACTAGGGAGTATTGCAACAAAAGCTTTTTGGTGTTTTTTTTTCTTTTTTTCTACACTCTAGCTAAACAAAAGAAATTAACAGTCCAGCCAGAGTTCAGCTTTAATATATCATAACATCATAAGCCTGGTGACATTTTTGTTGAAAATATTTAATTGATTGTGAACTGCTTGCTTGTCTTTCCAAGCGGTCAATCTCTTTGCAGATTCCATCTAATGTCTTTGTTAACTAGAGAATCAACATAAAAGCATTCAACATCCATTTTCATAGTAGGCGATATTACAAATAAAGGCTGCTAAATATATGTAGATTACCCTGGTGAAAGAGTTTAGGCGCTATTAGGAGTTATTTTTATACACGCTGTAATCAGCTTCTGACAAGAAATCTGTAGTACTAGAAGCAATACTCACTGACATGTGAGACTACATGACAAGAGCTGATGAGCTTACAGCCTTCTTTATGTTGTTACAATGCTAGCCAACATTGTAAGAACATTCCTAATCTCACTTTTTTTTTGCAAACCCTAACCACGAAAGCATGATGAACACACATGGAATGGGGCTCAATACGCTTTTCAAGTAAATAAAACCAAAAAAGCTTGTGTCAAACCACAAAGATGAAATCTACCGTACAAAGCAAAATTCTGTAACCAGTGTGTACTAAATATAGAAACTACATAGTAACACAAAAACCTTATGATCTCCCCAGTCATGTATTTCCTATTGATACATGTGTTTACTATAGAAACAAAGCAGGTCTCATTTCTTGCAATATAGAGACCAATATTTTTTTTTTTTTTATTACATAGGAGGAGACAATTCCAAAAAGATTTTATAGGCTCTCATGCAGTATGACATATAAGCATACAAGCGAATAACTGATAAGACTAATACAGTCTTCTACCAAAAGGCATAGCCCCATAAGGCAAATAAGTCCTGTTCTTTATACAATGCATTACCTAAGCCTAGTACACAGCTTTTGACTGAAATTCATCGAAGGGATAAGCACGAAAACGTTCTCGTAAGATTTTTGTTTAATCAGTACAGTTTTAATTCGAAAATACAAATACATTACATCACTTTCGAATTTTTATTCTGTCATACAAGAATTTTCATAACTTTAGTAACCTCTTGACTTTTGATTTGAGACTAGCATGTAAAAAAACAAAAAAAACAACGATCATTTGTCCAATATTCCCATCGTGTGTACAGGGCTTTAGGTCTCATCTGCGTAAGAGCTTGGTTTTGATCACCAGTTCACGAAAAGGTGATTTAAAGCAGAGTTCCTCCCACAAATACTAAAACAAGTGAATAGATAATTAAAAAGAAAAAATAGTTTAAAAAAAAAAAAAAAAAAACCGCTTCTGCGGCAATATTCACACTCAATCCACAGATTTTGCCCGTAGTACTTTTTTCTGTCATTAGATGCCCTCAGTGTGATGGCCAGCATTGTTCAAACCCCTTTCTTCTAAGCTCAGGCTGTCCTGGACCCACCCCTGCCCGAAGCAATAACAGGAGATTCAGGGCCTTTACAATCACCTGAAGCTTTAATAAGACCTTCACTAAAATGTTAGGATAACAATGTTAATGGGTTAACTTTGATGTTCTTCCAATACAGCACAGCTTCCTTATGCCGGCAGCCAGTACCAGGGGGAACCTGGAGAAGCATTTTCTAAAGGAAATGTACTTACCTCTTCTGTTATCAAATTCAAACATCCAAGAAAGACCAGTAGAAATAGTTTTAGGTTTAAATGTAGCTATATTTGGAAAGACATGTAAATAAGGATTTAACGTAAAGGCTCCACAAAGACACAAGGTCACTTTTGGGGTTTAAAGAGAACCTTCAGATGTAAAAAACATTTCTACAATAACTGGTATTAGTTAATTGTGTAGATAGTTACACTATGAATCCTTGCCAAATGACTCCTTCACATGTAATACCACCATACAGTTACTGAACTCTTCACATACATTGACTGTAAATGAAGGTAGTAAGGCAATGGCTCTTCTGTTGTACACTGTACAGTAGGACAAGAGCTTCCCATTCTGTATTACTGACCATAACAATGGCAGTGTCACAATTGCCTGGCACATGAACAGTCTCGCCTTTACAACTACATTTTCTAAATTTTTTTAAAATTATAATAACAAATATGTTAAACTGATCTGTGCAATGGTACTGTACAGAGCGGCCCCCGAACCTCCTCTGCTCGGGTCCCCTGCTGGCAATCCAGGCTCCTCTGCTTCTTAGTGTGCCGCGATAGCAAGCTGTTTACTATGGGGGCACACAGTGTCTGCTCGCTACCAAGCAGTGTATCTATGAAGCCACACTCCATAGACTCACACAGCGGGGCTTATCCCATCCCCTCACTTCCTACTCACTGCATTCAACTGGCAGGAGCCAATGGCTCCTGCTGCTGCTCGAGTGCTGTATGAAGAGGAAGCCACGGGAGAAGAGTTGCAGCCATGCACAGCACTGGTTCTATTCTCCCCCCTCTTCCCCTTCACACAGGGAAGGGGAAGCACAAATATAAAACTTTAAAAGGTAAACATGTTATTTCCTTTAGTATCACTTTAAGAGATGCAGAAAGCAACACATGGCACAAAAATTTCCATTTGTGTCCATCAGAATGTATAGCTGGTTATGTAACATTCAGAGATCCCATGAGTAAAGAATCATTCATCCATACTTTTTTTTTTTTTTTTTTTAAGTTATAGGTGAAGCTTGATGGACTGAGGCCCCCCATCCCAAAAAAAAGCCCCACTGTAATTTAAACTTCCAGAATATGTTATTGCGTAAACTGCTAAATCATTAAAAAAAAACAAATTTTCATAATAGTTACTGAGCATAAAAATAAGCATAAAAAGAAGTATAAATGTTAGCAGCCTAAATAGCACTTGATATTTTCAACAGTATTTTTTTTTTTTATCTCTCCAAAGCTTAATTGACACTAGATAATTACAACGGTATTGCTTAATAATTGAGGCACTATGCAAAGTGTAACCTATGGTACAAAGTATAATTGAGCTGCCCTGCTGATCTGCCAGTGAATATAATTATGTTAAGGAAAATCTTTTCTTTGCGTTTTTTTCAAACACGAAAGAGGTTTTGGAAAATTCATTTTCCTCAGTTCCTGAACAATGTGTATAATATAAACACAGACTGGAAACACTGAAGATATAATTTTAAAAAAAACTGTATTGCTTAGCTTAAAATACAATAATTGCTTATTGTTTTTATGTTATTTTGGGTACTTTAATCACATCTATACAAAAACAAATTAAGAATCAGAGATGATGGATTAATTGTGTTCAAAAGTACTTGTTTGTTTTCCATTAGAATAAATTACATGCTTCAAAGGACAAACTAATAAATCATTGAAATATATATATCACTATAGCTGTATACCTTAAACTTTTACTTTGTGTATTTTCAAACTGTATCATGTGAAATAAAAACCCAAATCTGACCTAAGTCAAACCCTAAGCAGCTCTAGTCTTGGGTCTCTTGTACATGGACAGTTTAGGCCATGTGTGTGAAATCCCAGCTATTATGGTGTATGCTTGAAAAATCGCAAAGATTTGACTGACAGGCGTCAAACTGCCCATGTTCATGTAGTCTAAGACTGGCTATACATTATACAATTTTCTTGTTCAAGTTTCCAAAACCATACAAGGTCAAATCTAAACACTTTCAATTTGAAAGCAATCAGGCAGGCCCTTGCACAACACAGTTGAAGGTAACTCTAAACAAAACTGAAAAAGAAAATTGCATAATGTATGGCCAGCTTAAGCCTTTGAAGGCATCTAAGCTCAGTTTTGTCTTTTTCCCTTAACACCACTAAAGGTTTAATATAACAAGTATTATAGTTAACAAGGTTTAAGGGACTCAATCAAATATTATATCACACAATCTACACAGAAACCATAGAGTACTGTCCGCGATACTTTTTTTATTTGCACGAACATACAATTTTGAGGACAAGCTTTCGGGGTATGTCCCCTTCTTCAAAGTCCAAGCAGTACTATACAAATCAAAAAGTTTCAGCAGAACCTTAGAAGGGATGAAAAAAAAAAAAAAAGGTTAGAGATAAGATACAGCAAAAGGGGGGGGGGGCATACTACACTCACACAGAGGGAGTTAAGCTTGAGCTAATAGTTATAAAACTGTTGGATAATGAGTAAGAAATCCCATGTCCAAATTCAGGCCGTTATCTCTTGTGTCAAATAGAATTATCATTCTTAGTTCAAAAGTTTTTCTTTCCTAAATGGATTTGAAATTTCCTTTAAGAACTAAAATATTGAGGTCTTCCATAGTGTGGTCCGGTTGTGCGAAATGGTGTCCCACAGGTGTGCAAAAGTCATCTTCTTTATGTTCCTTGAACCATAAAAAGGATTATGTAATAGTCACAAAAAAAACTTATTTGTATGAAAATGTGCTGTTCATAATTATTTCGAAACCCAAAACACATTTTGGGTGCATGTAAGAGATTTCAAGTGGTGTGTAGTGAAAATGAAGGTCATATCCAACAAACATGTAAGATCTGGAACAGCAGACAAGATTATTGATGGTGTGTATTTTTAGCATGCAGACTCCAGTCTAAAGTGCACATAAAACTGGATGTAAGGTCTTGTATATATTACTAGGGAGAGGGACCAAAAGTAGAAGATTCACTGAATAGAGGGAAAAAAAATCCATGAGCAGACACACATTCCTTTGTTACTATATGAATCATTGAACACTAAGAAGTGAAAAGCATAGATAACATGTGCTACTATCAAGGGTGTGGCTGGCAGCCAGCAGCCATTAGGTACATTCACGCTGAATTGTAATAAGAAAAAGCTGCTAAAATCAAATATGCACACATCTCAGCTCATCTGCTACAAACTGAAGCTCATTATCCCCCCCAAAAAACCCAAAACAAAAAAAAAAAAAAAAAAAAAAAACAGGCAAGGAAAAAAAGGCACCAAAAGAGAAGAGACAGGAAACACGCTGTTAATAGAAAATCTAATGCTGTACATTTCGTTTTTTGGGGGTTTTTTTTTTAAGCAAATAATGTAAATTTAAAATTGGGAAGTTGGCGAAAACTCTGAAACATGTAAACAGATTTGGTGCACTTTCAAGATGTATGTTTTATTGGCTTACTGGTTTTGATGAAAGCTTGGTGTACTTTTAACTTTAAAGCACAGGAAATCTTTTCACATCTGTCTCTAGTGAGCTACGAACTTCTAAGCCATGGTGCCTTAGTACACTGTAGACCTAATTAGGGCTAGGGTTACTACACTCTAAATTATTTTTTTATTTCAGGTACTTATATAGCACCGTCAATTTACGCAGTGCTTTACATACACACACATACACATACACACACACACACACACACACACACACACACACACACACACACACACATATTACATTCAAATCCGTCCCTAACCCTCAAGGGGTGTAAAATCTAAGATCCCTAATTCACATTCATACATACATGTACTAGGGCCAATTTAGACAGGAGCCAATTCACCTACCAGCATGTCTCTGGAGTGTGGAAGGAAACCAGAGTACCTGGAGGAAACCCACGCAGGCACAGGGAAAACCACGCAGGCACAGGGAAAACATGCAAACTCCAGGCAGGTGGTGCCGTGGTTGGGATTCGAACCAACGAACCTAGTACTGCCAGGCGGAAGTGAACCCTTTAGCCAATGTGCTGCCCCATGGCTAGATGACAGCAAGGCCTTGACTAGTTATCCCCATTCTAAAATATAAATTTTTCTGTTATTGGACATGCAGTACAGATTCAACTACGGCCAAATATTCTCCTACACTACCATTTGTAGAATACTGAATTCATTCTAAATTATTCTGTATGTTATGTTTTGTGAACATAGCTGACCCACTTTTGCATGCTTATGTTTTCTGCAGGTGAGCAGAACCTGTTGCTCAACAACATCTGTGGGGTCTAGGTATCGCCTCATGCTACCAGTAGCAGGGTGGATAAAAATCAATGATTTAAAAAAAAAAAAAAAAAAAAAAAAAAAAAAAAAAAAAAAAAATCGGATTTTATTTCAATTTGATTTTTTTTATTTAAATCAGATTTTTTTGAATAAAATGCTTTTTGAGGAAAATATATTACCATCCAAAGGTTATTCCATCATGAAATAAAGATTAGTTTTTTAATTATGTAGAATAAGGCTGTATATGTTTAATTTTTTTGGTAAATAAATTCCATGAATCCATTCACAATGTCATGCTCTTCCAGAGGTTTTTGTAAGATTATTGGGCAGTTTCTCTGCCTACAAGATATTATCACAGATGCTTGGTTTACTTTTGCAGTTC